>NW_016690184.1:10852510-10998252 GCF_001604755.1 Lepidothrix coronata
CCCCAAAAAAAATCATGCCACTTCTTCTACGGAAGGAAATGTTGGGTGCAAGCAGGGCTTGTATGGTTTGATAGCGGTAGGACAAGGGGGAACAGTTTTAAACTAAAGGAGGGTAGGTATATTTTAGATGTTAGGAAATTCTTTACCATGAGAGTGGTGAGACACTGGAACAGGTTGCCCAGAGAAGCGGTGAATGCCCCATCCCTGGAAATGTTCAAGGACAGATTGGATGGGGCTTTGTGCAACCTAGTCTAATGGAAAGTGTCCCTGACAATGGCAGGGGGGTTGGACTGGATGGTCTTAAAGGTGCCTTCCAACGCAAACCATTCTGTCATTGCGGTAAGGCTGCTGTGAGATTTTTATGTAAACAAACTGGGGGGCTCTGAGGAGGGTCACAGAGTGGAGGTTACTTAGTCCAGGGAAGTGAAGAGCAGAGGAAACCTGAGATATATGTACACAATCTTAGGTACATAAACTTTCCTTCATATCCACAGGGTGTAACAGATCCAGCAAGGGAGATTCAGCCTGGCCACTGGTAAACACTTTCTAATTTTAAGGCTTTTTAACCACTGGCAAAAACTCCCTGGGGGAGGCTGTGGAGTTGCAGGTTTTTAAGAGCAGTCTGCACAAGCACCTGCCAGAAATTGTTTAAATGCAGTCAATGATGCCTTCAGCCACAGGAGCATTGGCTGCCTGGTCTCCCTGCGGCCCTGCTAAGCCCAATTCACCTGACCATTGTGGCAGTACTAGGCAGGGCAGCCTCGTCCTGCTGGTGGGGATGTGCCCCAAGATTATAATTTCTGACGCCAGAAAGGTGTCAGTGCTGGAGCTGGGTTGAGCCTCGCTGCTCTATGCCGGAGACCTGGCACACACTGAGCCCTTGTGCCATGTGTGTGCCTCTGCTCAAGCATTCAGGGACTCAGCTCATCAGCTTTGCCCTCTCCACCCTTGAGAAATATTTTTCAGCCTCTTGTATCTCTTCTGTGACTGCCATCAGCTTCTTGCTGCGTGATTCCTGATCTCCTCTCCCAGCCTTGTGGGGAGCAGAAACAAGGATCAGAATAGACCTCAGGAGACTGTTGGAAGGGTGTCTGCTTGGCAGCAAGTAAGTGTGAGGTCTTCGACTCTGTTACCTGCTCTAGTGACAGCAGAAAGCGGGGAGGCTGGGCTGGGAGATGGGTGACGTGCTTGAGGTTTTGAGGCATATCTGGGTTCAGGAGGCAGCTGGGAAATAGCATCAGGGTCAGTTTAACACCACAGTGCTGAGCAGAACTGGACAGATAGCTGAGTGCGTGAGCCTGGAGGTTCATGAGAAATGAACATCAAGGCATTCGACTCCGTATAGGCTGAGCCAGGGACCACAGACATGCCTTGGAGCAGCCATGAAGCTTTGGGACAGGCTCCATACTGGGAATGGATGTGCCTGGAAGCAACCATGAGCATTTCAGGGCTTAGGTGGCAGGTCAGCAGTATGGGATGGAGAGACTGAAGAGTGAAACTGGATCTGAAGTGCATCCTGAGTGGTTGCTCCAGTCTTGGGTGTGCTGGTAGGTCCTCCTGTGGGCTGCCTCTTGGACCTGCACCCACTAGTCAGCTGGGCCATGATGTGTCTCACAGCTGCATGTCATGCAACTGCATGGCCTTGATTGATACCTGAAGTGAGAGTAAGCCTTGGACTTCTTTCTAAGGCTGCTTTCTTCTCCTTGAAATCAAACTTTTTTTTTTTTAAATTTGTGACAGGCTGTTTTACCTCTTCCCAATTAGACTGCTTCAACTAGTTGGTTTATTGGATTCACAGGGTAAGTAAAAATGTTACAGGCAGCATTTGTGCTTGTAAAGCAGCCTGGAATGTTCCTTCCTTTGGCAGAGAACCAGCACAAAGGTGGTTTGCACTGGAGCTGTTAGTCACTTATTTTCATGGCTTTTGTCACCAGTTGAGACGTGGGAAGAATACTGACATGCTATAATGTTTACGTCAGCTGCCAGAGAAGTAAGGAAGAGAAAGCACAAACATTACAGCTGTGATTTAAGGAAAGCTGGAGAAGTGAAAAGCAGTTAATGGCTTGGTAAAATACTGCCTTTGGCACAGTCACAAGAATACTTCCATTTTTTTGGAAACTTTTTTCCTCTTCTTGCCTCTTTCCCTACTTTTTTCTCTTTTTAAAGGAAGCCATGTCTGGCTAAGCACTGCATGGCTGCACCTGCATGAAGGTGAGCAGGACATGGGGAGAACCCTTTTGTGGGAGGCTGAGAAGGGAAGGGAGAGCTGATGGGTATCATTGTTCCTAGGCTGCATCACTGATGGGTACCATAATCACCAGGCATCAACACTGCCAGGCTCCAGGCATTCCTGTACACATTAATGAGGTACAGAATGACACACACAGTGTTCCTGCCCCAGCCTTAATGTGTGAGTGGCAGTGAAGGCTCTCGGTGGTTTCCATTTAGCAACTCAGTTCAAAATTGAGTTGCACAGCTTTTGTGTCCTGTGTCACTTAGGGGACAGAGTGCCCAAGAATCTGGGTCAAACAATTTGATCCCAAGTAATCAGCAGGGCCTCCCATTTCAATCCTTTCCTTTGCTTTCTGTGCATACACCAACCCTTCTCCAAACAAAGGAGCCCTTTGAAGCAAGGGCTCCTCCTCCTCTCCTGGGTCACCACTGGGATTAAAGGGACGTCTGATGTGGCAGGAATCTGACAGGAAAATTCTGCAAACAGACACCACCTCTTCAGACCAGAGCACCAACCTCCCTCATGGACAAAACACACATGGAGAGCACCCATCCCAGCCCCAGAGTAAGAGAAATGCTTCCTTCGGTGTGCCATCCTGGGGCCGGATCAGAGCCCTCTGGGGCAGGGGGACACTGACCCCATGAAAAAAGTGTCTCATAGAGGCACAGAACATGGACCAAGGCCTGAGGAAATGGGGTGGCAGTTTTCATCTATGACTCCATCATGGATGGCAGTTGTGGTTAGGGTGACGACCACCTGAGGTGGTTAGTGTCTCCAGATCTGGCCCAAATGGCAGTTTCCATTTCTCCTCCTCACCTGAGCACCCAGCAATATGTGTTAGATGTCAAGGTTTCTATCTGGTATAAGTGACATGGTCTTTCTCTTGTGCAGCTCCTCAGAGAGTATCTTGTCTCCCTGCCTAGCAGCTGAACAACTCTGCCTTTCTTCTTTTATAGAATGGCAGCTCTCCTGAAACTCTAGATGCAAAAAGAGCAGTAATTTTACTTAGAGGCTGCTGCAATTATAATCTGTGCACAGCACTGAAGGTCTCCTCATGACCGAACCTATAAAAATGTGGTCATTATGTACCTTAATAAGAAAGGTTTAAAATTTCACGGTTGAAATTAATTTGGATCCCGATAAAAATCCAGATAAAATGGAAACAGCCAGGAGGCTAGAGAGTTTTACAGCTCCAGTGTTCTGTCCCATTTCCCAAAATATATTTGTTCAAGTAATTCAAACTGTCGTTACAATTAACTTGTCCTTTCATTTCCCTCTCTGAATTCCCTCTAAGCTAAACACACAATTTTCTTTTATAAATCTGCGTGACAAGTAGAGCATTAAAATCTTTCTTTTTTTTTTCCCCCACACCATTTATATGCATTTTGCACAGGTTGAGTTGCCAGGCACTTTTCCTAAGCTAATTTCTATGGTTGCAAGTCATATATCTGCACTCAGAAACTCTCTAAGAGACTTGTGGAAGAAGTCCAGTTTGGACAACTGCCCCAGAGGAGTCCTCAGTATTTTCTCAAAGGGAGGAAATCTTAAAAATCAGGCACCAAATTATCTACTAAGGGCTTTGCTGCTTGCTCCAAGGAGCAGGCACTGCAGGGCTGTCCTGGTTCCTGAGTACCTTGTCGAGGGAGGGCTGGGGGCACATTTCATGACATGCCAATGATGTACTCCCCATCTCTATGGTGCTGGCCGGATGAGCCGAGAGGTGGGGCTACATCTGGGAGCTGTGCAAGTCTCTTTGTGTTGGTGTGCAGGGGACTCTGCCCATGGCTGCCACAGGATGTGGCTCCCACATGAAACCCTGGCTAAGGACCAGCTAATGACACACATGGCCAGAACTGAACCCAAATCTCTAGCCAAAATGGCTATATCACCTGCACTGCACCATCTCTTATGATTACCCTACAGCTGGTGGGGATCCCATCACTTCTGGCAGAGGATATCCTTTTCATGCCCAAATTAAGGATTGCCACATGGTAACATGATTCCCAGGCACTGAATGCCTTGGGAAATTTGGCTCCTCTGACTCTTGCCTCTACAGCAGGCTCTGCTCAGCCTGGCAGTTGCCTCTGTCCTGCTGCAAGAACTGGATATCAAGAGCAACACCTTGCCCTTGTTCGTGCATGATTTCCCTCCCCACCCTTCTCACTTCATCTGAAATGATAATTCCTCTGACCAGGAAAGTAATGACCCTGATATTTTATTTCAAATGTCATTTTTGCAAAGGCATTAATCAGCTTAGTATGAGACTGGATTACATTTTAATTTTAATAGTGCTAAATTCTTGCTGTTTTTAAAATACATTTTCCTGCTCTTTAAATTTCAGCAGGGCAGTATCTCACTTAATTAGACTGTACCTTGCTGTAATCTCTCCATTGTGGAAATTTGACAGACAACAGCCATTATTAAGCCTCACCCGTGCACATTTACTTTAGTTCCATTGTCTGTATTAGGGATAATAGATGAGATTGGGCAGACGGAATCTCAGAGCGGTTTTATCTTCCATCGGGATGTGTGGAGACAATAGTTTCAAAGGCAGAGAGGAAGAATTAAATGACAAGTTCTTATTTGTAGTCAAATGGAAATTGAGATATATACCTGTCATTTGGGCTTCTGAGAATGTGCCACTAATTGTAAAGCAATTATTACAATTTCTTCAGTTGTGGGCTGCAGTTTTCACAAAATGTCTCCATAGCTTATATCTGTAATTAACAGCTCCTTTTTCCTGAGGAGCTTTGCATACTTCAAAATCCTTGCATGCTTACACTACATTTCTTCCACCTTTTGAGATGCTTTTTACTTAAAATCAATTACAAGTAAGGTGTTTATTCAAAGCTCCAAACAGAATTAAAATCAAATTTAAACGTCACACCATGAAATGGACTCTTTCCCACCCTTTCCATCTGTTATTTTATTACCAGGTTTGATTACAGCAATCAGCACAGTGGATTGCACCCATTGTACAAGTTTAGCATCAGCATTTCTTGCCTCCTTCTCAACACCTCCTTTTTCAGAAGGAAAATGTGAGCGAACTCCTATTTTTTGCTAATACCTCATTTCTTGGGCCTTGGCTGACAATAAGAGCCTTTTTTCCATTCAACATAGTAAGTTTTCTGGGCATAATAAATGGTAATTTACATACAATATATTACAATTTCACATATGTACACTATTTAACATAGGTACACATCCCAGTGTCATCCTATGTTTTACATTACACCTGCATATACATTATACATACGTGTACATATCTACATAGTTACTTTTTTTCAGAGACATGATTTGGTTAGAAGTAAGTCAAATGACAATGGAGCCAGATGTAGAAATAAGCAGAGTTGACATTTTCTCTCTTCAGAGTTGGACAGGGTTGTCTGGAGAAGGCATATCCATCAGTGACCCCAATCTCCTCTGCTCAAATCTCCTGTGCATTTCTGAAAATCCTGTCCTTCAGTAGGTTCATTGTCCAGATGCTTAGTGCTTCACAGAATTGGGTTGTATCCATCAAACAGTACTCAGAGCCTAGCTTCAGGCACTATTTCTCAAAACATTAGTTGGATCTTGAAACTGGAAGTTAGACAATGCTCATGGAGTCTTTTGTAATCCAGGGGAAATCAAGGGTGAAATATATTGTCAATCTACACTTCAAATATTCATTCTACCTCCATGTCTAGCCACTCTCCTCTTCATAAGCAGAAAAATACAACTCCTAATGCTGCCTGAAGAAGTCTCAGCTTTATTTGTATCTATGTTTTTCATCTGTTGTTTTAATGAATAATAAGTGTAAGTGGTGCCTAAGTTTGAGTATGGATTTTTTTTTGCTTTAATGGAAAAACACCCTCTTGATGGTTTTATAGGCTGTATAATTGTGTCTGGTAGAAACAGACATCAATCTCTATCAGTTATGTACACATGCAAATAAAATAACAGGAAGGTATCCTCTCCAAAAGATGCTTATTAGACATTTAACTACAGGTAATGTTCAAACAAAGATGACAGATCTAAAGGACATCTTTATCATAACTTCTAAGGGAACAGGAGGTGTCATAAAAACAAATGGCAAAGTAAAGCACTAGGACTTCCTGGTTTTTGTATGCAAGGAGGCATTATTCATTGACAGCACTCACTTTTTGGCTGTTTGGCTACATTTATCCCTGGTTTAATATCATTATAATGCAGAGGAGTTTTAATAGCATTATAAGGCAGGGGAGAAACCTGCTTTCTTCCACCTAAACTGATTCAGAGGATGCATTTGAACAACTTGCTGGTAACTAAGACAAAATCGGATTCCCAGTGGGTGACCTGCTCAGAAATCATAGCCATGCCCCACACATGTGCTAGCTGAGCAAGTTAAGCCCCTTGGCAGTTTATGAGGTAGGTAAATCTTACCGCTCCTCACTTTCTAGATGGAGGAGATGAGGCACTGAGAGGTTAAATGGCACATGCCATGGGCAATGCAGGAAGACTGGCAAAACAGGAGGGTACAGGAACCAAGTTTCCCACTCCCTGTGCTCTCTGGTGACTTCATGGTGCAGTTCTGCTGCCTTTTCCCAGCAAAAGTCCCTTTGCTGCACTGTCCTGCTGCCAGCTGGGGCATTGGTTCCTGTTTTGCACTCAAAACTGCTAATGCTGAAGAATGCACTGCTGTGTCCAAACTTTAACCTCTCAGAAAAAGGAGTGGTCTATTTCTTTAATATTTTTGCATCTTTCTTGTAGTAATCTCCACTTGTCAATGTGAGAAGTAGCAAGGTTTCAGCTCCAGAAGTGATGGGTGGTAAGTGCACTGACCTGCTGTATCAGGAGACAAGTAGCAGGCTGGGGTACAGCACAATCCATGTTCTCAGACACTTCCATGTCCTTCCATGGCTCCTCTTCTTGCCAGCAATTTCAGGGATGTATTTTCTCACTTTCGTGACCAGACAGAACCCCATTTATGTCAGTTATTAACAGGGCTGACAAAAAGGGAACATGGTTGTTAATTTTAGTTTCTCTCATTAGTTTCATTTTCAGTAAATCAGTGCCACCATCAGCTTGACTTAGGCAGTAATATTTGAGGGAAAACCCGGGTTTTGTTGACAGTCAACAATGTTGTTGACAATTCTCTGCCACTTTTTACATCCCTTGAGATTTAGGACATAAGAATAACTGCTAGGGTGAGCAAAAAATTTCGCATGCTGACAAATAGTTATGGCTGCATTGGCATTTTTGTTTGCTTTTCCTTTATTCTAACCTCAGTCCTGGCTCTTCACGTTTCAAATTCTGCCCCTACTGCTCAGTTTCAGCATGGTAAACAAATATTTTGATGTACATAATCTCCAACACAGCCAAAAAGTCCTTCTGTTTTCTAAAACTAAGGAGCACACAAACCTGAGCATTGTTGTCTTGTTGCTATAATATTTCTACATTTGGGTTTTGCAGTCAGCATTGTTAGCAAAGGAAGGGGATATATCACAGGATGAGAAAAGAACTGCCAAGCACATAAGCTTGTTACAATGCTTTGCAGCAGCTTCAAAGGCCTTACATTGACCTTGGACCCCACAATATTATTCTTGGCCATTTAATCTCTGCCATACCTCTGTTTCTGCAGAGAGAGGTTCTGGCAGACACATCTCCCTTTTGATCCCAAATGCCTGAACGCATTCAGAAGAAGGACATTGTGTTGACTGGGAGAGCCACATGGGCATGTACAGTTTGTCTGTGGGCTGCACTTTCCTCACAGGAAAACCTTTGAAAGCCATGTGTGCTGCTCCCAACACTGTTTTCTGTTTCTTGGGAGGGAATGTGAAGGTCCAAGTCCTAGGGGCACTGCCCATTCACCATGTGTGTGAATGCTACAGATCAGTTCCCCTTCTCGTTTTAGAGAGTAGGTGCTACCTATCATGCTCTGTGCTCCATTGATATGGAGAACATGTGCCTAAACCTCCCTGCTTTCATTACCCAGGTACCCTGGGAGCCATCTTCTGTGAGTCTGTGGGCTTCTTAGCTCTCCTTCATCATCGCTCCTTACTTATAATCTTACCACTGACACAAACATACCACCTGCACTCTGTAACCAGTCCAGCTGACCTTGGACGGTCAACTGCCCTAATAGTGTTGATGAAGGTCCTATCCAGAGAAAGCAGAATTTGGACCCTGAAAGGAGGCGTTCCTCATAAAACAATTGAAAAAACTACGATGCTAATATGTCAAAGAAAAATAAAATAATTTGCTCAAAAGCAGAGATTTTAAAAGGAAAGGTTCATTCAGTTCCCTTACAGGAGATGCACTGTCCAGACCTCCCATTGCAATTTGCATTTATCTAATTCCTTACAGCTCACATGAGCACTGTTTCTAGTTGTCCATTGTGCAGCAGGCACCACCAGCATGGCCAGCACCTTTTGGGTGTAAGGTGAGCACATATTTTCAAGTATGAGAAATGGCATGTGTCTTAAAGCAAACAGGAGCTGGGGTGTGGGTTGAAAATCAACCAGCACAGCAGGTTCCTCCATGATGCCTGTGCATGGAGTTGCCTACTGGAGTCCTCCCCTTCGAAGAAGCAATAAAAGAATCAGTTTTCTGGCTTTGCATCCAGATTTGACTGAAAAAGTACCAACAAAAGAGAGTTTTGTAAATGTGTTCTGAGTCAGTCACTGCTGTGCCAGCATGCTTAGCTAAAGACAGACCAATATATCAAATTAAAAAATATATAGGTGCCTGGGAATATTAATCTTGAGTATTTATCAATTGCATGAGTGTTCTGGATGATGCGCAAGCCCACATGACCCTTCAGGCCTCTCTTCCTTGATGAATTAGATTCATTGCTCATAGCCAAATGCACAACTATCTTTTCTTGTTTTTCTTCTTCTGGTGCCATCTGGTTTCTTGTATATCCTGCCAGGCTGTTGGCATCAGATTCACTGTAGTTTCCATCCAGCATCATAGTTTTCGAGTGAGGTATTCCGCACGAACATGAAAACTAGAAGCATAAACAAGAAATACGGTTGAACACTGGAAGAACACATGAGCAACAGAAATTATGGCTTTCTATTAACAGACAGCTTGTAAACAGTTGAGCTTGAAATTTTAGTTGAGATGTTTTTTCCTCTTTGAACAAAAAAGTCACTTTGGATTGTTGTTTGTGTTCCAGAAGTAAGAAATAGGGTTTAGCTCCGCTGCTTGGACAAGCAAATTCAGAAAAGATAAAAAAAATGCTTAGCAGACATTTAATCTAAGCAAAAAGTTTTCTTAGCTATCTCTTGTTCAGCCTTCCTGTCTTGAGATCCTCTATTTTTCAGTCCTGATGTTTATAAATATTCAAGGACAAGATGCAGTTTTATCTGTAGAAAAGGCTTATCCAGTATATGTTATGGAAAAAAAAGGCCTAAGTTCTGGTTTCACAGATACACGTTTTCTTTGTAAATCTGATTTTAAACCAAGGAGATGACCTGCTAAAAGCCTAATGTAAAATCCCCACTCTGTTGAAGTTACTGTCAAAACTTGCGTTGACTTTAGCAGCATACATCCCACAAGTTTTTTAGACTGCAGGTAGAATTTTGAATGGCAAATGCCATCTTCTACTATTCAAAATCTGAAGTTCTCCTGTTCCAGCAATATGGATGATGTATTTGTATGCAATGAAAATGGACTCCCAAACCTTTCTGCTAGGAGATCCTGCCTCTGATTCCCCATAGACCAATTTCCTTACCCAGTAATACTTTGCACCCAATTCCCTCCTCCACCAACTTTGAACTATGGTTTTTCCTTGTTTTCAAGGATGTGTTCAGCTAAAATAATTAAATATATATATGTAGAAATTTATATATCAGAAGATATAAATATGTATATATTTATCAATATGGAATATTCAGGATGCCACCGAAAAACTCTGTCAATATAAAGACCAGATCAGCCACAAGGCAAAAAAGGATTAAATGGATGAAAAGAAGTTTTTCTCACCCTCTTCTGGAGTTTCCTCTCCTTCCGCTCTTGCACCGTCGTCAGGTAATTCACAGCTGCATATTCCAATACCGAGAGGAAGACAAACACAAAACTGACCCACAGGTAAATGTCCACTGCTTTGATGTAGGAAACACGAGGCATGGAAGCATTCACCCCAGTGATGATCGTGGACATGGTCAGCACAGTGGTTATCCCTGGACAGAACCAAGAGAAATAAATGTTATTGACTGATACAGTATATAAGGCTTTTCATCTCTAGAAAAAAAACCCAGAAATTATGGTTTACATGATGATCTAAAATATATTCAATGTCAAATAAATATGTGTAACGTATCTCTTTTGCCAATGCAGAACTGTTCCACTGCCTACACTTCTGTGCTCATGATGGGTTGAGTTTTGAGGAGCAATGATTTCTCTAGGAACAGCATTTAACTCTCTCCTCAATCTCCATGGTTTATGAGACAGTGTTGTTAAAACACATTTTTAACACACCTAACCCTAAGGTCAGGTCTGCTAAGACCAGTGGTGACAGGGACCCCTGTTTCCCAACTGTACCATTCTGTGTTACAGGTACTGCCAGGAAGAAAATTAGTATTGACTTTCGGTCACAGCTAAAGAGGACTTGATCTAAATCACTGATCTTAAAAGGGACAGGCAATAAGGATAAAATATTTTGCATGAAGCCATGCAAAAGAAAAGTGTTATGCTTTTACCTCTAGAAATATTTGTCTACAGTTAAAGCTGTGGAAATCAAAACATTTTGAACAACCACCATGGTATTATATAGATAAATGTGTGCATGTGTATGTGTTTATAATTAAATATATGTGTTTATATATGTGTGAGTATGCATATATCTTCACACATATGTATGTGTATATATATTTAGACAGGTATACGTATAATCCTGCAAAATAATATATCCTTTGGATTGTCATGGAGAGAAGAATATTGACACATTCCCAAAGCCACTTAAACAGAGAAAACAGAGTCAAAAAGCATTCATAGCTACTTCAGCCATTTCAAAACAGTGACTGCTGTGAACATAGCTAATGTTGTTCACTTTTTATCAGGATACAATTTCTTTTAAAAAATTGAAACCAAACACATTTCTTTCAGTGGAGCAGACTTCCAGCTCCCTCTTCTCATCTGTTTGCTCTAGTGCATAGCTCTCTAAGTGAAATGAACTTATAAGCTGGAATACTGTGCTTATGCTTTCAGTATTGGAAGCCTAACATTAATATTCAGAGAGTTTTCCTACTATATTTTTGCCTTCCTTTAACCTATGCATGGAGTGATAAACAAATCAGCTCTTTTTTATGTTCAGCTGAAAGAATTTCCTCCAGTCCTGATATGGACAAAGCTCTGACTGTTGGGTTTTAGATATCCAGAGAGGCAGATTGGTGTGTGCAGGATTTCGAACAGCTTCTTCTTTGCTTTTCCACTCCTTCAAATGAGAGACCTTACTACCCCAGACACATTGGGTTCTCAGTGTAGGACACCCTTGGGAAAGGAGAAACCCAGCATCTGCCTCACCTCAGGGTTAGTGGCCTCTCATCCTCAGGCACTGTAGATGAGAGAGGAAAGCTATGTTCCTTTCACTGCCCCGCTGCTGTCTGAGGCCTGGAGTTACTGAGGTGCCTGAGTTTCCCCAGGGGCACACCAGATGGAACAACATGTTTGAAGGCCAGGCTGGATGTGGCTGTGAGCAACCTTGTCTACTGGAAGGTGTTCCTGCCCATGGCAGGGTGGTTGGGATTATGTATCTTTAAGATCCCTTCAAACCCAAACCATTCTATGATTTCATAATTCTGTGATACCAAAGTACACAGGTGTTGATAGGGCTAGATCCCTTGCTGCTGCCTTTCTTTCTCAACTTTGTTAAGATATGCCACATTACCACTCTCCAGGCAGTCTGGAGAAAACCACTGGCCACAGTATTGGTGTTGGCTGGTTGGGAAGACACATAGCTGGGCTGGGATATTCACTGTGGCAGCTGGGACATGGCAGGATCCTGCTCTTGAAAGGCACTCATGAAAATTGTAACAGAAGCCTTTAAAGCCCTGTAGGTGCCTGAACTCCTGTGAAACTCTACTGTCACCAATGGGAATGCGTGTTTTAGAACTGCAGGGCGGGACAACAGGGAAAAACTCTCAATTCCTCAACTCATAAATACTGAAACTTCTCTGCTCAACTGTAGTTTTAAGACCATAGCCCTTTCTGTCCTGAGCAAAGTGTAGGTCATGAAGACTGCTTAATGAGGAAGGACTTAAGACAAACTGCAAG
This sequence comes from Lepidothrix coronata, assembly GCF_001604755.1. Classification (NCBI taxonomy): domain Eukaryota; kingdom Metazoa; phylum Chordata; class Aves; order Passeriformes; family Pipridae; genus Lepidothrix; species Lepidothrix coronata. Next base: position 10,864,980 of record NW_016690184.1, read on the forward strand.
TTTTACATTACATTAATCATCAGGTAAAACCAACATTTGATTGCCCAGTCCTGCCAAAACTTTTGCATTCAAAGATTTTCACACAGTCATGGCTTTTTGCAATTGTTCTCACCCAAAGAGACTCTGGCAGGAACTGCTCGGTGATCAATCCAGAAGGACACCCAGGACAACATGACCATGAGGGTAGCAGGGAAGTAAGTTTGGAGCAAGAAGAAGAAGATGTGTCGACGTAAAGTGAAGTTAATGTAGAGTCGATTGTACCAACCTTTGAGAGAGAAGGAAACCCAGAATCAGTGGAAAGAGCCTTGACAGTAGGCACAGAGAGGTAAGATCTTTCTTTTGCTATTTTAATTCTAAAGAGTAGTGAAAAAAGAAACTGAGCTTACAAAACATGTCTTGTCCAGACCGTGGAGACTACATTTCAGCAACATAATCCCAAGAGCCCTCTCACAGGCAGTTAATACAGCATTAGTTTTAGCAGTAGTATTAAATCAGAAAAGATCAATACCCGTGCTACTGTAGAAAGCCAGTCTTGATGTAGTGTGGAATTTTTGTATCAAAAACTGAGACAAAGAAATCTTTTCATCAGTTTTCAGAGATTCATTCCCATTTTTCCAGTACAGCATCAGATCTTCATCAGTGTAAGCATCTTAGGGAAAGAAGAAACATGATGTGAAGTGACTTTAGCTTGGAGGTTTGACAAAAGCTAACAGATGCAGTCTTTGGCATGAAGTAATGCCACAAATAACTTTGCTAAAAGCACTGAGTTAAAAAGATCGCATGATATAATATATCATGACAAAAATAAAAATTTAGGTCATCCTGATTCAAGGAAACACATCCTCTTTTTACTCTACACTGATGGAATGACAGCTAGAATGGCACTCTTCTGAACATCACAGATCAAAATTAATTGACAAGGTATTGCTAACTGATAAAAATAGACCAGGAAATAATCATGGGTAACACACTCGAATTCAGAGGAAGGAGGAAACGCAGACACCTCAAACACAAACACTCAAACTATCTTATAATGATAAAAGCAAAAAGGATAGGTAGGATCTGAAGCAAAAGTCTAGAAATATTTTAAAAGTATATATGAAAAACAGAATTTGTTATCACACTTGGTATTGGGAATGGGGAATGAGAAAAGGGTTATCAAGATGGTCTTGATCAAGGGGCTGGAGCACACAGCATAAGAGGCTGGGGGAACGGGGTTCGTTCAGCTGAAAGAAGAGCAGTTTGTGGTGGGGTCCAGATGCTGCCCTGTTGAGGATCATAGAGAAGATGGCAGCAGGCTTTTCTCAGACTCTTCATCAAGGTAGAGAATGAAAGGACAAGAGGCAAGGAATGCAAGTCACAGCAAAGGGTTGTTTCCAAGCAGGTAAAAGTAAATTTTTCAGGATGAGGACTCTTAAATATTTGAACAAGTTGCACAGAAAAGTTGTGGAGCCTGCTTTACCTTGTTCAAAACCCAACTGGACACAGCCCTGAGCAACCCACTATAAAGATCTCCCTGCTCTCAACAGGGAGCAGCTGAACTCAAGGAGCAGCTGACCTCAACATCAATGTCAATTACCTTGTGATTTTGCTGTTTGTAGTTAAACAGCTGGGAGGACCTCAAAACAACTAGATGTTAGTCTACACTGGAGAAAGTTTACAGAACAGCCACGAAAATTTTACTGTTCACATTAAGTTCTCCACAGAACAAATACTTCCCAAAGAAGCTTAGCCCAGGTCACAGTGTTTGCAGGATCAGGATTATGTCATAGGATGTTTTCCTTGCAAATTCCCCTGTCTAGCAGCATAAGGACTAGACATACAACACTGTTGAGTCAATAGAAAGTCTTTTAGTAACTCTGGTGAACTATCTTTTCAGGCCCTGAAATAAAAAGTATTCTGAAATGTGTCCAGTGCAATGCTTGTGCAGCCAGTCATGAAGCACATCTATCAAGAAACACAGATACAACATACAGCTTTCCAGTTCCAGAGAACATGTCTGAGAGTCCAGGGGGAAGCAGCTGAAGTCCATGTTGCACATTGCTGTCACTGTGACCCTAAAAGTTGAAAATGAGAAGAAAAGTTGGTTTCTATGAGGAGCAATCAAGCAGAATGTTATTGCAGATAATTATTCCGCAGCTTTAAAGCCAGAAATTATGCATGATGTTAGCATAAAATCCCCAGGAAAATTACCAATTATCCAAGTTCAAACAAGCTGGATTATACACAGAAACTCCAAAGGAAGATGTAATTTCAATATCTACCAAGGAACTAAAGCACTATCTTGAGCATTACAGTTATACTAATGTCAGTACAGTCAGTCTACTGTATTTTACAGCCAAGTATTTATATACAAAGCAACAACATAAAATAACTTCACCGTTTACATTTCAAGTTTCTCTTAGGTACAGCTCAATTAAGGTTTCCTCATTTTCCCCATTGCTCAGTTCTCTCCATAGTCACCCCAAGAATGATCCAAGTCTGAGGAACATGACCATCCTTATTGCAAGCCACAGAATTGCTCCACTACATATATTTTTAAAGAAAAAGCAGTTTCTTTCTGCTCTCAATAAAATTATTTTAATCTGAGGGGTGTATTCCTGGGGCAGGGGATGTAAAATGGATGCAGCTTATTTTCAAGAAGTGAGATTTGCCTCTGTTAAGTTTAAGTCTAAGCTAAAGAGCTGCAGCAATCACAGCTCCAGTCTTTAAATTAGTCCAGTTGTGCACATGGTTACATAAGAAATTTTCCAGTGGGTCAGTGAACTTTCCCTTGCAGACGGATTTGCAGTGGAGCTCTCAATTTAGTAGGCTCAAATCAGCTGTGACTCATCGTTTCAGAAGCCAACTTACGTTAGCTGTGACCATTTCCTAGATTTATTGCAGACGTTGATAAAGAACTTTTCTTCTGTTGCAGGGATTTAGATGCAAATCCTACCCTGATCTACACACTCATCACCCCTGAAAAGCTCACACTGTTCATTTTGATCATAAAACTAGAGCAAATTTTTGCCTTATGTGCAAAATTTAAGGAATGTTTTTGGGGATATGTTCCAGAAGGTGTATTGAGGCAATGACCTCCCCTAATTGTGTGTAGCATTTAAACGTTGTATAACTCAGTCTCATTATTTTCTTTCTTTCTATTATTTTCTTTCCTCAGCATCACCTGAACTATGGCACAACCTGTGATCAATAACAATTCATTAGCCAGTGACAGCACAGAAAATCAGCTCATCAGTAACATATTCCTCAATTAGAGTGCAGTGTTTAGGTGCCCATGAAAGCCCAAGACTGAAATGAGGAATGAAATGTGTCTCAGCCCAGTATCAACCCCTTGCAGATATCTCAAGACATCTGAGGGCATTTCCAGTATGACCAGACACCCATGTTTTGTCAGCCAGATCTCATTCTGAGTGTCCTAAACACCACCAGGCCCAAACGCCATGAAGATTCTCATTCTTCTTTGTTTTATGTATCAAATTATCCATTTAACTCTTGTGCAGTCAGCTGTGGTTAACTCACAATCTTCTCTCTTGTGGATAACATTAAAAATTCACATCACCTCCTTGACAGATCACAGAAAATTTTGAAAGTAAATACTCTGCATGTGTGCAAATGAGCAGACCTGAACAGAACCAATGTTTGCCATTAAAAATACTTGTTCATTCATTCTGGTTGTTGAGCACTGCTAATAAGTGGATTGCTCCTGGCTTTAGAACATAAGAACTGTGGGGTGTGAGCAATGGAAACAGATACTCAGTTACACAGAGCAACAGCCGTCAGGAAGGTCCCTATCCTCCTGCTGCTCTTCTCCCCTCAGCACTGACCCAAGCTTCCATCTAACCTCATTCTTTATTTTTCTTTCTGCTTCTTGTCTCTCCAGCTATATGGCACCTTCATCCTCATCCAGTTCCAAAAAAATATACACTGTCTTTAGGTGCTTAGTTTAGGTGTGGGTAATCAGACCTCCCACGCAATAAATGGATTTATTAAATGGGTTCATAACAGGGAAAGTGTTCTTAAGTGTTTGATCAAGTTGGGACTTTAATCATTAAATCAGGCAAAATGAAGTAGCCATATGATGCATTTCTTTCTTACACACACGCATATATTTCTTTGTGATTTTACAAATTTGTCCAGGGTTTTTAAAATAAATTCAGTAGAATTGTATTTGGACCATGAAACTTTGCTTTAGAGTGAACTTTAGAACCCCCTAGTTCTGTAGGATATTGTCTTACTTGGGACAATATTGTCCTACTTGGGACAATATTGCCCACTATGCTTATTCTTCAAAGAGAAAGAGCATCCTGAATAAAACTTTATAGAAAACCTTTCCTAGTTTTTGAGAATCATTTTGCCATATCTGAAGTGAGTAAGTTCCAGAAAGATCCTAGAACAGAAATCCTTGGCTACAAAACATTCCAAGGTCTCTGTACACTGAGAGCATGTTTTCTGCCCTGGGGAAATATCCTTTTGTTTGGGCTCTTCAGCTTTTCTCCTCTGGAAGTGTATTTTTCTCCACTTTTCTTTTTGCCTTCTTCTGAGGTAAATGAAATCTGCTGGGATGGTGATGTGAGCAGCCGTAAAGGTGGCCTGGTTAGAAGGGGAAACTACTGAGCAGGAAAGCTGCCTTCTGAAAAATATTGACAGAGAAAGGCCTGCCAGCCTGGCAGGCAGACATATCCTTGAGAAGCACAGCTGGTCTCTTTGAAATGCAGACAGGGTACCTAGAAACTGGAGACATCCTGGAATACCATCAACAACCGCAAAAAGAAAGGGATATAAAAGGCAATTTATTGTCTGGAAAATAAAAATTTTTCTGAAAGAACAGAAAACAACATTATCTATTATTCATCACAGGTGAAAAATAGAAATTACCAGCACCTATGGGCTGCTCAAAGTGATAGTGTCCTACACCCTCTTATATCTCTGGATATAAGAAGGACATGACTTTTACCCAAAATGAAGCCTTATTCTCTGAGAACTTTCCATGCTGCATGTACTTTTCCATTCCTAAACAGATTGAATTCACTGTATGAAGTTTCTACCAGCTTTCGGACTCTCACTGGGGGTGGCGGGCTGACTCCAGACCCTATGACTCAGGGTATCTCTGAAGTGCCACTCTGTTGTTTCATTGGATCCCTCTGGGCCCACTTTGGAGGCTGTTTCAGTTTGTCCTTCATTCATAGGATGATTTGGTTCACCTGATGATGGAATCACTTGATATCATTATTATGCATTCATACAAGCAGTCTATCCTAAGTGTACCTGCTGGTATACTGTTGAAGAGTTGTTCCACTAATAATAAGTAACCAGTGAAAGCATATACCTAGTTAGTTATATCTGTTATTGGCTGTTGTCACATGAGTTATGGACACTAAATTACTGATTGCTAACAGTAATTTGAAATAGCTTGATATGTATATTAATATTCATTTTATTCATCATAGGTAGTGGTGATTTTGTGGTAGTTTACTTGCTAGTGGTGATTTTTGTGGTATTTTTGGTAATCTGTAATAAGGTAGAGAAGTTTAGAGGATTAAGCCTCCATGTCCTTGTGTATTACAGAATTCTGCAAACCCACCGTCACGATCTGCGTACACCCACAGGATGGGTAACCCTCCAGGTCATGACAGACGTGCCTCAGGATTCTTCCAGCCAACAAATCTAGTAGAAAACCTGACTGCCTTTAATACTGCCATTTCAGCATCAATAAATTTAAACCTTTACATCAACACAAAAACACCACCACAACAATAAAAAAACATTTCTAGACAAACAGGAAGAAAAATAGGATAATTATAGAGGTCACCATCTGGTATATCAGCAGCTTCCAGTTTAATCACAGACTGACCCTGGGATGAACATTCCTGCTTGACTAAGCCCTCCACTGACTGCAAAGGGTTGAGGGCATGCTTCCCCTGGGGAGGAGGTTATCCTGTTACTCCCCAAAGCATGGGTTCTTTCAGTTTCCTGCAAAGCATTTTGCACCGCACTTTCTGGAAACAGGGCTCTGCATCTGCAGTGTGAGTAGCAGGATTGGCAGTAGCAGTCCTAGTGATCACCAAAGTCAAGCCAAGAGCAAAATTGACAGCAAAGCCCCAGGGGATGCTCAGGAGTATCAGGGCTGCACTGTTACCTCATGCTGTAGAGGACATGACCATCAGGGAACACTCGCAGCATGATGTTGTCTGTGGTGGTATCATGAATGAAGGACCTCTTGGAATGCACAAAGAAGACATCAGGGACCCAGATCTTCTTCACCAGCCTGCCGTCAAAGGTCATGCTCTTGTTGTTGGTGCTGGGAAAGGAGAGACGCTCATCCTTCCAGTAGTGCCTTAAGTATAAGGTCATAGTGAAATCCTTCACAAAAAATGAAGAGAACCAGAGAGAGGTCTGTCAGTGCTGCACTCTACAACTGGGACACACCAGAAAGAAAACTCACTCCTACCAGGTAGATAAAATCTCTCCACTCTCAACTCCCGATTCTTTCCTAGGCCGATGATCTCTGTGAATAGATTTTTCTGAAAAATAATTTCAGCCAAAACAAAGCATAAACAACCAATGAATGTATTACAGTACCCAGTAATGTTCAGTCACAAAAGGGATATAAATATGCCCCAAGAGAAGCAACGCCCCAGAGAAACAATTCTTCAACCCTGGCAAAATTATCTTGCAGGACTACGGTATCAATAGCATGATCTAGAGGAAAAATTGTGAAAGTTAGCTTAATGAAGAGGCTAAACATTAAGTAATTTATCCCCAAAAGAACTAAATTGTTGCAAATAGCAACCAAGTGACTACCATAAAAGTGTATAAATAAAGTTCCCTTTTTAAGCTTGTTGAGGGGGCAGGAGCTTCAGTCACATAAAGGAAAACATCTGTTGATTCCAACCTGGCAGCTGTTGCTTTCAGTGCTGCATATACTCTCTCATTTTGAGATCAAATACACTTCTTTTCTTTATATTCACAATTAAATGAGGGGTTATGGGAGCTGCCAAGCCTGAAGAGGCAACAACACAGGCCAGGACCTCTTCCTAACTGCGCAGCAACCACTTTCTAAAAACAAAACCAAACAATCAGTTTGGTGAAAAACGGTAACAAACAATCTCCCCTGACTCTCCGCTTCAAAGGGCTGTCTGGTAATAGCCTTGCATTGCCAATAGGTTTTTCATTAGTTTGCAAAGAAGGCTCTAGTGCCAGTCCTCATCTTGCTGCCCTGTATGGGACAGAGCAGGCCAGACACCTCCCTCTCTGACCGTGGCAGAGACCTGCCAGGGAGACACTTCTGCTCATCCACCTGCAGGTCCCCATCTTAGGCTGGTCCCAGGCTCCACTGCCACTCCTCCCAGGGATGCTGCCAGCTTCTATTCCCTACTGGACACTGGCCACCTTCCCCTTACAACTACAGTCACAAAGAAATACTTCCAGCAACTGCTGCTACTGACAGGCTTGGGTTGCAACCTGATTGGACAAGTCACCCTCAGGGGAGGGACATCAAGCTCATCGGCTTGACTGGAGGTGGGAAAAAGGAAATAAAGGAAGAGGCACAACTGTTGCTTTCTTAGGAGTCAGTGCAAGTTACAGCAGAAGTCAAAAAAGGGGTAAAAAAGAGCCTGGATATTCAGGGTCACCATTCCCTTGGCCATGACATGAGATGGAGGGACATGGGGCTCCAGGTGAGGAGGACCATTGTTGTAGTTTAACCCCAGCAAGCATCTAGGTACCACACGGACACTTGCTCACTCCTCCTTCCCCCAGTCCCCGGCCAATGGGATGGGGAAGAGAATCAGAAAAAGTTGGGTTGAGATAAGAACAGTTTAATAATTGAAATAAAGTAAATAATAATAGTAAGATTAATGAAAAGGGTCATAAAAAGAGAGAGGGACAAAACTCCAGAAAACACAAGTGATGCACAATACAGTTACTGACCAATTCCCAGCCTGTCCCCCAGCAGCAATCAGCCCTCCCAGCCAGCTCCTGCCAATTTATATACTGGGCATGACCTTCTATGGTATAGAATATCTCTTTGGCCAGTTCAGGTCAGCTGTCCTGGCCATGTCCCTTCCTCTCTTTCCATGCTCCTCCTCACTGGCAGAGCATGAGACACTGAAAAGTCCTTGACTTAGGGTAAGCACTACTTAGCCACAACCAAAACACTGTGTTATCAGTATTATTCTCATACTAAATCCAAAACACAGCACTGTACCAGCTAGCTACTAAGAAGAAAATTAGCTCTATCCCAGCCAAAACCAGGACAGCCAGGCAGCTGGAGGTTGCGGCTGCAAAATGCCTCTGGGCAGCTCCATCATCAGAGCACAGGGGAACAGGGAACGATGTGACATCGACCACAGTAAGGCTTACAGCCTCCACAGAGGAGGTGGAAGAGACTGCCTGTAGGGACAACATGGGAAGGGTCACACCACATTCCAGGTCACCCCTTTCCCTGTCCTACCAGGCAGGAGCTTCTTCTCTCTCATCCTCACCCCCTTTCTCTCTCCAAACAGGCCAACACAATGGTCAACTCTCCTCTCTCTCCAATGGTCAACACATAGCACACCAAATGCTACAAACACAATGTCAAAGTGACAGCTAAGTATAAAATCTAAATAAAGGAAGTTTTTCATGGCATGAGTCAAATGAGGCAGTTAATTGACAGCTTGTTCCTTTCTGACCAGCACACATGCTATTTACAAGCAAAAAAAAGGGGGTTTATTTCAGCACTCACAAGTAGGAAAATCCTTTAGGAAACAAGTTTTTACAAGAAACTGAGAGATGGATAGTACCTGCCAGAGGCACAGCAAATGAGCATACACAAGTACCTCGATTTTGACAGCACATTTCATGTTTGTGCTGTGCTCCAGGCAGCCCCAAGAGCGTGCCCTGTCAATGCACACAGCAGCAGCCCATCCATGCCGACCAGACAGGCACCAATTTTAAACCCTTGTGCTTTAAACATCTCCTGGCTGCTCTCACTGACACGCACTGTCTTGCAGATATGATGGGTTGCGGCTCCTGACGCTTCTGTCTGGTGCTTCTTTGGAGCATCAGGTGCCTGCTCAAGCAGTGAGCATGTAAAGACTGCCCAGCTGACAGTACCTGATTTCCGGGCCCACTAACCCTTCAGAGCAGTTTGAGATAAGCCCTGCCTGCAGCCTTGCCCTGCCTGCAACTGGCAGCCAAGGAGGGCACCCTGCTGCAGGCACAGGCAGCCCCGGTCCCTTGGCCATGCTAACAGCTTACTGCCTGCTCTCCTCTCTGCAAACACCCATGCCAGGACAGTCTGTTGGAGAAACAAACCAATGTAACTCAGACTGACCTGAGAGACCATTCTTCCACCCCAAATACATATCAGAAACTGCCGTAGAAAGTGCTTGTCATGTGCTGGGAAAATAGGACTACGGAGCTATCAACAGCCAAGGGAGAGAACTGACCTCAAAGCTTTCTGATAGGCAACACTTTTGTTGAAATCAGATGCTCCTGATAGAAATCATTGTTACTTATTTACTAATTAGGTCTCTTTGCTGCTCTGACATTATCTTGATATACTAGAGCCCCAGCTCTCCTTGTGGTGGCAATTTCCTATGCTGACACCTCCCTTCTACACACTTCATTGCATGCATACCCCCAAACCCGCTCTTTCAATATCCAGGCAGCCAAGCTCCCTTGTTTAATCCTAGAACACAGAATAGTTTGGGTTGGAAGGGATCTTTAAAAGTCATCTACTCCGACCCCTCCAAAGTAGGATGAAGATGTAATTGCACCACAGTGAAAACCACTCAAGCTAAAGGTCTTCCTTTGTGTTTTGTCTAGACCAGAGAAGATACCCAAGAACAGGGAGGAAAAGGCAGGAGGAAGGAACTAAGAAGCTTCCTCTTCTCCTCTATGTTCCTCTTTGCACTTTCCTTTCCAGTGTTTTTATTCCATCTCCTACAGCAAAGAACAGAACAAAACAAAACCAACAAAAAAAACCAAACAAACAAACAAAAAAAAAATCCAAAAAAACCCAACCCAAAACTAAACCAAAAAATACACAAACCCCCAAACAAACAGACAACATTCCCCCCCAAATGTATATGAACATTCATGTGAACTCGATGTTTCCCTAAGGAAGAAAACTCCTGCAGTAAGCACAGCTTATGGGAACTTCACCTTATACCTTCAAACCTTCATACACAGCTGTTTATGTTTTTGACTGTGATAGATCTTTCATAGCACTGATTATTCTCCCATTCAAGGTTGTTTTTTCCTTCATGCTTTTAATCTTTATCTGTATATACAGAGATAAGCCTTTGATCACCTGGTTTTATCAAGTCTTTGCTTCTGAATATGAGCCTCTTTGAATTTCACAGATGCTGCCATTACTTTGATCTGACCAATAATTTGAAACCCACAGGTTTCAGGTGGGAACGACATTTTATGACTGGAAGTAATTGAGGCTTAGAAGAGGATTACGTACCATGTCAACTTCAGAAATACTGTCCAAGCTTTCAACTTGCACATCCACCCCAACAGGAATTGCAGGGCCTGAAAGAGAAGATTTAGATATCCAAATAAATGGTCTTTCATATCATCTGCATTTAATTAGCACTATAAAGTGAAAAACATTTCTGAACTTATGTTACACATTTCTGTCAATGGCTCTTCATGAGGAGGCTGGGGTAAGAGTCAGTGAATAACCATGTAAGGCCCCTTTTGAAACATTGATTATCTTCTCCTTGGCATATACTGCAATGTTGACACTCTGCCCAGCTAATCCAGAGCTTGGATGAAACATTTGCATACATTTTTAGAAACTGAGCCATCCCATCTTAAATTTTAGGCTTTTATGAACAAATTTAGCCCCAAGAAGAGGGGACTGAGATGAAGAAATGGCAAGCAACGAACACTTCCTTGAAGGTTTCTCATTTTTTACCGAAAAGACAAGCTATATTAATCTCTCAAGAGCCCATCACCATTCATATGACTCACTGATGATGTTACTAGTTTTCCTCAGCACTTTCAAAATTAGCAGCCAAAGGATTCACAAAGAGTAAATAAGCAGAAAATGTCCCATAACAAATGCACACTCTTCTATTATTAGAAACCTTGTATCAAAATTTCACTGTAGACTGCTGGTCATTAATGATCAGGACCTGCTGAGGTTACTCATCACCATAGTGTGCCCTCATGCAGCTTTTTCCCATTTCTTGTGGTAAGTGCCTACAGAGACGTGCACACCAAGCACAATCCACCAGGGCAGGTTAACAGGAACTGCTGAGGAACAGTCCAGGTGGATCCACTGCCACCTTGTGCTGTCAGTGTGTGGCACTCAGGGCTCACACTGATGAGCAGATCCAGCCTATCTCCAGCCTAGGCACTGTCAGTGAGACAGACTCTGCCAAAGGAAACAGAAGCTCTGCAGACATGTCTGGGACTTGCACAACAGAAACGAATTTTCCAAGGACCATAGTGGCCTCCATGACAATTTGTGAAGATTTGCGAAGTTTTTCAGCACCCAGATTTTCAATCTGATTAGCAGTCAGATGGTATGTAAGAGGCACCACAATCACTTTGTAGACTCAGACCCACACACAGCAGGGCTGGCTGCATGCATGTATTTAGCTAGAGTAGCATCTTCCTTGAGACCACAACCAAGGTCTGAATACACCATGAGCCTAACAAGAGAGCAGAAATAGTGTTCTGAGAAAGCAGGGCACTTTTGCAAGCTGCCATCTGTCCTGCTCCGGTACCTGCTGCAGCTTGTACACACTCACACATCTTCAGGGCTTTTGAACACAGCCTTAGGTTTGCCTCTAAATGGAGGAGAAAGCAGAACCAACTCAGCTTCAGTAGGGAAAGGCTAGTCACCATGTCCATGAGACAAGCTGCAACTGGCCCCACCATAGGTTTGCTAGGGCTTTGATAAGCCAGCATCACCAAATTACAGTAGAGCATGCTGATGGTGACACTGTCCCCCTTCTGCGTGCACACTTCCAGACTGTTGTGCCCACACCCTCCATCAGTGGTTGTGCTGGGCACAGGCACCCTGAAGGAAGCCCTGTGGGGCAGAACCAGGCTCCTCAGAACCACCAATTCCAATTTAAGTGACTGTTTCCCCAGCAATGAAGCTGAAACTTGGCTAATCCAGCACTCCTAGATCCTCATAAACACTTAACATGTCACATTCAGACACACAGCTGTGCACTTCATACTTTGAAAAAATTGCCAGCAAGAATCTGCAACTGAGAGAAAGAATTTCTATACGGCATCCCTCCTGCTCAGTAAAACATGTTTTGTTTTGATTTTTTAAACAAGGTAGTATGGTGATAACAAGTATCTGTTTGTAGTCACTTTTTTAGGGTTTTTTGCCTTTTTTGCCTTTTTTTGTTCAGATACCATATCAAAGTCATACATGGTGAAAAAGAGTCATACATCAAGAAGAGCTTGGGCAGTAATTCAAATACTTACCTATTTTTTAATGCCTTTATATACCTAATAGCTCTTCAGTGAGGTCATGTTTATGACACTTAACTTGGGCCTCTGTTACAGCAAGCCTCAATGCTCAGAGAAAGTCTCTTCAGAAAGACTCCACAGTCCAACACAGCCCATGTCAGGGCAGGCACAAGGATGCCCCCAGCACTGCCTCTGTCTTTTACTGGAGAAAGCATGAGTAATTAATATTACTTATTGTCATATACAGCTGGGGACACTGCAGTAGTGCCCCCAGTGCTTCCAAAAAGCCACGTCATGGTAGCCACAGTGCTAATGGAGAAGATATGGTCTCTGCCAGGATGGCTTCGCAGTGCAATGAGGTTGTGCCAGAAGAGGATGGCAGTGGTTGGCTGTGGTACTTCCCACTGCAGCTCCCTGGTGCCGAGGGGCTGTGTGCCCAACACAAGCTGGGCAGTCCCCCACAGCTTCCAGACTGCAAGAGAGACTCTCTGTGTATGAATCCTGAATTTAGTCGTGATTCAGGAAATCAACACCCTCCCAAAGTCTGTTTACTGCTGCAATTTCTATGCCTGTCTGAACAATAATCACAGATTAAAAACAAACAAATAAACAACAAACAACTAAAAACCAAACCCACAAACATAAGAACACTGCCAAGTTGGCATATGTCCTGCTGTCCTATTCCTTCCCTATCCACTCTTGAAGATAAAAGACTGTGTCCATATTCTTTTCTTTGTTCATGTTCCTGCATCAAATGCTCAATAACCAGCAAGGACATTGCAAGGACAAGATCTGCGGTTCAGTCTGGAGCTGCCATGAAGCTTTATTAAACCCAAAATAAAAGGTGTTCCATGTTAAGCCAGAAAGTCTGGAAAGCCCTCGAGAGAAGAGGCCCAAGGCAGTGTTAGGTGTCTGGTACATCAGTGAAACTGCTTTTACTTATTTCTTTTCTGCAGTTAATCATGAATTTGAGGGGTGATAAAACAGTGATTGTAATAGAGAGAGGGAGAAATCATTTGAACGTGGGACTCAAATGTTTAGATCTTAATATAGACAATATGAAGATGAGATTGTAAAACCAACTTATCAGTAGAAATATTTACTCTGCCTTTCCTGGGCAAACTCTTACTACAATCAGCAGGAGCAATCACTGCTTTTCCCTTCTCCCTGCTCCTCATTCAGCACGTGAGGCTGAGGCAATAAGAGAGCACACAAATGGGAATGAGGGCACATTGAGATACCTAGACCCTTTGGAGGAGGCTTAGACAAAAAGTTGGGCTGAGCAGGGAAGGGTGGATGAAGGGCCAGTGGGGACAGCCCAAATGTTGCTGCCTGAGAGCTAATGACAGGAATACAGTGATCATCAAGTCCTGCTTCAGGTGATGAGCACAACTGAAGCCCTGTCTAGAAATGCTCTCTTTAAACCACAGAAACAAACCCTGGGTTTCCTTAAAGGTATCTTGGCTACAGCACATACCATTGAATTAAATGTCTGTGGATCAGTCACCCACAATGTCAAGAGATCTTTGCTCTCACTAACCCTTGGAGTCAATTAGGAACTGCTATCTTTTCAATCCTGTCCCTTGGTCAACTAAACTCTTGAACCACTGAGGCTATAGATGCTTTGTCAAATTCCTTATCAAATTCACTAGGGATGAGCAAAAAGAAAAAAACCCTCTTTACTGAGAGGGAGCAGAGGATGATGAGGGTGTGGACGTGAGGGGACAAGAATAGCTGAGATGGTATACAACACACTGAACTGGTAGACAGAACAAGTAACTTAGATTACAGCATTAAATGCAGAAAAACCCTCATCAACCAACTTGTCCTTTTCATAAACAACGTTTTATCAAAATTCACTTTTTCTTCAGAAAAAAGAAATATAGAAGGATCACCTTAGAGAATTATAAGCAGGAAAAGACCTGAATACTGTAACACTGGAGAAATCTCAAAGCTCGAGGATGTTCACTGCTGCACAGGCAGCTAAACAGATCCATGTGAAAGCTGTGGATTTGTCTGACTAAAGGAAGCAGTAGTACTTTGCTCGAAGACTGCAGTCCAGCAAAGCTTTTCAGCTCATACTTTATAGTCTCTGAAAAGTATCAGCCAAATTCATGGAATTATTCGAATTAAACAAGTATTTATAGATCAAGGTCTAGAGATAACTTGTATAACCTTCAACTAGAGCATTTCTTCCAGAAACAGCAAAGATGTCAACATTTATTATCCCCCATCACTGTCCACAGAAATATCTTGCAGAACACAAATCAGCAGGACTGATACAACCAGAAAACAAACAGTGAACTCTTAAAGCTTCATAAAAATCACAGGCTTCTGCTTACAACACAGAAATGAACCCACCAATAAACAATTCCCCTTGCACCTCAGACACAGAACAGTGGCAGTTTTCAGGTAAGCTCAAGACACTCACACAATCATTAGCAAATGTGACAATATAAAAATTGAAAATGGAAAATAGGAGATTTCCCTTTTGAAGGAGGTATTTGTGTGTTAAGAGAGGATTTAAGTGACCTGAAGCACAGACCGAGGCTGATGGGAGTGCTTCTGCTTTCTCCCTTTCTTGGACAGTATCCACTAGCCCCACAATTTCTGCATAGGGTTTACATATAACATGATGGAGCATCCTTGCAGCTTCTCACTGTAAAGGTACTGCCTTCTGAAAATGAATTCACATTTGGAATCCACTCACAGACATACATCATGCCTTATTATTATAAATTCCTGCACATCACTGTTCTAGCCTCAAATTAAACTTCGATATTGAAAAGATACTTAGTAACCAGCCTGTAAAGGTGTTTGTGGCTTCATATATCTTTATTCCTTTGTGGAGTTCACAACCTGGTGTGCAGAGAATCAGTGGCAAGAGTGCTCCCTCATTTCTTTTTCCCCTGCAGTAAATTGCCATGTTTTGAGACCTACTCTCCAGTGAAAGCCACTGCACATTCAGCTTAGGTGCTGCACATAGAAAAGACGGTGTTCAGAATACCTTTACAAAAAAACCGCCTTGCATCTGCATTCCATGGTTGTACAAGGAAAACAGACGGACACAAAAAGTCTCCATTTTGGGTGGGTTCTGACACAAAGAAGACTTTGTGGCTTTTTTCACCTTGCAGAAACTCCAGTTTGAATACCAAACTCTGCCTCAGGTTGAATGGGATGCCTGGCCTGGGGCTAACCTCTCCAGGGAACCCAGGAGGTTTCCACAAGTCCTGTTCGGGAATGACTTCAGAAGATGCCCAACACTAAAGTTTGTTGCACCCCAGTCTCTGCACCTAAAAACGCTCACCAAGGAGCAGCGTGAAATCTTCAAAGGGTGAGTCACTTCCCAGTCAGAACTGGGCACAAACACGGTTTTTTATTTCTGAACACTGGAGCAGGCTTTGGAAGATAGGGAAGAGCGTGCTACCATGAAGATGCCTGGAGTCAGTTTTCCACCCAGCTCTGAGACTAAAGCTTTGTGACATTTCTTTATTTTTTCTCTTTGGCAGCGCTTTCAAAGGCTCATTGTTTCCTTCTGAGACAGTATCTTTGTTCTCTCATGTATCTTTGGAGGAGTGAGGCATATGTAGGCCCTGAGATAAAAATATCTACATGGGAAATTAGTAGGTTTGAGACTTCTTTACTGACAGACATCTCGTGCACACCCAGGGGGGCTGCAAACATCCATAAGAGATCCCATGCCCGCAAGCTGCAAGACAGTTTTCAGTGTATCTTCATGCATGTGTGTGTGTTCATATACATACATATTTACTTTTTAATGAATATGTGTATGAATGGGTCCTCTTAGATGTGGGCAGCTTCCAGGCAGCCATGACCAGGATATGTTCATCACCTGCCTCATGACAGCAGAGAGCTTCTTTCCTCTGCATCTCACTGACAGCTGTTCATTAGCAGCAAAGCAAGTTTTATTCTGGCCCTTGACAGTAACTCTAAGTGAACTACTTGTGCCTTATTCACCCCACTGTTCATCCATCATGGCAAAAATACTACCCAGAAAGGGAAGCAAGGACCAGCTGAAGTTAGGCTACTAAGCTACGAGAAAATATAATAAAAGTAAAGCATTAGGCTAGCCCTCGATAAAGAAGATACAGCTATTTTAAGTATCAACTAAAGCTGCTTATTCATGGGCTCCCTGTAAAATATGAGATGTCATAGATGAAATGCTTAAAATGGGTGTTTAAGGAAGGCAGTAAAACAAACATTTACATAATCTTTAAAAATTAATAATAGTAAATAATACCTGAACATCTGCTAGCTAGAACAAGGTCACTGACATGGAAATAACTCCCAAAGGGTCAAAAACCCTGAAGTCTCTTTTAGCTTATGGAGTCTCTTTGACCATCAACAAAGCAAAAAACTTTGTCATTGCCTCTGTACCCAGTCGCCTGTCTCTAATGGGCTGGGAGCAGGCAAGACAACCATGCTTATTGGGCTGTTAATAACACAACTTACACAACATTTGTTTACTCACTTGCTCTTTACAAAGGTACTTCTTGGAAAACCTTTCACCTTTCTCTAATGTTGGGTTTTTTTTTTTCATTTCATCTTGCATAACCCTAGCCTGCTCTGCCCAGTGGTCAGCTGTGTTGAGCTGGCAGCTTGCTGACTGTCCTCTGCAGACCAGCAAGAGTCACCGTGGCCATCATTAAGCAGCTCACACCCCAGCCCCTTTTTAGTTTAAAGTTCAATAGTGAAGTTGTAAATTGGTCCACCAAACCTGGTAACCATCACGTTTACAGTACTGGGTTCCTCTTTAGTCTAATGCCACTCAAAATCTCCTCATTATATTATTTATGTTTTCCAAAATTGAAGTACCTTTCACACCTGCATCATAACATCACAAGCCCAATGCAACACCACAAGGCTGGAATCTCTATTAGACCATGGTCCTTGAACTGCTCTCAGAGAGGGTCTTAGGGCAGTGACTGGTTACAGCCACGTGCCATCCCAGAGGCTCCTCTTCTCTGCTTCCACAATATAAAAGCCTTTTTATCCTATGCAGGTCAGACCACTTCAGTTTGACTGACATTGCCACAGGAAAAAACTGGAAGGACTCACAGTGCATAGCAAATCACTGTGACTGCCTGACAAATAACATTACAGACGAAAGTATGAGGATTGCCTCTTACCAGGTTTTTTCCCATCAGGCTTATCATCTGTCACTAAAAACACACTGCATAATTCTGCAGGGGTGCAAGAACTTGTAGCACCCTCTATCTCTGTGTAAGCCATGCTTTCCAAGACTGGAGCCTCAATGAAGCTGTTTCCATGTTTTGCTCCTTATCACATGCAACTTCGGCACAACTTTGCTAATCCCACATCTTTGTCCCAAGAACCTCTCTAAATTAAGGAGGTTTTAAGCAAAAATTAAAAAAAAACCCTATGTTTTTCCTTTATAAATAAAGGCACCTTCTCTGAAAAGGCTGTTAGGATATTTCTCAATTTTATAAATATTAGGAGAAGACTTTTGGCTCTAGAAGTATCTTATGCTGTGATGGGAGTTAGCATGGGAAAACAAGACAAGAGGGAGATTAAAATGTAGTTGTATTAGCACAGGAAGAGTGACTCTGTAATTAGGTATGTATGTTTGGTGTGATGTGCACAAAAGTGTTCCTCACAGGCTCTGTGATACTGATGAACATAGTAAAAATTGGATTTGTTTCCAGAAATATAATCCAGTGGTGTCACCAAGCACCAAAACCTAAACCATCAGCACAACAGAATAAATCCCCATAGCTTTCCCACAGAACACAGACATCATGCCCTGACATATATCCAGACAGGGGAAAAAAGTTTTAAAAATCAGTGTGGCTCCACAGCTATCTCCAACTGAGTCATAGGAAGGAGTCCAAACCTCCTCCTAGAGAAGCCCTGTCATCCCATCCTCTCAGACTCAGGAGCCAGAAGGTCTTTGGAGTGGTAACAGCTGCAGAGAGGACAGATTGGCAGGCTCCGATCTTCCAGTTTGTCCACATTAGGTACTCAGAAGTCATCAGCCAAGCTCCAAAAACTGAGGTTGGTTTAAAAAAGATAAATCTGAAAACCTAACACCGCAGCCTCTGAGCTTATAGCAGTGCAGGGCATACCTGACATTTAGGGATGCACATACACTTCAGTGAACTCACTCAACAGAACACAGTATCTGCTTCTCAGTGTCCAGTCTGTTAGGGAAGTTGAAGCAGAGCAAATCAGCAATCCCTCTTCATGTGTGCGAAATCACACAACTGCCTATCCACCTTCAGAACACAACATACTAGTGACAGAAATCAATCTAGTGTTGATCAAAAGCAGTGAATTGTTAATACCACCACTGGAAGTCTTCAAGGTCAGGTTGCATGGAGCTTTGAGCAACCTGGTCTAGTAGAAAATGTCCCTGCTCATGGCAGGGGGTTTGGAACTAGGTGATCTTTAAGGTCTCTTCCAAATCAAACCATTCTGTGTTTCTGTGACGAAGCGCTGCTATGCCAGGCAAGCTGTGTGGGATCACCACTATCCATGAAGGAGCAGCATGCCAACAAAAGAAAGCCAGACTGAAAGCAGTGGACATCCAGTTAACGCCTCACAGGTCCAGGCTTTGTGGACAGAAGATTGAAAAAAAAGAAGCCTAGAAAGTCAGGTAAAAAAAACAAAGACCAATAAACAAACAAACAGGGGGTTAAGCCCACAGAGTGGTTGGCTGGACATTCCTGACAGTGGCCATCTCATCCTGGAACCAGGAGGATTTAGGTGAGTTCATGAAACGAATCTCATGTCTCCCTGGTCTTTTCATTTTTCAGAAGCCATGTTCCTTCCCAAGTCCACTTTGCTGAAAGGCTCACCTTCCCAGAGAAGCAGCCAGGCAGGAAAAGAAATGCCAGGGATTATCTCCCTTTCCCTAACCAGAGGCTGGTGCAGCAGTATCACTGGAGTATCACCTGCTCCATCTGGAGCAGGTGGAGGACTTGAGAGCAGCTCATTCACCACCATTTTTACAGTCGAGTCATAAAGGAGCAGGAGCAGGTTTCATGTCCAGTGCCTCTAGAAACAGCTCCCAGACCTCAGCCCTGAGCCTCAGCTGCTTGTCAGGTGTATTCACACCAGTCCAAGGAGATCTGCCTATGCTCCACCCAGAGGGCAAATTAAGGCAAATTCTTCAACCCTAGAAATAGCAGATCAAGTTTAACGTTGATTAGCAAAAGAAGTTTTACCTCCGGTGGTCAGGCTGGACTGCAACTTGCTAGTAAATAACAGTGGGGGGCAGGTAGGAGTCACTGGTGATGACACATTTGAACTCTGGAGTCTGGAGATATATACATATACATTGTGAGCATGGGGACAGCACTGTGCTCTTAGAACAGCACATCTGCACTGTGGGGAGAGAAACATCTTTCAAGTCACATCAGGGATGAGCAGGTCCAAGAAGCTCCATTCTACAGATGAGGTGCAAAAGGCAAAACACCTGTGTGTCTCACCAGACAGGGAGAGGTAGCACTTCACCCTAGATGGCCAATCAACAAAGGATGCAGTATTAGCCATTCAATGAAATCTACAGAAAACTGTCCTTAGCTCTGAAGTGGCTTGGTTATTGATCTAATCAGAAGAGCGCTTTCCATACTGGTATTCCAGCACACTTTTATTCAGATACTCTCTTACCTCTGCTGTGGTGAGCCTAGCAAGGTCAGCCAAGCATATTCCTGTAACTGGGTGTGACAGAAGGCAGAAGTGAGGGACACAGAGGACTCTTCCACTCCTTTAGTTGTCTTACAGAGTTTGAGACAAGATTTTATCTGGATGAAAGTGCTCCATTTTCTCCTAGCAAGGATGGGATTCAATCCACCTAATGAGTTCTTTATTTTGCAATTTGATAACATCAGCTGAAAAACTCATTGAAACTTCACGACTACAAGTGAATGCTAAAACCTGCAGCTTGTTCCTCTTCTCGGTAGAGTGAAACACTTACTGGCAGGGTCCATCCTGAGCTCTGGGGAATTACAGCCAAAAAAAGTCAACTGCAGCAACAGAAATGAATGTAGGAACTGTATAGAGCACAGAGGGCTATGAGATGAGCATGAGGCCTCTCTGATTTGGCATCAGGTCCCTTCCCTTCACACTGGTGCACTTGGCCAGAGGTTTGGTGTTTTCCTTGTTTCTTTTTAAATGAGATTGTTAATTAGATAATTAGATTATTTTTAATTAAATGAACATGAAAACAAGAGAATCATTTTATTCTCACCTCCAAAAGCTGGCCGCATGGTGAAGTCATGTTCATCGACTCTGAGAAGCTGTTCTGTCTTTCCTTTCCAAGCTTTGGTCAAGTCATGGTTCTTCTTAAAGATGTGACTGCAAAAGACAGCAACAGCATTGGTCCAATATCTTTGTGCCCGAGCTGCAGCTGACTTCTGCCAGCCCAGTTTTGGACCTACAGGAGCAGCAGCTTTGTAGGCACAGTCTGAGGAAGGGAAGCAGGAAGGCTGCCAGTACCACGGCATGGACACAACACCGCCTTTCCACAGCACTTTGTGCCTCCACAGGTGCCCTGCTGTCTCTGCCCCACTCCAAGACGGACAGGGCGCTCCCTTCACCCCAGACACCACGGCTCCCAGGGAGGCACAAGGCTGAGAGAACGGCATCTCATGGAGGAGCTGGGATGCAGCAAATGTCACGGCTCAGAGCAAGCAACAGCAGAAGCAGCTGGCTGCCCCCGTGTTACCTGGCCAGGATTTGGCCAGGTACCAAGGAACATTGTCATGAGAAAGCTCTTTTTGGTGGTGGTCACGCAATGTCATACGCTATTCTGAGTGAACTTCACTTCAGTGCTAGCAGTTTGTGTGGACAGAGGGTTTGCTTTGTCTTCTGGCTTTCAGCAATAACAAAACCACCCATTTCTCCCTTCAACAGCAGGAAAAGAAGAGTTTTAGCTAAAGAAGTCTGCAATCCTTCACTTTTCCGAATATTAAGGTAGGAAAAATTCTAACCTTTTATTTAATACATTATATGATAACAGTAGAACAAGGATGACAACAAACCCCTGAGAAAAGTGCAAGATAGTCACTAAAATCACCTAAGGGGAAAACTACCCAGCAGACAAACATACATTTCTGGAAGAAAATCCAGATCAGCATCTCTGGCTGTTCTGCAGTGGTGCAGGATGGAGAACTTGGACCATTAAGGTTCCTCCCTCTGCTCCGGATGAAAGATACAACAAAGTTACAAATATTGTTGCAATGAGCTGTTTGTCAGTAACTTACTAAAAGTAATAATGATAAAGAGAAAGAACTTTATACAAAAGGGTTCAGATTCCTTTGCCTGTGCAAAAGAAATATTACTGAATATAAAGAAAAAAATCTTGGAGAAAAAATAAAGAGACTACTTAGGCTTAAAATCTTGGTCAAAAATTCAGAGCTTACAAAACAATCACCACACTCATAAGCGTGGCTGTGGAAAGTGATGTGCTTGGCCTCATTAAAATACAAAGTATGATGAGTATGAGGCAAAGGGAGCAAAAATTATAAATCACAAATTAGAAGAAAAGTTTCCCATCAGAGCGCTCATTTCAGGAAAGAAACTATGAAACCTAGGGGGTGTTGATAGCTGCCACTCACATCAATAACCCATTTACTTTAATAAGGAGGTGAAAAGGAAGCAATAAAATTTGAAAATAAATATATCAAATGGATGTTTTGAGGGAATATAACCCCTTGTGCTCCAGGACACATGCTACATAGAAAACATTGGACCCTTCTTACATCACTTTGGGCTCCTGTTTCAGTCAGGATTTCAGAGCATCTCTCTCCCTGCTGGCTGTGAAACAGAGCCAGCTGGAGCAAGCGTGCTTGGCACAGCTGCATTAATGGTTACCTAAAAGCAGAGTGTCAAACCAAGTCCAGTCACTAATGGGAATGGTTGGAGGCAAAAGTTTAGCTTTTAACTGCTTGCTGCAGGGGGAAAACTTTGCTTCTCTGCAAAGGTTAGGGCTGCTGCCAAAGTGCTCCGCTTTGCCATCCGCAGTACTACCCCTACGCCTGAAAAGCTGGAAGTGGGGAAGCAGGATCTTCCTGTGTCTGCTTGATTTTAATTATCTGGGAAAGGCCAAGTACCACTGAATGTTCAATCAAGTCTCTCTTCTCAAAGTATGGGGAAAAAAAATCTAATTAAAAATCCAATAAAACTTTGGATTGCCCGCTGTATGAGGAATTAGTACGGAAAACCCTGGCAGTATTACAGTGCCATCTTCTAAATCGATGGCTCAGCCTCACTGAAATGCTGTGCTTTGATCAATTCTTTTAAAAATCATCAAACAGCAAAAAACACACAGGAGAGCTGCTGAGACCAGTCTGTGGCCACTGAGGCTTCAGAGGGCTGGCTGGGGACACAGACACTGTCTCAGGAAGGAAACAGGTTTTCAGGCGCATCCTTAGCCAGGAGTTGTATTTAATAGCCAGCATTTAATCATCAGTTCATGCCCAGTCCTTCAGGTATGTGATGGACAATTCAGACTTTATAGATAGAGTTCTGTCATTTCCTTTCTAATCAACTTAATCCATTTACAAAGATTTTGTACCAAGGTATTTTTAATGACAGAAAGTCTATACAGCCTTTGAAATGTGCAACTACTTTTGTCTTTTTAATCCAATTCCAGACCAAATTTGTTTGAAAAATAAAAATCTTTATAACAGTGTTGGACATCAACTATGGCAGTATCTTCTGACCCCCTCCAGAAGGTACCCCACGCCACCCCCATCACTGACTGGCATAGGGAGCACATCATTACCTGCAGCAAAAGTGACACCAGCTGCCAGAGCAGAGCTGAAGGATGCATTGAATACTGCTGCCCATCGGGCACCTTTACTGACAATCTGATCACTGCTATCTCAGAAATCTTCCCCAATGTGTTTATAGTCTTTAGCATTTCTGATTACAGATTTCTCAGGGTTTCTTTCAGCTTTATGCACTCTCTGTCATTCACCACTATTCATTTAAAGCCACCCATTGCCCCATCTCTTTTTTTGCCAAGTTTTTCATATATAATTTTACTGCTGTTTGTTCTTCATTCAAAGGGGATGAATTCGATAAATCTGATTTTGTGAGGAATTGTTCCTGTTTACAGAGGAGAGAAAGGGACAGGTATCTCACTGAGCTTCAGTAAAGACTTCTCTAATATTGCCCTATTTTTTTTAATATATATTTTCCTTTCCAGTCACTTTTATTCAGAATTGTTCTCAATTGCATAAAATGCTTCTTATATATCAAGGAAAATTAATTATTGATGGCATGAGAAATTAAAGATAACAGCTCAGCAGGACTCAGAAAAGTGGGTATCTATGCAGACATTCAGATTTTTCAGAGCAAGATAAAAAAACTTATCAAATTGGAAACAGTCCTCGTGCCACAGGGTGTAAGGCAATGGCTAAGTAGTGAGCGTGAAAGAGAACGTGATATTCATCCCGAGCATGGCGCAGCTGTTGGCAGCCAGAGTCTGCGAAGTATCTGCACCTTCCTCTGGGAAATTCAGCACTGTCTTTGGTCACAAAATGGTATCTCATGGTCATGGGACCTTGGTTCCAATTACCTCTTGGGATTCAGAAAAGTATTGATACTGTTTCAAAGAAATCTTACCTTACCGGTATATTCTCTGGGGGAAAAAAAATCTCAAAATGCGTTAGTTGAAGGTGTCATTTACTTTGTGTAGCAGCCACAGCGAGGTGGAGGAGACCTGCACACTGTGTAAACCCAGCACCAAGAAAGCACAAAACCTCCTGTTTTTCTAATCAACAAAACGTGACTGCTGCAAAGATCTCCTAGAAGCTAAACGAAAAACAGAAGGTACAAGAACAGTTTGTGACTGTCATTAACAACTAGCTCACTCCAAGATGAGCATTCCAAATTTATTATCTCCATTATGCTGTGAGTGTATCCCACATAGATGTGTATCTTTAATCTTAACGTACGTGGATCACACGGGATCAGATGCAGCTAAGAAATTTCTGATTTTGTCAAAGTCTCTTTCCATTGCCTGTCAGGGCCACCAATTCAAGTACTAGAGGAGCCCTCGCTGCCCAGAAGCCCTGGCATCTCCACAATAAGACAGGTCTATCTTGGTTTGCATGGATGGCCACACCATAGGACAGATCACACCATCTCACCAGGGCAGAGATACTCTGTTGCCCAACTTCTGGACATAACACTTAAATCATCTGTAAGTTTATGTTCAAAGCAGGAAAGAAGGTGATTTTCCATGCCAGCTTTCTAGAAAAACTAAACCAGACTCTGGAAAATGATGGCACAAGATCAAAGGGTGTGCACAATCACTGCTATTGTACACATTTTCTCCCTGCTTTTGTTTCACTGCTGTGACGCTGCAGTGTTGGGGAAAAGATCCCAGAAGACATTAAACCTCGCACAAGTAGAGGTTCTGCAATGCCCTGGACTTGAGTCCCAGACAAGCAACACACCTGTAAAAAATGTTTATCAACATTTTAATCACTGAACCACTTACTCAAAATTTTCTGAGAAACCACCATAGAGCAGAGGGATTCTGTAGGGCCTGGGAGGTACCACAGGCTAGAGGACATGTCTGCATTATCTGGTTGAAAAATGTGATAAAAATGCAGCTCTGCAAGGAAATAGAGGGAAGTCGCTGCCAGCAGCAGCAGTTTCAGCAGGGATCACTAGACCCCTTACTCCAGTGGACTGCTGTTTGGAAAAACAGTCTATGTGCTGAGCCTTGGGCTGCCTTGCCCTGATGGTCATCTTCTGCTTCTGGGTCCCAAACTAGGACTCGCATGTAGCATACCCTGAAAACTGCATCTCTAATGAAATAGTCCAAATCACTTACCATTTCCAAAAATCTTGGCAGGAAGTCTTTAGCTAACAAAAAGCTCAAAGCCACTTCTATTTCAAAGGCACAATGTTTCTGCTGATTGAAGCACAAGGCTTCACATGGTAGGAGAGAGGAACAGGCAGACTTGGAGTTAGGTGGGTGTAGGTTGCTGGAAACACGGCATTCACTGGCACAATCCAGGTGGTAAATTGAGTTCTCAATTTATGCAGAGCAATACACATTACCAGAAGCATTATCAGCAATTGTTATAGATCAATAAATATTAACAAAAGTAGTAATTCTCAGAGCTTCTTTTTCTCTGAGTGGAAATTCTGTCCAGCTGGATAATCTAGAAGGACTACCTGCATTTGTTTGCAGTTCCTGAGAGGCAGCCACCGCCAAGCTACTGAAGAGTACCCCAAACTGTTTCAAAAACTCAGTGTTGGACATTCCAGCAGCACTTGCTTGGCACTTACAGTAAGGCCAATGTGCTGAGGAAGCTCCAAGCACAGATGCCCACGCTGTGTACAAGCCAGTACTACTCATAGCAAGTCGGACGTGCCCTGGCAGCATGAGCCTAGACTGTGTACCCAGCTCTCTGGCAAATCCCAGCCAGCAACGTGGCAGCACAGACCACCCGACACATTTACCTGCACCTTTCCACACTTACACTGTCTCTTTCAGCATCAGTCTCTTCTTCCTCTCTGGAAATTTATTCCCTGGTGCACGGGTAAGGCAGGGGCCAGCCTGCCCTGCCCAGCAGTCACCCAGGGGACTCTGACAAAAGGCTTTGCTCTGTGGTTCATTTATCAGCTGACTTTTCCAAACAAAATGAAATGCAAACATTTTTAACCAACGTTTCGGTTAGTTATGAGCCCTTGGTTTTGTGCACCATTTGTCAGCTTGCAAATCAGCAAGAATGCCCTCAACTTCATACCAATCACTGATATCCTTCAGTTCTGCAATGTAAGTGGCAGAGACTGTACACCCTGGAAAATGTGAAAAACCGCCATCAAAGAACAAAGCCAGGACCTGTTACTTGATGAGCACAGACCAATCTTCTATGCAAAGCCTGGGCTCTCCAAAGCATAACATGAAGCTGCACCGGGCAATGATCAGGGCGGTGATGCACAGTAACAGTCGTTTCTTTAAGTTATACCTCAATTTGTAGAAGAAAAGACGTGTTATAAGTGAGGTGCAGGACGCAGGAGTAAGAAAACATTAAATGCAACACAGTTTCTAATTAAGCAAGGATTATCTGTTCCATACACTGAGCAAGGCACAACTCATCAAACAAAAATAACGCATTACAGTTCAGTATTAACATAGATCAAGGGGAGTAATTAAGGGTGCAGAGGCAACCCTTAACTTGGAATTTCTTAATTTGAGTTCCTAACCTGACTCTCCCATATTCCTTTCCCATAAGGCACAGGCTCAACCACTTCCCTGAATAACCTTGGCAGACAGCTGTTTTGGCACCTGTGGGACCAGCTGCCCAAGCCCTCAGAGCTCTGGGGGTGAGGACCTCTATACAGCGTGAAACTCTATACAATGTTCAAGTAAAAAACTACAGAACTGAAGGTGTTCTGCACTTGCACAAGCCAAGCTATCTTCTTGAAGGCAGTATAAAGATCTTTGATCATGTTGATTTATCCCCTTAATGGATACAAAATATCAAACCTATCAAATGTAGATTCCCAAACATAGGAACACATTTTTCTTGATTAGTACGTTTACTGTAAAATTTACTGTATTTCTTACGGTAAGTCAGCAAGAGAAATGCTAAGCAGAAAATGGGATGAAATTATTCAAAAGATCATTGTTTAAATTTCTTTTACATGATTGGGAAACCAGCATAGGAACTAGCTTTAGTTTCCTTTTACTAGATGAGTCCGCTATTTGTTGCTGGTTTAGAGACAACTAAATTTTTTCTATGTATGCGGAAATTTGAAATATTAATGACACTGCTCCATACACTTCTTTTTGTCACAACATTGCAGAACTCTCTGTATTAAAATTATCATTCACATTTGATAGTCCCTAAAAATTCTTTTTATATACTTTTAAATAACCACATTGCATAGGAATTGTATGGGTATGTGTGTATATATAAAATATATAATTATATATATATATAAAATATATAGTTCCTTAGGTTCTACCTGACTGAAAAATTGTTCATTAAAACCATTACATCACAGAAAACTAAATAGTATCACTTATTCTTTGGAGTATATTTATAAAAATAATTTTAGCAGTGCTTTGACTGCCACTCTATTACAGCTCACAAAAATAACACCACTGTAAAAACAGTAAATTATTTTCACCATGTTCAATTGAAGTATAAAACTTTTAACCCAGAGAATGGCACTACTTTTGGGCAATATTTAAAGAAGGATTTATACTATTTTGTTACTTCAAAGCAAATGATCTCTACTACTCACAAATGGTTTGTAAGGAAATGCTACTGTTGAATCCTGCACAATCCTCAGAATGTAGACTTTGAAATATTTTCAGAGTTAAATGAAAGGTCTCATTCAATAATTGAGATTCTGTGGAAATCAGTAGTAAAACTTCAGTTGACTTTAGGATTTCAGGATCAGACCCTGGCTGTTTCAGCTTTATAACATTAACGTCACGAAAAGCATATGCCACTGTATTTTTTCAATAAGTAGTGTAAATCTGATAGCATATTATGTATTCTTTGCTTCCGATTACATCACATTTATTTGCAAACCATTCAAGTAACAACATTCCTTATAAGTGTTGAGTGTTAAACAAAAAAGCCCAGTAAAATGAATGAAAATATGAAAGTTTACAGCCATAGGGAGGTCATTTAATAAGACGGATTAACCCAATTTTATTTTTGAGCCCTTCAAACAATGAATAGTCTTGTAAGATATAATTGCCACTGGATGACATAACCACAAAAAAGGATAACATACTTTGGACTGTCTGGCAGGTTTGGAAGATTATCTTTTCTAATGTAAACCTCCGGACAAATCTCAGCAATGGTAAATCTAATAAA
This sequence comes from Lepidothrix coronata, assembly GCF_001604755.1. Classification (NCBI taxonomy): domain Eukaryota; kingdom Metazoa; phylum Chordata; class Aves; order Passeriformes; family Pipridae; genus Lepidothrix; species Lepidothrix coronata. Next base: position 10,893,263 of record NW_016690184.1, read on the forward strand.
CTTTACTAATACCTTTAACTCTTTCTTGTGCCTTTGCTTGACTTTAAAATACATTTTTTTTAAAGATTCCATGTATTTCTTCAAAATGTATTTTTTCAATTTTACAATCCCTGGATAACTTCCAGGGTTTAATTTACCATGAATTACCATAATGCATGCTCTCCATCTCAAATTGTTAGAAAATAACAGGCAATTCCAAGAGAACGTAAGTAGCACAGGCATTCTAGCAAGCAGGTAAACAACCTGCTCTTGAAACAGTGCTGAAACAGTATGTACATTTGAACATCTCTATTAACTGCAACTCCTCTGAATTCTCTAATTCTCTCAGTAATTTGCATATATGGCTAAGAATAATTTTACAACAATCCATGCTGAAGTGGTCAACTTCTCTGCAAAACCTGCCTCGCTCAGAGTTAATCAATTATTAGCATTAGAAGTGTCCACTTACAGTTAAAACTGATTATACTACCAGAGACTGGTATAAAAACATTATCTATAAAGCTCTTTACACACACAATAGACACAAAGATATTGATAGAGTAGTTTTTTATGTCCGCATAGTTACGTATTTGCAACATTCCAGGAAAAGAGATATAGTGTTTTAGTAACGCTTACCTTGCCCTCTGCACATCCAGCTGGCTTGTCCACCTCCTCCTCCTGTGTTTTCTGCTTTCCACAAGAAGAACTAAGCAGAAGATTAATAAAAGGAGTTTTGCAAAATAAGGCATCTTGCTGGAAATGGGTGCCGGGCACTCTGCACTCCAGTGACCTCCTGTAGTACAAGTCCCCCCGGGCTTAAACATTGAATCAACTCTAATTCCGGCGACGCGCGTTGGTCAGCGATCAGTGGCAAAAACGCTGCTTTCCCGACGTGATGCTTTCGACAGGCTTTCAAGGGCTTCGCACTCAAAGCTTTTCCCTCATCACCGCTTAATGATTGGCCATTACTCACCAAGTTTACCTCATAAACATTTCCACTGGGTCCTAAAGGATACTTACTAAAGCCATTATATAAAGACCCGCAATTCTGCATGCGGCTTTTTGCTCAATCCCCTAATCTCAGTGCTATCCTCCTGCCAGACTGTAAAACCAGGCTGTCCCTTTTCATTAGGCATTCCACGGTTTTTTGATCCTTTGTATGGCATCTTTTTCAACTGGAAAACACCTATGCCACATTTCAGACATGTATCTCTTTGTAAAATATATGTATTTTGATGCGTTTATAGCAGTTGAGGGTTTATTTTCTGATTTAGTCTGGCTCTTCATGCTGTTGAACATAGAATATGAACTATTTCCTCTGAAAATGCTGACTTTATTTACAGTTAAGTTTTAAAGGAAAATTAAAACAGAAACTCCCAAACTATACATGCAATCGACTTTACATAAAACAAGTTGCCATTAATGTGTTTGGGTTTTTTTTTCAAATGGGTATTTTGCCTAATCAGGCATTTGAACTCTTATCAAAGAAGATTTAAATGAAAATTTTAAAGTTAGTTACAAGCAGCTACTTCTTTAATCACAAGGAAGAGGCTGTTTACAAAAAACCATTGAGGGGGCTTATTTCCTCACAGCTCAGTGGCAGGACAATGCTGACTGTCTGTCTGCGTTAATAACACCCAGTGCGTGGCACAGGTACGAGAGCAAACACTGTCCTGGCAGAGCAGTGATTCTGGAGGGAGAGAAAAACACACTCAAAGCTTCCAGAGGAGTGAGCAACTCAAACCCCAGCAACGCCGTCTTGTGAGTCAGACCTTTTCCAGAACTCTCTTCTGTGAGCCCACGTTTGCAATATTTGAAGTGAATGGGTATTCAAGCACCAACTAGGAAACAGAGTACTTCTGTATTAGAGGCTACAGGATGTGGAGAGGGTTTTTAGTGTTTTGGTGTGCCGGGTGCTTTCTTTTGTGGTGGTGGTGGGGAAGGTGAGTTGTGTATTGGGGTTTTCTGTTGGTGGGGTTTTTTTTTAATTTCTAATGAAATAACAAATTAGGTAAAAAGACAGTATATCGACATCAGATTGTTCTATGGCAGAGTGTGTAAGTAACTGCTGAACAAATGACATACTTCTGTCAGAACTTCTAAAAAAAAATATTTTTTCATCCTTGTTCCTTTGCACCTGCAAACAAGATTATCAACAGTGCACAGAAATGCTAAAAAAGAAGGCATCTTTTGGAGTTTTTAATTTTCCACATCCCCCTTAGACACATAATGGGCTTTCCTTATTTTAGAAGTTTTTATAGCTACTTTAATGTAATATATGCTATAACTAACAAAATCTAGGAAGTTGTAGGTAGCTTGATAAATACTTGCTGAGAAACAGGATGAGAATCTCACTTAAATCAGTGCTATCATGTCTGACAGCAACAAAATGAGAGCTGGCTAAATTTCCTTGTCTTTGAAATAAACACACTGAACAATAATTTGAACAATGATACCAGAGGAAAATTATCCCACCCATTGTGTTCTTCTACTTCACTCCAATTTAAAGAGTCACAGACAAAACCTCTCAAAACCTTAAAAATCATAGGTCTGCTGCTTGTATATCCATTTTCACAGTATTTATGAATATTACCAGCGACTTTTTAAGTAAACTGAAAATAAGAAAGTCTCTGGATCTAATATAGATTTTAGGTTAAAAAAAAACCCCAAACCACTAACCCCCTCCAAATGAACAAAATAAAACCCAACCAACCAACCAAAAAAAAAAACCCTAAACAAAAAGCAAACCCAAAAAACAACCCTTTAAAAAAAAAAAAAAAAAAAAAAAAAAACCCAGGAAAAAAAAAACAAACAAAACCCAGGCAAACAATAAATAATATGCCATATGATATTTGAAGTATATCCAAAGAGTGGCTTGAAACTTTATTACTAGTAGGATTGCAATAAATACTTCTCTTAAGCACATTGAGATATGAGAGTTTAAGTATAATAAGGTTTAAATTTTCTTTAGTAAATAAAACCACATACAAAACATTCAGTTCAACACATTATGTATATTTCTGGTATAATGAAAAGACAATAGCTCTGGGTAAATAATTATATTACATATTTATAACTATTGCAAGAATAGACATGTTTTGTAGTATTGTCAAATTTAAAAACAAGATATACAATTGAAAATACTAGAAGAGGACATTCAAATCTTTCAAAAGATTATCCAATCTTTCTTCCAAAAAATAAAAATCAAAATAATGCAAGTAGTTTTCTGGCCCTTTCTTTCCTCCCCTTCTCCTTTCCCCCTTCCACACACACAAAGCAGCTTCACAATTTGTATGTGTTCCACCTCTAGAAATGTGTCATGGTAAATCAAAGTGGTTACAAAAGAGTTCACTGGACACAAACACATAGTAGTGTTTCACTTTATAATTCTCTCTTCAATTTAAAATCTTATACTAACTTAGATGGGTGATTAATTGCATTTATGTTCCATAAAAAATTAATCAACCATTTTTTAAAAATTGTCTTTTTCTAGTTTATAAATTACTCAAATCTAGGCCCATCCGACGTGCCTTCATGTTACTATTCCACTGCACTGTTTCTCTAGTGGGCACTCAATTAACACATGTCCCACTTTGCTTTTCTTACAAGTAATGTATCTGTAGGTACGTTAACAACATTCGTAAGGATTTAAGCATAAATACAAAAAGTAGCCTTTGTAAACAGTTCTCATGTCATACCCAATACAGAATGTTCAATGAAGCACTCAGGTCCCTGCTGTTAGGACAAACAACCTTATAACTCAAATATATACTCGTTAGCCAAACATATTCTGCGAAATATAAGAGCTGCCAACGCAAAGGTCAGAAGGACAATCAGAACAGTTGATCCAGTGTGGTTCGTGTTGACTCTCGGCTGCTGTGCCCGGTTGAAGTCAGTGGAGGAGGGAGCCCGTCTCTGACTCTGCTGCTGAGCACGGCGCTGCCGGGGACTCATGGATGTGCTAGTGGACACAGCTGGAGTGCGCTCCTGACCGGCCACTGCATTGCTGTTCTGAGTTTCAGACTAAAAAGGAAACATGGAAAGTTGTGAGAGAAGACACTGCATAAGATTAGCAAGAAATAAAATCATAAGGACTAAAACATAGTCTCCAGATTGATGTTAACACTTGAAAGCCTGATAATACATGTCACTAATAATTACAAGACTGTTGTAGCTGTCACCTTTGTCCATACACTATCTGAGAAGTATATTTCAAGCTGCAAACTAGCAGTTCTATGGACAAGAAAAGGCTGAAGAAAGTCTGTCAAACAGTATTTGTCTTAAAGAGATTTCAAATATCTTTGTCTAGGATTTGTTTAACTCTTTGTTGTTCAAGAAATCTTTAATAATCCTCCAGATAGTTTAATCTCTGAGCATTTGTAATGTCACCTTCACTGAAGGGGAAACAACCTGGGGAGGCCAGGAAAGGAAGAAGACAAGCCCAGAGAACTGTAATTAAGCAGTGCTGCATTGCTTTCTGTGGACAGCTGGGTCCAGAAATCTCATCACCACCAACACCACTGGAAACACAAAACGAAAGTCATCCTAAACACAAACCACCTACGTGATCCCGGCAGGAGTTCCCAAGCACTGCACAAGTGCAGGCACTTACCTATTGCCCTCTACTGGGCAAACGTCGGTCTGACATTACAAGTACTAAAAAAATAAACTTTGGCAACTGATGTTCATTTTTCCAGTTTGTAAGACTGAAACTGTGATTACTGATCTTCCACCAGACTAATCCTGCTTGTAATACTAAAAGGCTCAAATTTCCAACGTTTTAGTATTAAAAATAATGATACAGCACAGTAATTAGAAATAAACATTTTGACAAGGTTCAATTTAAAAGCACTTAAAAAAAAAGCCGCTCTGACAAAAAATTGCAGGGTTTTTTTTTTAAGTCTTATTTTCAGTTCTCAGAACAGTGTGCTAGTATTCCCAACTTAAAGCAACTTGCAGCTATTTTCCAGAGTTAGCTTTCTCCCCCTTTCCTTCTAAAAGGTTATCATCACAGTAGGTAAAACTAGAATTCTGGACATTTTATATATGCTTCCAAACAAAAGCTTTTTAATGGTCACAATATCCATAACCTTAAGCACTGTTTCAGCCAGCCACTATATCCATAAAAGACACCCTTTCCACATGGCCAGATAGGGAATGCCCTCAACTGTGTATCAGGTTTGAGGATCCACAACACAGGAACCAGCACTTGGTCTCCTGACTCTTTGGTCACGTGTTCTTTATGTGGGAGAAGAATTCTCCCACATTTACGACTAGTCAGTGATTTGACCAGCCCGGGAAGCGACCTTCCTTTCCTCATCATTACTATTTTCCCACTGTTTATCATCATCAAGGAAGTACTGATGTAATAACTCGCCACCTTTGACAACTTGCCTGTTTACAGGGGTTTCTTGCCTAAGTAAGCAAGCAGTTTGGGTAACTTCAAAGAGAAGCGTTTTCAAAAGATACATTTTATCAGCCGAGACATCAAGAATACCATGAGCAGCCTGCCGTGACTTCCACTACACTGCAGAAGGAAACAATTCTGCTTCATTTTGAACTCGCCTGAAAGCTCCTCATGCCAAGGAAAATAAAGACTAAGAGAAGCCAAATCTTTGAAAAACTAAGTTCCTAGATTCATCACACTCCCATCTTCCAGAAGGGGAGAAGGAGAGGAGTCAATTCAGGACACAAGAACTGCCAATTCAGCAGGCAAAGTGCTTTCCTCATTCAAATAGTTTTAAAAGAAATAAAAAGGAAGAAAAAGTCTAGAAATATTCCTGATCCTTCATATTACTAACAAAAATAACTAGCACTGGCTGTCACACAAATCCTCTCAACGCTGCAAATTTTAAATTTAAAAATGAAACAGAAAGGCCCTCTTCTGAATAAAACAAGGTGTCATACACTGACATGAACAGATCTGTGATTTGAGAGAAACCTCACTGACAGTTTCAAGGCTTTAAACTATTTTTTTAAGGAAATTATAGATGGATCATGGCAGCAGCAGATCAACTGCTTCACCCAAAGCTCAGCTAATGCACTGCCTTGGGATTCCCAACATAATCAGTGACACGCAGAACTAAGTTAGATAAGAAAGAAGTGATCATTACCTGATATAAATTTGGGATCAGATGCTACAGTGTCTTAAATAATACATACATGTATCGCCAGATAAAGATTTTTTTCGCTTGAAGACTTAATTGTTAAGAATCCCAAAAGTGGCAGATGGGCTGTATTATAAATTTTTTAAAATATCACAATCATCTTGTTTGCAACATAATGGCAAGTCTTTAAATTCTCCTTAAGCGAAGACGTCAAGATTTTTAGGCTACACAATACCTCGCATAACATAATTTCCATTAAATAGTAAGTCATTTTCTGCCAAACCACACTGGGAATGTTGTGGAGGAGGGCTCAGTAGACTTAAAATAGAAATATTTAATAAGAGCTACATTGTAGCCATCTTTAGCATCTCATTTTTACAGCCATTTAATATGGACTTGTGTCATGTTACATATTTGAAGCTTCTGAAACTGTTAGGACTAGTAGAAAACTTTGCTCTAAGGACATTTGAGTTTGATGAATAAGGCTATTTCAGTAAAATATACTGATATTAGAATTAACAAAAAGTTATATCATCTAACAAAATGCAGCTAAGGAAATTTACATTATGTTCAGTCTACTGAAAATGGCAGCATTCATGGCATCCTTTACATCTCCAGGCCATTATTTTAAAACTTTTTATCAGAACTGTGTAAGTATTAAATCATCTTAGAAGGGATGTTTTAAAAATATAACAAACTCTAGGAACTCAGAACCATAAAAATCCTCTGGGTTACTGAAGCCTCTTTCAGTTACACTCATGATTTGGAGAGAGATGCAAAAATAAAACGACAGAAGGAGAGATGGAACATTTGTTTGTCTGTATAACTTTCAACTGAAGAAAAGCTGAAGCTTGACACAGGACAGCTTAATGGTTCATATGAAAAATGTCTTCTTTTTAATGAATTAAAGTTAGGTCAAATACTTCCGATTGCCAAGACATTTAAAATTTTTGCCGTAGTATTATGAAACTTAAGACACTATTTAACAGTGATAAAGGGAAACACTTTTTACCAATGTATCATTCAGAACACATAATTAAAAATAAAGGCTTCTGTAAGTCTCATGAATCAGAACACAGCCTCATTTTACAACAGAAACCTCTTTCATCAATTCAAGATTAGCTGGCTTCAGTTACACCATTTATTTTATCACTTCTCATAATGCTTCATCCAGCCAGCATATCATGGCAGGTCACTACTGTATCATACTGTTTCATAAAAGGTGTATTGAGGTGTGATGTATTCCCAGCTTATCAAGAAAACAGTCTAACCACAGCTTTCACCTTATCACTTTGTAAGTCTTACCAGGTATCAACTTTATTGATTAACTATAAGCACCAAGGTGGGGCATCATTCCACATCAATACATCAAATGTACTGCTACAGGTCTGGCAGGAGTTCAGACACCCATAACAGTCCATGTGGATTTAGTCAAAGCAATCGGGGGGCAGAAAGAGCAATGCAGCCAAAACCAGCCTCTGCTTCTCAATAAGCTGCAGTGCTCCCCAGCCTCCATTAACAAGTCCCACAGACTGCAATGAGAGTTTTGGTACCTAAATTTAGGTGACCACAAGCATACCAGATGACTTAATCTGAACCCAAGTCCAACCTGAGTATCTGTAACATATTCTTTCAAAAACATTCTTTTGCTCAGATGTGGAAGGATCTCATCTTCTTAAGACTAAAGGCAATTACTTTTATCAAGTCAACTTTCAGCAGTACCTTGCTTGCAATTTGAATACTCAAACAAGAATAATGTACCATTACTTTGCCTGAGTACACATCAACAGCTACTACAAATTTTAAAAAATATAAATATATATATATTGTCAGAAGTGTTCTCTGTGCTGGCTTCAGACTCCTCACAAGTACTATGCTGCACAATGCTTTAAGTAGCTGTTTCTTATTAATGCCTAAAGACTGTTTTCTTTGCAGCTCTGTATCCTTTTACACAAGTTGCTGTGGCAGCATTTTCCAGAGCCTTCATGGTAGCATTGTTCCTTTTCTTGTTCTCATGCTGTTGTACTCATTGGACTTGATGATCCTTGTGGGTCCCTTCCAACTCACAATATTCTGTGATTCTGCAATTTGACTTGTACCTGCAAACCTCAATAATGTTGTTGTGACAAGTTTTCCTGAGAAGCAGCTATCTTTGGCATGAGAATCTTTTGTCTTTTTCTTTATTCAAAGATAAGCCATTTAAAGACTCGATAAACATTCTCTAATCATATCAGCGCACAAAATCTTAAGAGCCAATATGCAACATTTTATCCAGAAAAAGAGGAAAAATTAGTTTTGATGTTACCCACATCTAACATAACTTAATAAGGTGGAATTAGGTCTTTACACAACAAGAACTAACCTAATAAACTAATTTTACACATGCAAGAAGCCCAGTCAAGTGGAAAGGAACTGAGGTTTGCATGGATACTCTTTCACACCTATTAGCAGATCAAGGCCACAGTTCCCTACTTTGAGAAGATTTCTATTAACTTTTGCATGAATAAGAACACAAAAACAGCAAGCTCAAATTCCTTGGATAGTCTTTCCTGTTACACGTTTCTTTTTTCCACTGTGTGACTGTTTTCAGTCCCAAATGGCTCCAGATAATTCCTCACACTCAAAATGTGACAGCTCAGAAACATAGCTGTTGCTTCAAATTAAAACTAACAATCAGAATGAAACAGTCTGATCCCTTAAAACATGAATCCACATATTTACAGATAACCACATATATAAATGTTTTTAAGTACATTTATACATTTAAAGGTCTCATTTCCCATAGGACTGTTCTGCTAAAAATGAAGTTAATCCTTACTTATTAAACCAGCATAATCGATTAAAACAATTTTCTTTGAAATAGGATTAATCAAAAAAAAGTCTTTTTTCCCTCAAGAAAATGCCAGCAATGCCTTTGAGTGTCAGCTAGCTCTACTATATTGGCCAGGATTTGTAATAAGAAGAATAAAATACAATGGTTTTAAATCCTGAACAATCTGGAAAAATCCTTATTGTGGGGGAAAAAAAGTATGCTATTAGCATGTTTATATTTCTACATAGCTTGAAAATATGTTGCAAACACGCAACAGATGGTCTGATGTTATTTGACATGTTTTAGGTTTTTTTAACCAATCTGCAGCCCCGTCTTCTCTCTAAAAAAGGCAGCTTAGCTGGGATTTGCCTGCAATTTATCAGTGAATTTAGATTGCATTTGCCACAGTCATAACAGCAGCTGCCTTGGCCCTTCACCAAACCTCGGTCACTTCCAAAACCATTATGTAAGCCCTACACCTAACAGTATTAAAACATAAGTGTCATACTTCAAATGGTAAGAATGTTTTAGACTTATTGAAGAGGTTATAAAAAACAGGAAGACAATCTCAATTAACATTTAAAAGCTACAGGTTATCACTGAAACATTTTTTTTGCCTCTGGCTAAGAATTCTATCAAAAAAAACCTGCGCTACGTTATGCAGATGGTAAACTGCAGTACTTCAGACACCACTTCAGTATTAATGAACAGTTAACCCATATATTAAAGGAACTACTGGGAACAAGAATTGCTAAAAGAACATTATTTATTGGTTTTTTTTAAGAGAAGGAAGTGAAAGCAGAGATCGCTATTTCTAAAAGTGATTCAGCATACTCTTTGCTAAAGTTTACACATAGATTTTATACAGAAGTATGCAGAAGTTCTACAGAAATGTATTAACTACATACTCTTAATTAAGTCTCCAATCAGCTTAATAGGATCAATTTCATGTTCAGGTTATGCCCAGTAAAGCTCAAAGATGGACCATACCGTTGCACTTGTTGGATCCTGGGATGCTCTCACTGCACCTTCCTGCTGGGGCTCACGTGAGGCAGCAGAGTGGTTCAGTCCTGATGTGTTTGAAGGTCCAGCATCAGACTTCCTGGATGAATTGACTTCTGCCTACAAGAAGTACATATGTACACTTAAGAGATGAGATCAAAATTGCTCCAGAAAGATCTGGCTTATTCTGGAATGTGTATTTTAATGTGAGAGAATATGAGGCTTACCGAAATGTAATAATCAGGTATGCCAATTGCCTTTCAATCACACACCAACAGGTTCAAGAAATTTTCATTCTTTAGAAATAAGACTCTAAATGTGCAAATATCACAATTTTAAGGTTTTTTTGCACGTAATAACAGATATGACATTCAAAAAAGAGCACAGATGTATAGAAAAAAAAAGATTCTTTATAAGATCCAGGATATTATGCCAGAAATAACATCCTTTTTTAAAACTTCTGTTTTGCATGTCCTTAAGACAATGCTGATTACTGTTGCTGCAAGTGAAGTAACAGTGCCTGTTTCTCTGCAGGACTAACTAGCCTATACTGGTTCTAGTACGAAGTTGCCCCACAGCCAGAGTGGGCACATATGCATGACACTACACTAGGGTCAGGCATGCATACCAGTTCCCAGTATTTAAATTTCAGCACAGAGTAAAGGAAAAATTACAAGTCCTTATAACACTACTTTCATACACGTTTATAAAATGTCTATGAGGCATTATTTCCCAGAATTTAGATTTCATGCTTTGGGAAATTCGAGACAAGAGATCAGTAGGGACATGTAGAAGAACGTGAAAAACAGTATATGCCTGCAATAATCCCTTGGGAATGGAAAAGGACATAGCATCATAGTGCTGAACTGAAATACTTTAAAATTCATACATGTAAAAAAAAAAAGTCATGACTGGATTAATTTTTATCAGTAAGCAAGTCACCTCCCAAGTCATGTATCTAGATCCCAATTTATTATAAAGATGACAATTCCAAATCTAGTAACTGTCTTCAAATACAGACATAAGTGGTAGCAGCAGTAGCAGCAGTAAGAAATACAAACAGTGTATTAGAAACCAACCAGTTATGGTGACAACAAACTGATAAGATCACAATATAATATTCTTTCATGATACAATTTTGTGTGAGGAAATTAAATTCCCTGTTTCTTGATATGTATTATCTCAGGAGAATCCAAAAAATGTCACTGAAACAATCTGAAGATGAATTTAAGATTTGAAAATACTTACAATCTGACAACATTGCTTTCCCTTTCCACTTGACTACTACGAACTCTAATATTAGACAGGATAAGTTGTGACTCAAATATGGATCATGAAAAAAGCAACACAGAACTATGAATAATTTAGACTGGAATGGACCTTGAGATGTCAGCTGGTCCAACTCCCACTAGAGTCATGTCCATGTTCAAGCTTTGAACATCTCCAAAGCTGGAGATTCCACAGCCTCTCTGGGCAGCCTGCTCTAGCGTTTGACAACCCTCAGGGTAAATTTTTCTTTCCTATATCCAATTCTAAGTTCCTTCCCTCGAAGGGACCCTGTGACCACTGCTTTTCATAATTCTGCTTTTTCCAAGATGAGTTTATCTCAACTTTACTGTTAATCTCTATAAAGCACATACACTACAAAATGTACATTTGATTTAGTTTATGAAAATATTAAGTCTACTATCTAGACTAAAGTCAGACTAACATTCAAAAAAATTACACTTGACAGTTCTCAAACCTGAAATATCTTTTTTGTCACCCTGTATCTCTTTACTCCAGCCCTTACCTCTACTTCCAGAAAAGCCTGAAGGAACATAGACACCAAGGAATGATGACAAACATATTTGAACATTATAATGAGGGTGAGTGGATAATTAATTTTACTGTGATGGCCACATGTAGGTAAAGCATATTGTTTTACAGTGATATGTATGTTGTAAGTGCTATGAATCATCTATCTTTCCTGTTGGTTTTTTTTACACAAAATGGAATTTATTATATATAGCACCTAAAATGAACAAAACTATTTGCAAGTCAACATAAAGCTGATTAAAAATGTAATTTTCTATTAAAGCAGACAGAAACAAAGGTGGAGGCTCACAGAAGAAAACTATAATGAGAAAATGTGTTGGGTTTTTTTTTCCCTCCTGAATTTCATATTCCTATCTCAGTACCACACTGGGGCTTTTAAAAAAAGTTACCATTTTGCTTAAAGCTGGTATAAAACAACTTCTCATAACCCCAGACTCCCCTAGAAAAAGTTAGAAAATCTCTTTTTGAAGGATGAAGCTAATGCAGAGGTTACTAGTATGTTTGCCAGTAGAGAGACTCTCTCAAATTATACACTCAATCACCAACCTGATATTAAATCTTATCCCATAAATTGACATGGAACGTATCCAAATGATTAAAAACCTCTGTATTCCCTCCTAGTGATTCATACCATTAATTTACTACAAACACATCAATTGAATACCTCAACCTAACATCAAACAAACAAACAACAGGAAAGTCAAGCAAAGCAGAGAAGCAGGAAGCTTTAAAAACCCAGTCCCTAAAATTTGATCTGAGAAGGGAAGAAACGCACAACCAGAGGACAAAACTGATTTATCTTGTAAGAAAAGCTAAAATGGATTGTAAAAGGTTTGAGGCTTTTTGTTCATTTTTCCCTTGATAAGTGCTTGTTCTTACAAGGTGGTGTTAAGTATATAGATACATGGAAAGCACCAATATTCTTTAAAGACTGATGTCCCTAAGTCTTTCATTTTAAAACTGAAGATATGAAATGTAAGTAAAGAGTTCTTTCTTAAAAAAAAAAAAAAAGAAAAAGAAAAAAAAAGGCTTTGATATTTCTAGAATTTCTTTGATGAAGACTAGCAGTTCTTAAGTAAAAATCAATCCTCCATTTTTAACCTTTATATATTGTAAAAAAGCCAGAAACAGGCAGTCCACTGCTTCTCCAAGTAGCTCAACTTTAAAACTCTGTCCCTAAACTAAAACTATCTCCTCATCTTTGTAAAATATTTGGAGATGTTTTTATCACAAGCGTTATTACACACAGACCCAACCATGTCAACAAGATGGCAGAAGAGTATGCAGGTCCCACAAAATTGGCAGTAATGCTCAGTAGAAGGTAATCTTCAATTTCATAGCACACAAAAAAAGTAAAAGTAGTTCTAAGGAGAGTGTTAGGAGAACTTTGGTGATAAAAGGGGACATATGAGCATCCCTGACCTTAGTGAGGATGTGTTCTGCACCAATGCCACACTGTCATCATATTTTCACTGTAATTCCATGCCATCATGCACAGCAGTCTTCCTTAGTGGCTGATTTAAGAGTTTAGTGGAAAACCCAGTGAGAAACAACACTGTGCATGCAAGACATGCAATTCTCTAAGGAATGTATTTGTCTAAACAAACCTTGCTTTCACTGAAACACAAGCTAGAGAACACATTTTTCGGTCACAGCAACTTCCATACCAGAGTTCAACTTTCAGTATCTTCAGATAGTAGCAGAGCAGCTCAAAAGAATTTGCAACCATTTTTCAGTAGTAATATGTTTTATTCCTTCCATAAGCAAAAAGGAGGGGAAAAAAATCACAAGGGAAAAAAATTTAGGTTAGCTTTGCCCAAATTTTCCTAACACTTTCCTGATAAGACTAATTCTGGAGAATTTAACAAAGTTATTAGTGTCTGAATATGTGGAATTAAAAGCAACATAATTAGGCAGTTTTTACCACAGTGCTCACTACTAAAATAAACCCAATCAATCAGTGCTTGAGATGCACAATTTATTAATTGGCAAATTGCAAGAGATCCACTTTTATTTTTCTCTTTCAGACTGTACTAAAAAAAGAAGCTTCCACGTAGCAACTGATGAAGGTTTCTGCGATTTACAAGTTTTTCCAATTTTTTTTAAATTCTATACAAGAGAGATAAAAGTTTAAACAGTGACTTCACCTTGAAGCTAATTTGTCTGGCAAGTTCTTTAGCCTCCTTGTCCGCCTGGCTTGACACGCTTCTGGATGTTAGTGGTAAGAGGGCTGTCTTCATAGATGTGCCACACATTTCACAACAGAAGTCTTGTGACCTGGCCACAAATGACACAGCTCAGAATAGCATGTTCTCATAATGTTCTTGTGTGCTTGTTTAAACAAACTGCTTGCAAAACAATCCACAGAAAGACAAGTGGTGGCAAGACCAGTAGGTTAGAAGTAATTCCCCCCCCGCCTCAAAACACTGTCTTGAAAAAATACGTTGAGAATTATCTACACTGCAAACACATATTCTCTCATGTACTTTAGGAAAGTATTAACAACTGACTTACCTACTAGTATTATTTATACTTCATTAGTAATTTCTTTCAATTTAAAAACTTATTTATACCTACAGCAAATTAAAACTATAAATTATAAAGATCTAACTATTATTACAAATACTATATAGGATCCAGGAACTTGCACCTCAAATCCAAGAATTTCAGCTTCTGTGACAGCATTTCCTTCCCTCTCTTGCACACATAATTTGTCTATAGGGCACACTGCAGGCTGCTCTCCAAGCCTGTGAGAAACCACACAACCTTGATAGCATAGTATCAAGGCCAGCCCACTAACCCTACCTCTGAGCAGAGTTTATTAGCTTTGACTCAGTGCCATGCTAACAGAAAAGCTGCAGCTTCCAACAGCTCAGAGTACAGGTGCAATAAACTCACATTTGCCTGCAAAATAACATACTAGTTAACATTTGGAATTCAGTAACTTTGCTTATAAGGCAGGGATATGGCCTTCCAGGTACCTTCTCCTTCCCAGATGGGAAAAACGGAAAGAACAAAAAAAACCCCACAGGTATAAGATCATGTAAGGATAATACTGCGTAGCTGAGGTTGGGGTGCTCCTCTGGAGATAACACTGAGTTACTGAGTTATCTGAGCAAGTCTCCTTGCTCAGAGCAAGGTCAAGTAGAGCATGTTGCTTATGTCTGTTTCCAGTCACACTTTTAACAGTCCCAGAGAGAGAAGACTCCACCTCTCCAGGTAACCTGTGCTAGTGCTTTGGCCACCTTCACAATAAAGATTGTAAAGATGGCATTCAGACTGATTTTTGTGGGTTTCAGTTTGTGCCTATTGCCTCTTGTCCTGTTACTGGATGTCACTGGGGAGACCCTGGCTCTGCCTTCTTTACACCTTCCTTTCAGATAGTAGGACACATGGACATGATCCCCTGAACCTTCTTTTCTCCAGTCTGAACACTTCCAGCTCTTCTCGTCTCTCATTGTATGAAATATTCCCAGGCCCTCAATCACCTTTGTGCCACTGTACTGGATTTGTTCCAGAAAGTTCTTCTTTGTAGTACCTTGACCTGGTCACAGACCTGACCTGGACCCAGGACCCTCAGTGTCTCATCAGTGCTGAGTACAGAGGAAGGATCACTTGCCTCAACCTGATGGCAATGCTCTTTCTCATACAACCCAGGATACCATTAGCCAGGATACTGCTGTGCCCTTCTCTGCTGCAAGGGCACACTGCTGCCTCAGGATCAGTCAGGTGTCCACCAAGATCTCCAGGTTCTCCCCCATCCAAGTTCTTTTCCAGCTAGTCAGCTGGTGTTATTCCTCCCCAGAGGCAGGACTCTGCTCTTCTTTGTTGACCTTTGATGACATTCCTCCAGCCACAGTGTCCTCCAGTGGCAGCACAACCTTCTGGTGTTATTGGCTACTCCTCCCAGTTTTGTATCACCTGCCAACTTGCTGAGGGTGCACTCTGTCCCAGCATCCAGGTCATTAATGACACTGAATAGCACTGCGCCCAGTGTTGACCCCTGCAGTACACTGGCCTGCAGCTGGATTTCGTGTTGCTTATCACAATCCTTTGAGCCAGGCAGCTCAGCCAGTTCCTAATCCACCTTACTGTCCTCACTGACTTAAGCTGTACCTCATGAATGAGGATGGTAAGGCAGAGAATGCCAAAAGCCTTGCTGAAGTCCCTATAAACAACATCCACTGCTCTCCCTTTCTCCACTAAGAAAATCATTTCATCATAGTCACAAATTTAATCTTAAGTTAATTTCCTGAAGATCATTCAGAAGCAGTCGCTTCAGAATTTTGGCATAATTTCATTACTGTTATTATTTACTTAAGCACAATGATACATCATTATTTTGGTTTTCTCCCCCAGTTACACTTACTATCAATTCCATCACACTCCTTTTCCCTCCATGCTGCAATTACTGCTGTATCACAGTGTTAATTAGAGCTCCAAGCCTGAATTTTAGTTAAACCTCTAATATGACCACACAATGCTGGAAGGAACACAGCCCTCTCACTGTATTTTGTTTGACTAACTTCCAAGTTTGCACAATATTCAGAGAAAAAAACCCCACTACATATACAAGGCATTGAACTTGTTTTATATTTGGAATAAATGCAAAAGAATAGACTGAAGTGGCTTACTTTCTACTCAATGCGTTACCCCAAAAGTGAGTGCATGTATAGGTACCTATAGGAACAAGCTTAGTGCTTACTTCTTTGCAAGAGCTCTTCTTTCTTCTGGTGTGTAATCTAGAGATCCTATCGCTCCTTCACCTTTGGTTGGCATAAATCCAATAATGGCCAGTAAAGCTGTTCTTACTAAAATGGGAAAACACAGTTAAAAACAAGGTGGCAGAAACAACTCTTACGTCATCTCATTCTAAACTCAGAAAAGTTGCAGTTCTGACTGCAAAACTTCATTATGTCCAAAGGAGCAGTCTGAATTTCATACAAGCAGCACTGAGGGTTTTTTGGTACACTGCAAGGCTTTCTTAATTTTTTTTAATGTCACATTGTAAAGAAAGGTAAGGCCATCAGCCAACACAGAGAAGAAAACACAAGTTGTCACAAAAATGTTGCATCACTATAAATACTAGAGTTCCAGACTTTAAAAATAGGTTCTGAAGATAAAATGGTAAGGCAGAACTAACACATAAATAAAGGAGGGAAGAATGTTCATAGCATTCTTTTTGTATGTGTTTTCTATGAGACATGAGTTCAGCAATTCAGTCCACACAAGCTCAGTGGTTTTCTTCTATGCAGCAGAATTTGTTCCTTTTATGTCAACATTCTGGGGAGGGAACTCAAATACAATTGCTTGTAATCGAACTGTCATCTGAAACATCTCTTTGGACAACATCCACACTTGAATTTTGCTTTACATAGTCATGAACTTTAGGAATTCAAGACACTTTGCTAGTAGATTTGGTTAATAAATATCACGTGAAGGTAAGTACCACATCACAGAAATAGGATATTTATAACTCCTATTTAGAAACACAATATTTTCTACTCTTTAAAAAAAGATAAGAGACTCCACAAAAGTTGAAGAGTGGTGTGCTAGAAAACTCCTAAGATTTTATTAACATATTTTATAAGTGAAACTGATATACAAATAAATAATTGATGCACTGCACTTAGCAAAACTAAAATTATATAAACACAAAAATACCACTTTGGTTTAATTGCGCAAACTCTCAATTTCTGTGATAATACTTAAAAAAATAAAGGTAGAAAAGAGTCAGTTATTCTCAACTCAGACCATAATGTCTTTCCTCATGAGTGTTCAGAACTACAGCATTAAAATTAAAAACTCCCCTCAATTAATATTCAAGCTGTTTTAGTGATTACACAAAAACAGGGTAAAGTAATAGGATATATTTTCATAAGAACAACTACAAAAAAACCCACAAAGAATATGCTAAGTAGTCTGAAAATTCTTAATGCTTGTGCATCAAAAAAAAAGGAGAGCTCACCATGGCCCCTCAGTTTCTCAACCTTTTCACCCTGCATTTATTTAATACCATCCCCAAATCCTCCTATGTCACTCTTTCAAGACCTTACATTTCTCAAATTCTCCCATACTTTTATGCCTCAAAAGGTGTCCTTTCCCTCTATGCACATTCTTTGTGAGATTTTTTTTCAGTTTAAAGATCAAGTTGCTTGATGGGGGGTATCATTTTCCAAATAATTGTTACTTACTACTCCATGAAGGCTGCCACGTTTCAGGATGATGCCCTGAGATGCTTAAACAAATTTTCTTCCCCACTTCAAACCTGCCATTGGCCTTCAAAGGAAGAGGAAGGATACAATAAAATATGCTGGAAGTTAAATCTTGGGTTTTGGTACAAGTTGTAAAAATTGTAATAAAAAAATTCTATATGCTAACAATAAATGATAATTATATTACTACCAACCTCAAAAAATTGGCATTCAACTTTCTGAACAAAGAATTCTGTCATCTGACTCTATTAATGCATGAAGAAAACCTTCTACAAAACTGTGCATGAAGGAGGGCCTTTGCCTCAAACTACAGGTCTGTCTTCCTACATGTGAGTAATGTTTCCAATAGAAACCAAAAGGGCCCATGGAGAGTACAGAAGGTTAGACAATAACATCAGCAATATGATTTCTCCTGGAGAAGAAGTTTCCATTTATTAGGTGCAAAGCTTCAAGCAATTACAGATTACCAAAGCCACCTTGGAAGACTTCTGGACTTCAACTGACAGCATGAACTGTACTATGTCACCTTTCCTACAAAAATAACGTTATGTTACATGCCAAGAATCTCTCTCTGACACCTATGGTTAAATTGATGACATAAAAAAGAAAAACTAGTAAGCTTGTTTACTTACCGTCAGCAGAATAATGCTGGGTGGTTTCATGGGATATTCAGGTGGTAGCACTATTCGCCCATGATAAATCCCTCCATCAAAATCTGAATCTGGAGGGCCTCTAACAGTGAAGTGCCATTCAAAGAGATTATCCTAAAATGTCCCCATCAATGGAAGAAGAAAAAAAAAGAGTTTGTCACAGAAATAGACAACTACATGCCATTTTCTTGAACAAGGACAGGCTAAAGAAATGGCACACAACAGAAGTTTTATGAAGCCAAAAATCAAATGGAAGGTTAAATAGAACCAACACAGCACTAAGAATAAAATAGCAATTTGCTTACACAATGACTTCACTGAAACCCTCAAAATGATTATCCAAACTCCTCACTCTAGTTGTATCAATTATGACAACAGTCTTATTACCTGACAGATGGAAAACTGAGTCAGATAAGAGAAAACTGGATCTTTGCCTCAGTAAACAATAATTTCTGGAGAACCAAGGGGATGCCTACACCAAGAAAGAACATTAATGACAGTCTCCCCAAAGCCCCTTTCATGCACAGGGACTTGACTCACATCGCAGAGAATTCACATCCTCTTTTGCTTCTCCACTAACAATCCTGAATCAGCTACTGTGCCTTACTGCAAGAGGAACACTTTGAAATTTAGATTATTTTCACTGGACATACAAATAACTCCTCATTATTTCTCTAGGGTTCTGAGTTTGGCTTTATGTATGAGAACCCATGCTGCCCACAACTTCCCAAATATTTACAAGCAAAACAACTCCTCCTGTTAGGATAGGAGTCCAAATGAGGCTTGCTGTCAGTGAATGACATCTCTGAACTAATGCTGACCCGGGTATTACAGGGTTGGGACTGCCCACCCAGTTCCAACTTTTTCAAGTACACGAGGTGACTGTCAACATTTCCAGCATTTCCTTTCATCTGCCACTGTTCTCTTCCCAGCAAGTCACTGTTCTAATCCAGAAATAAGACCTTCATGTCATCGTCATGGCTGGGCTTCACGAGCGAAGATTTGGGAAGGGCTCTACCCACGTTTGTTGCAAGCGCGTTGAGACCTTCACATAAGTTACAAATAATAGCATGAATTAAACCCTACATTTCACTACAGGAAAGGGAAACACAGGGTACAGATAAAAACTAGTTGATAGTATGGTATATTTTACAGCACCTAGGAGCACACATTATTATGCAAGCAAGTTAAGCGTGTTACGCATTTCTGTGAACAGCTAAATCAAACCTCCCAACTGAACACCTTAGAACACTGTCCTTTTAATTAATCCTGTGAAATCAGAAGGGATTTCTGTTTAAGCTTCTAACCACCAGAACATCATTGTCCTCTCAGCCCAAAAACTTAATTGGGTGTTAGGTGGACTTCTAGAAGCTTCTGCTTAAGTGAAATCTATGTCTCTTACAATGCATCCAGAATTGTACCCATTTACATTTTTCACAGGGTTTTTTTTTTTAATGTAAAAGAGCAAAACCTTAGGGATCACCTAGGGTTAAATGTTTCATTGAGCAACTCAGCAACTGAGCCAGATATCAGGTTTGGGTGTATAAAGTTTAAGTTAAATATTATGCATTTATGCAGTCTCAGGAAAGAGATGGGGGAAAAAACATACCCATGCTATAAAACTACTCAGGTGTGATATAAACCCATTATTGTGCACTTTCACTGACAACCTGGAACTACAATACCATTGAAGTGGAATTCTGATGCTGATTTCCCACACAGGAAAAAAAAAAAAAGGTCTGTTAGCATTTAAATATGTACATTTTCAATACCTATGCATTACAGAGAGGTATAATTAGAGTATATATGAATAACACTGCCTAACTAAAAGTTCTTGCAAACACATAGAGAAACAAACCTCCAAAGGCTGTGCATGATAATGATCTGTAGGATCCTTCAGCTCTGCGGCCTCTTTCATCAAACGTTTAACAGCTGAAAAAAAAGAAAGTGTAAGACATGGAAATTAAGAAAATAAATTAATATGCATTGCATACAAAAATACATAAACATTTCACTCTTTTCCACTAACTAATCTTTTCCAGCATATACCAGCTTCTTCACTAGAGTTCATAGTTCAATATAAACTACTCACGATGAATAAACCTTAAATGAGTTATACAGGCATAAAGTCATGAAAAATATGTTGCATGGTCAGAGTTTCTCAACACTGAACACTGGGACTAAAGTAGTTTTATACTAATAATTGCACCAAAGACATGAGGAAAAATACATGTATTGTTAACAGTTTCAGACTACAAGATGTACAAGGCTAACAACCTCAATATTTTACTATAAAGGACATCATGTGAATCTTTAAACAACTGCTGAATAGCTTTGTCCTGACACCTCCCATGACAGTCACATGACTACACCCTTAGTTGTTCAAAAGGAGGTCACAGTAAGATTTGAGAGAAACCAACACATCAACAGTAAGAGGAGATGAAGTCTTATATTAGATTTGAAAACGCACATGCATGGCCAGAAAAATTTACCCAGGGTCTTTGCACTTTGAAACTGCTACCGAGTGTGGACAGACAGGTATTTTTCTGTCCTAAATTCAGGATAGTCATTAGTAACCCTCTCTAATCTTCTACTTCAGAAATATCAGCATCATCTGTATCTTCTGCATCTCCTTTTTCTGGAACTTTAGTAAGTTCCATTACATCACTTGTCCTGCCAGGTGCCCTTATGTGCATCATAGGTTAATGCCTAATAAAAAACTCAGCCAAACTGAAGAGCAGACTGAACATAAGAACTGCAGACAAGAAATTCAAGGATGCCACCTCATGAATAAGGTTAGGTAGAAAGTTCTTATTCCCTCCTACATACAGGAAAAAGTGCAAATACCAGTTACCTCTTTAATCAATGACATAGGAACAGGATACCTTAATCCATCCTCCACATTCAATTCAAACCCCGAGTGTCCCTGCCACTCACATAATTATTTAACTACAAAGGAGAAACACTGCTCAAATTTCCTTACAGTGTAAGCATTAAGATACAGTGAAAGTGAACTGCAGTTCCTTGATTTACAAAGCCCGATATCACCAGATGACTGTAGGCTTTGTAGCATGCTCAGACACCAGGGCTTTACTCACTTTCATGATGATGTGAGGAAAGCTACTCTAACCTACCCACAGAGAAATTTAATTCTAATCTACTGTGAAAAGCTCTTTTCCTCCTTCACACTTCTCAATAGCTATAAACAACAGCTCAAAGTTTAATAATTTCACTTATTACAACCCAAAAAGAAAACAGACTATGTGGAAATTTGCTGCTTCCAGTTGTCCCAATTATGCAGTTGCCAGGGGGAGATGTCAATCAAACACCCTGCAGAACCCCCCACATCCTGTGGCTCCACTGAATAACACTTTGTCTCCATCTTCATTAAGGTTTATCAGTTCATTAGCAGGGAATAAGAAAACCAGCCTGGACCAGAAAAAGCTTCAGACCCAACACTGCTTCACAGCCAACAAGCCTGGGCATTTGCCTTCAGAAGAAAAGTGGCATGCACCAGGATGAGCTAATTCAGGACTGAACACCCAGTGAATCAAAAGGGTAACCATGAGAAAACAGAGAACATACATAACAAAGCCTAATGAAGATAGAATAGTCATGGACAAGGCAGACAACTGTTACTGAGATTTCCAAGACCAAGAGGGACCAAGACAGAAATACAGTCTCCCCTATTAGCATCATGTGCAGTTACTCACGATCACTGAGGGACAACTACTAGAGAAAAACATTATTCCACTCCTGGGGCATAAAATACAGCAAAATCTAATTTAGCTTTTGTATATCATAGTGCAAATTTGCTTATAAGAAGTTTTCGGTATTAACCAACCTAGGATATCTTAAGAATATATCAGGTGACCTAACTGCAGCCTTCCAGTACCTGAAGGGAGCCTAAAAGAAAGAGGGAGAGGGACTTTTTACAAGAGCATGTAGTGACAGGACAAGGGAGAGTGGCTTCAAACTGAGAGTAGGTTTAGATTAGATATTATGAGGAAGTTCTTTGCTGTGAGGGTGGTGAGGCAGTGGAACAGGTTGCCCAGAGAAGCTGAGGATGCCCCATCCCTGGAAATGTTAAAGGACAGGCTGGATGGAACTCTGAGCAACCTGGTCTAGTGAAAGGTGTCCCTGCCCCCAGCAGGGGGGTTGGAACTAGATGATCTTAAGGTCCCTTCAACCCAAGCTTTTCTATGATTCTAAGAAGCATATGTATACAAAAAAGGCTGAGAGGTGAGGCTGTTCAGCCTGGAGAACAGAAGGCTCTGGGGAGACCTTACCGTGGCACTTCAATACCTAGAAGATGCTTACAAGAAAGAAACTTTCTACCACAGCCTGTTGGGACAGGACACGGAGCAATGATTTTAACATCAAAGAGAGTAGCTTTAGATTGGACATATGGAAGGAACTCTCTCTGGTGAGTGTGGTGAGGCACTGGAACAGGTTGCCCAGAGAAGCTCTGGATGCCTCATCCCTGGATGCCTCATCCCTGGAAATGCTGAAGGTTAAATTGGATGGAGTTTTGAGCTGTGATCTAGTTGAAGGTGTCCCTGCCTGTAACAGGAAGGCTGGACTACTCCTTTAAAGATCCCTCCCAACAAAAAACATTCTGTGGTTCTCTTTCCATATTGCTGAAAAATGTCAACTGACAGGATGCAAGAAAAGCCCGGAGCGATAAAGGTTCATTCTGAGAACGTGTAATCCAGTGAAGAAAGCATTAAACTGTTTCTTCTTTAAGCACTGCTGCAATATTCATGAACACAGTCCCTCCTTTGGCTACTGAAAACCTCGATGAAAGAAACAAACAAAATTCGCAGTCTGCCTGCAACAAGTACATGACATTCTTATCCAAATATCATTAAAAAGAGTTTTGATGCAAAATATGGTATTTCAACTCACTTAAAGTCACACTGAATCATCTGAGTAAATGTTTGGCAATGGCAATTCCGAAAAATGAGAATGGTTTGGGCCCATTCAAAATAAAAAACTGCAAACTGTCAATAAAGTCAAAGAGTATCACTAATATAGCCAAAAAAAAATTAAAATCAAGACATTCAGTTTGTAAAAGACGGGTTTTAATGTGGCATGACCATTAGCATGAGAAATAGCCATGCTTTCGCAGGTACACTCAGCAACACTTTATCATAATGTTCATCAAAATTAAGTCTTCAGGAAATTTAGTGCCTGGACTAACACTAGGGACAAATGAGAGTTCCTACTCAGCAGGAAGTGTGGGAGCTCTCTACTGCTCTGGGAAGGGAAGGAAAGAAAGAGTGGGTGCTATGGGTCAGAGGCTCTGCCTGACAATCTGCCTATTGTATTACACCGAACTTAACAAATTTTTCCAAAAAGCAAAACATGGATATTAAATTCTGAGAATCGAATTTAAAGCCACCAGCTTGCTTTAGGATTGAGCAGTGGTGGAATAATTAATGAGCAAAATTTGCACAATGTATGCATGTCCAATTTGTAGATTTATTTCTAACAAAAACTGTTTCCTGTCAAATCTTACTTTTATTGTTGTTTACTTCAAGCTATCCTGAAACTTCTGTTCCCACAACTGTTTCGCTTGGATATCTCTTGAGGTCACATTCAGGTACTTCTGCTATCGTGCCCAAGTCTGCACCTTGTGGCTGGGAAACTTCTATATACAGAAAATTCAAGTGATCAGTCTTCACAAATACCAGTATTACTGCTTAAAGTAATTTGAATACTGGTGGTGTTCTCTCAGTAAAATATCATGTCTTTTTTTTTTAAAAAAAAAAAAGGTTGTGCATGACAGGATCTTCCTCAAATGGACAGGAACCATTTCATTCTATCAATTTTCAGTTCTACTGTTTGAAAAAGAAAACACATAATGAACAAATAAATAAAGGAACCCAAAATAGCTGGCATACAGCTAGAGATCTCTTAATCTTTCAAGCTGACTTATCTGATCTGGGAAAAAAGGAATAAAACAACCTGACAGCTTTTACTGCTTCAGCAAATGCTTTCTACCATTTTTTTTATTTTTTTCTTCATTTTAAGCAAGATTTAGACATCTACACAGGAGAAATACAGAAAAAGTAGTACTTTTTTCCCAAGGCTCTGCTGACCAGCAGAAGTAAGGACGCAGTTTACTTGTTGAACACAGGTTTTCCTATAAAACCCTTCATCCCAGAGAAACTTTTATAACTTCTCAGTTCACTTAAGCTATTAGTAAAATACAAGCTATCTGCATTACGTGTTTGTCTATTAATGACGTTACTATGTACAATTAGGAAAAATATTAGACAGTAATTTTAGAAGAATTAAAATCACAAAACAGTGTTTCCTCCCCCTCCATTCCATATCTGACCACTGAGCTAAGACTGCCTGACCCATGGCTGGTGTAACCACCAAATGACTTCAGAGCTCACTGTGCTGAGAGTCACCTGCTGAATCACCACCACCAGTCCTCCCAGCAGCCCAAAGCACCCGGAAACCCATTAACACAAACTGCCTCTACTGGCATTCAAAATAAAACCCCATTTACTAAAGATACCTTTAAATTTCATGTAAGGAGAAAAATAACAGTGAATAATAGTCAGTAGTTCACCTGCCCAAAGACTGGATAACTCCATTAAAAAATACAGTAAGGATTAGGTTTTGTAAAGTACATAGAAATTCTTGTAAGGTGACAACACTTGATGAGCTTTGACATTCCAAGTCCAAAAAAAAAAAATCACCCTAATTGATGTGGTCACTAAAGCATGCAAGAGAAGAGTCACAACAGACTGGAGAGTTATGAAATACTTTTACAACAGCTCTTTGATATGGAGTGTGGTATCTTTTCAAGTAGTGCTGAACTCTAGAGGGCAGTTTATTAAATCTAAACATGCAGCGACTCTAACAGGTTCACAGCAACCTGCACAGTGTCACTGGGTCACTTTGTGTCAACTACTCCTTGTGGACGTGATTCTCCTGGACAGCTTAGAACCTGTGAATGATGTGTGATCACTACTGAACTAAAAACAATAGAAGAGGAAAAAGGGGGGCTTGAGATAAGTACTCTGAAATATCAATTACAATCTTTCTGGAGAATAGTGTTAAGGGGTATCTACTCTTGAAATAAATCCGAGTTACCACATTTTCAAGTGACCTCCACATCACTAGTGCTCTTCTCTACCCCTGCATTCCTTCTGTTTATTCATTTTGCCCCCATCTTAACCCTTCCAAGTTCACATTTGTCTTTAAATAGATTTTTCAGTTCCTGTAGACATTTTTGTATATCATTTCACAAAATTGTGGCTGTATTTTCATAAAAATTTGCATATCAGTTTATAGACACTTATTTTTGAATCAAGACTACAATTAAAGTTTCGTTAGGATCCAGATTCCTGATCTTTCTTTATTAAAAAGGCCCAAACAAATAAATGTCCCAGTCGCACCTATCCAAAATAAAATCCCTGGAAGACAGATGAAACTTCCACTTGGGCAAGTCTTTTAAACCGCTGATGAGGAGAATATACTACATATTTTCTTTCTTTAAAACTCTTACAAAATATTCCCTACCACCTCTGCCTATGATGGGACAGTGGACTGCATAGATCTTTGCTCTGATAACTCAGCAACCAAGCAAAGATTTACAGATATTTACAGATTTTTCAGTCTTCTGGAACCAGAAAGCCAGCAGTAGAAGAAGCAACCCATAATGCTAACAATCCTTCCATACTGCCACTGGTCACCTCATCAAACCTACATCCTCCAGTACCAGAGGAATGAGCAAAACGAAGAAGAGTTAAAATTTCAGTCTTGGTCTCCTTAAAATGGTGAACAGCATCACCATTTTAAAGTCATCTCTACCAAAATCTCCTACAGTTTCAACATCATTATTCTAAATATCATAAAGTATGGAACACAATTCTTCGTACTAAAGAAATCACACTCCTCTGTCTAAATGAAAGCAAATTAAGACAATTAAGTGGTTCATCACTGAACATCACTGCTTCTGTGATCTTCTCTATTAGTCAGGTTTTCATTTTATGCTGATCTCATGCAACAAGACAAAACAATTGTCCTTACAAACCCGAAATGTATAACTGCAGAATTGTAACAACTGTCTGGGGCAGCCACAGGTCACAAAATTGCTTTTATTTTCATATTTGGTGCCTTGGTTTAAGCCCAGCTGGCAACTAAAGACCACTTCCTCCCAGTGCTCCACCCTGGTGGGAGGAGTACTTGGGGGGGGGGGAATAAAACTTCTGGGTTAAGAACAGTTTAATAAATGAAATAAAATAAAATATAATAATACTGATGATAATAACAAAATTAATTATAATTATGAATAATGAAAATAATGAAAAAGAGAGAGACAGAGAAATAAAATCCCAGGAAAACAAGGGATGCTCACCACCCACTAACCAATGCCCAGCACATCCCCAGCAGCAATTGGTCCCTCCCAGCTTATATACTGGGCATGACGTTCTGTGGTATGGAATATCTCTTCGGACAGTTTGGGTCAGCTGTCCTGCCCTTGCTCCCAGACTTCTTGTGTCCCTCCTTACTGGCAGAGCACATGACACAGAAAAGTCTTTGACTTTGGGTATGCACCACTTAGCCACAACCAAAACACCAGTGTGTTATCAATATTATTCTCATACTAAATCCAAACCACAGCACTGAACCAGCTACTAGGGAAAAAAAATGCAATCTATCCCGGCCAAAAATGGGACTTTTGGTTTGGCACTTCCTTTGATTTCTGCTACTAAACAAACAGAAATGCCATTTGCCAAGAATGCCAGCTGCTTTCCATCATCAGGGTCTGAGATATTCCCTTTCTCAAGACCCTAAATAGCTGTTTTACATCTTCACAGTTTCACGTACATTCTTTCACAAGACCCACAAACCTTCTGTACTCATACAAAGTTTAACAACTATAAAAAAAAAGAATGTTTTTAATTAGTCTCATCTTGCTTTCTTCTCACCCTCAGAAACAATCAACCTTTAGCCCTCATTTCCCTCAGGGCAGCAGGAAGTACAGCACTCTTTTTGTATTTACAATTCAAAACAATTGTTCAGTCAACACAACAGGAGATAAAACTTACCAAATGTAAAGTGCTTGTTGAACACGCAAAGATCAAACAATGTCTTCAGTCTTAATAAATTTTTAACATCTGTTCAACTTTTTATTTTTAAACAATCTATCCTTATTTCATACACGGAAGGTACTAAGCAGCTCAGTAGCTACTGGCTATTTCCTATCAACTCAGTTTTATTAACAAAGAACAGACATATGCTTGTTGGCAAGGAACAACGTACAAAGTACAGAGTGGAGAAAGAAGTATAGTTTGAAGAAGAAGCAGCAAATGCATTGAAGATGACAGCTAAGAGGATCACAATCTCAGCACTGTTATGTTTCCTGTATGTCCAAGATCCTAAAGCACTGGGCAACAAAGGCGGGATATACGTGCCACGCCTCTCTCCAAGTGCTCTCCCCAGGCCTCCAGTGCTCTCCCTAATCAAATTCTCGATGAGGTGGTCTGCTGAAAACAAAACCAACTCTGTCCACAACAAATAAAAAAGCACTGTTGTTTGTGGGCTCTGCGTGAGGCACTGTAAGTAGCTGTTCATAATTCTTCAAGTGTCTGTGCTAATACCTGCTCAGACGCCTGGTAACAGCCTATGTGAAAGAGAGAGACTGTCACTACAGAAACAGTGACTACAAGATTTGGTGTCTGATCTTGCAGCAGGCTAAGGGTCACAGCTCTTGGGGAAAAAAAAAGTAAAGAGATTATTCCAAGTAGCTGTCTTATAAATTTCAGAAAATAGGGATGTTCCTGAAGCATGAAGAGGATGAAGTCTGTGCTTTAGTCAGCTGAGCTTTAATATTGATGCAAGAGGTTTATCAACCATATGGTAGCAGGCTGATATACATTGACTAATTCATTTTGAAATCCTAAGACAAAAAATAGCTTGCCCTTTTACAAGTGCCAAAAATACACACAAAAATATGAAGCAACAGCTTACAAGGCTTTGCTTTATTGCAGCAATACAAAGAAGCCTGAAGTGCGGAGTGTGAAATTTCTTCCCTTCCAAAATTAATGGCCTTTTGGGGAAGAAATAAAAAAGGAAATTTAAGTTCATAGGCAGTGCAAGAAGACAGGGTCAGGTGAATGTCCCCATAGCTTCTTGCCCTTATAAAGGGTAACTGACAGGAGCCAGCAGCAGCTTGGCCATGCCCAGACCTGCAGTGGCCACAGGCTGTACCTGTGGCAAACCGAGACCTGCCAGAGCACCAGCTGTGCTGCCTCTCATCGACAGAGACACAGCGTGAAGGAGAACAACTTGCTTTGCGTTATGGAGAGTCACCATCTTTTAGATACGTCAGGATGAACTCTCAGCCATAGAAACCAGGATAAGGAAGAAGATGAACACGCTGCCTAGGAGCAATCAGCAGCATGACAAAGCTGTGCAGCAATATTGCACTTTAGGTGATCTGCTTGAAAGCACACAAAAAGCACGGCACTAGAGAGGCAAATTGATTCCCCACTCATCAATCTGGTCTAGCACAGCCCCTCACAGAAGAGGGATCCATATATAACCACAGATGAACTTCAATTCCTGACACAGCTCTACAGCAGATTTTGGTTTAAAAATGAAGATCAATAAAAGCACAAGTTTATTTTAACAAAATTTTCCTATTTGAAATTTGTTTTCCTCTATGATATTTCAGCAAAAGCCTACTATAATCATTAAAACAACTTATACTAAAATGGTAAGTAGTATTTGCCCTCTTTAAAATTACGGAGCAGACAGAAGTCACCATTTGGAAACAGTTTTCCTCAAGTTCAAAAGCAGATTTCAACAGGAGAAGCCTCTGGTACAGGTACAAAATTATCACTTTTTCCACTCTGTCTCAAGATAGCACATTCCAAATCCCTAAAGCTGACCTAAAGGTTACCAGCTTGGGTCTTCCTCTATTCAAGTCAAGGTAACAACAACAGGCACAAGGACAGCTACTAGTTCTAAAGCCTTAGAGGGCTCAGGTATCAAAATAATCCCGTTAGTCGACAGATGACACAACCACTTGAAATAGGAAATATGGTGGATTTTTTCATGTATTTTCAGTGCATTTACATTAATTGAAACCATCTTAATGTCAGAATACTCTACATTCATTTTCCTATGGAACAGCACGGGTGCTGAAAATCAAGTCCGCTAAAGGTAGTTTTCTCTTGAAATAAAGGGAAACTAGCAACAACAGAGAGGAATATTTCTAAATTAAACCACAAATATTTGTCCCCTCCACGCAGATCTCAGGGGCTCATCACACAGCACACCAGCACTGTTTTCAATGACGTGGCAAACCACACCTAGTGAGCATGTTTGTGTGGCCTTGTAAATTCACATATGCCACATATCCAGCACATCACCCTAAAAAAAAAAGTATTCCTTCCTGGTATTTTAAACTTATACAAGTTTATTATTTGCTTAGTGATCCTTCTTATCTCTAAGTTATGCAACTTGGGTGTGAGGGTAAGGGACATAGTTTAGCAATAGATATATCATCCACATGAGGCATGTTTGTAAACAAGCCTGTCATTGACATATGTATGGTACAAGTCATCATAGCATTCAGTTTCTCCCCACCTTCCATGCTCCCATACAGGATGGTAATATTAAGGAATAAAGTCACTCTTCAAAGCTGATAATGCTTAATTCTCAAAACCAGATATGGGGAAAGCAAGGGCAAGACAGTGACTGACATACAAACCCAATTTGACTTTACAAGCTGTGGGAGAGGTTTTGCTCCAGCAGTGTCAGCCCTCCAGCTGTGCAAGCAGCTCCCAGGGGGGGAAGCCCGAGCACAGCTCGTCAGGGGCCACTGATCCAACGGAGCCATACAGGAGGGACACGACCTGCCCTCCATTCCCTTTCCTGGGAAGCAAAACCTCCTCTTCCAGTAGTATTTCTCCTGGCATTGCCCACATCTCTTGAGGCACCTCTCTCACTTCAAGGATTCAAAAGAAAGCTTAGGAGTTGTAGGTATGAATTTTAACATGGAAACATGTCAAGTCAAACATGTGAAGAAACACACACACACAAGTAAATACAGCCTGTATAGCAACACTTCAACGAAACAAACTGACGCCACCCAGGCTAAGTGACCCTTGCCAATCCGTCCCCTCACAGGCACCTGCTTGGACAGGAGGCGATGCCAGAGGAGCAGGGCACACACAGCCATTTACCCTTGACTAAGGGTGCAAAGGTACGTTTCCAGGAACCAGCAAAAAAACGCGTGGGCACACACACAGACCTGGCAGCTGGCGTGTTTTGAACCGAATTAAGCTCGGAGGGCGGTTCCAGCGCCATCGCACTGCGAAGGAGAACGGACCCGGCCGGCCTCCGCCCGAACGCCGCCGCTCCCCGGCGGAACCACCACGGCGGCACCGCCGCGGCTGCGGCCCCGGCCCCGGCCCCGTCCCTCCCCTCCGCCGTGACCCTCCGTGTGTGTCTCTCCTCCCCGCCAGGGCCTTGGCCCCGGCTGCGGCCCCCGAGCCCCCCGCGACCCGGCCGCATCGGCCCGGGCAGCCCGTCAGGCCCCGCCGCCGCCCCCGCCCGGCCCCGCCGCCTACCCGGGCTCTTGAGGTTGTACCGGGCCTCCATGGCAGCGGGCACCGCTCGCTGCCTCCGCGGCGGCTCCGGCGGCCGGGGGAGGAGGAAGGCCGGGCCCAGCCCAGCCCGCCTCGCCTTGGGAAACTCCCCTGACGTGGCAGCGGCGGCGACAGCCCCGCCAGGGCCGCGGGGGGAGGCACCTGCCGGCCGGCACCGCCCCGGGCCCGGCCCCGGAACTGCAGCCGGCAGGGGACGGGGTGGTGCGGTACCCGGGCCGCGGTTCTGCTGTGGGGGCTGCAGGAGTGAAAATGCCCCGTCTGCGTGCCCGGCTCGTCTCAGCCTCCACCCACAGAGATGATGGGATGAGGTGCTCGGGACTTCATGGTTTTGAAAACCATGGGTTTGAAAACTGGGAGTTTAGAAAAGGGGCTTCCAAGACCCCACAGACCCAGCGCACACCTCGGCCCAAAAGACTTAACTACTGTAAGACTTAGCAGCATCTTGTTTGTTGGTTTTCAGGATCGTGAAAGACTGAAACGGTATCATACGCCAATGATTGTTAGCTTAGGCAAGAATTATCAGCAAGAGCTTAACTTCATTGCCACCTTTTCCATGCCACAGTCCCAGAGGGATATTTGTTTGCCTCTACAACTTGACCTCTCTGTCACTTGGTTACAGGACAGGCACTGCACACTTGGATAGCACCCTTAAGAATTTATAGCTAAGAAAATATCTAAAGTGGTCAGAATATCAGCAGTCTCAGTTTCCCTTTGATTCCGCACAAGCTGTAAATAAGAAACCTGTCAAAGCTCTTACGTGCTTGTTTTCAAAGCTTATGCTAGCTTTGAAAATAGCTCGTATTGCCCTTAATTTCATTTATGAAATGAATTGTCCTTAATTTCATCTGTTACTTTTATAGTGATTAAAAATTAATTTATTTCATGTTTTGATATCTTAGTTTTCTTTTTCTCTTTCCCTCTGTGATTGAACAGAATGGAAAAGAGTTGTAAACAAAAACATTTGAGTAGGCACATTTTTTTCACCTCTTCATGTTCTCAGAATTTCAAAACAAGGCGTTACTCTTCCCTTTCCTGTTCTGTTCCACAGTGATTTAAGTAAAGAAAGCAACTTTACTCCACCTTAACAACTAGCAAAATTTTTGAAGAGGCAAAGTGATTGTCCTTTCTACAGGGCAAAGCACTATGAATAATAAAAAGCATCAATAACGTATAGCATCATTAATGTATAGGAGAAGGGAAGGGATGATGTCAGACATTGAGGTTCCCTACAGGGTACATTTCATGGCCAACAATTCTTTATGACATCTCAGCATTTCTAGCTAATGATGGCTGATCTGACCACTCGAGATGATGAGCTGCAGGCACTGGGTTCACAAACTATTTTGGTCCTTCTTGGCAGATATGTCCTATCTTTCCTTGTTTCCCAGAACCATCTTGATGTGCTGCAGGAGAGGGGCTCTGGGTCCATCTGTCACTAAATCATGCCCTTCCCTAAAGTAGGAGAGCAGTATTTTGCATTCAGGAATCTGGATTTCCATGTAAAAAGTTCTGGAATCCATTTTGGTAGAAGATAATTTTTGAAGTGGTATTATAACATGAAAAATATAAAGTGATGGTTATTATGAAATTGTTAAGCGCAGTGTGGAGTTCAGCTTTGCCTTCTGGGCTCTGACCTTTGACCCTGGCTGCCCTTACAGTGTCATTTTATATAGTTTAAGGAGGAAGCATCTGCAGTTAACATGAAACTTGGGCTTTTAACTGGAAAGGATATATAGTCACTGTAACTGCATGACAGCTAAGCAATATTGAAAATAAGCTGAATAGACTCAAAGCAACAGAAATTCACTGGGAGGAGGTGTGCATTTTCCCCATTTAAGTAAGCTACAGTGTGGCCTGGCTGGGCGCTGGGGCAATCACCATGAGATATTGTGCAGAGCTAGCAGTACAAGTCTGCTTTCATTCTCAGATGTACTGTTAGTTAAAAGTCAGAGCTGCAGGACGTGAATGCTGCCAGATGAAGCTGCTGATTCCTGAGAGGTACTCAGCATACAGGTAGAGATCTGGGGATTAATTCCCAGCCCCACGTGTCAGCAGCTGCTTGGGACAGATGAGGAGCAGGCACTGCAGAGCTCTTGCACAGTCAGTGTTGGCAGTCAAGAAGCAGCAGCCTCCCTCCTCTTCCTGCCTCTGGTTTAAAAATGCCCTTTGGATTTGTGTTTTCATCTGCCTTTTGTTTTGGCTTTTGCAGGAAGAAGCCATTTTGTGCTAGAACTTGTGGTTTTTAAAAACCAAATGCCAAATATGGTAGCAAAATTGCAGTCAAATCCTGCATGCTCGCAGCACTTCATGTAGCTTGTGTATCCTGTCATATGATCTAACTTGGTGAAAAAATAAACATGCTCAGCTGAAGCACACAGAAACTGAAAGTTTGTGTGAACACTGCTGCAACAAAGATTTTATTATTTAATACTGCACTGAATCCTTGCAGAAAGACTATGTACGACTTCATCAAATTGGTTGCAGCACAGCAAGAACCATCAGTTTTGATAAGTCACAATATGAAAAATTGTGTGGTTTTATTAAATGTTTTACATTGAAGTAAGGCTTCAGTTTGACAGAAAATAAATCACTAATAATTTCTAATTTTTTAAATTTTCTGTTTTCTGAGAAGATGGTTTTACTCATGTTTCTGTTTACTTCTCTGTAGTTATCTTTGGATGAAAACAGAGACTCTGATAGACCCACTTAACTTCAGAGCGAAGGAGCATATAGGCCCCTCTGTTGCAAAAAAAAATTCAAAATTAATGATAATCATAGGGTTTGATAAAATGCATAATTCTTCAGTTGCAGCCATCTCCACTGTGAAAGAAAGGCCAGATCAGAATAAACATCTGGGCAGAATTCCGCTGAACACTTGCAGTCTATGGATATACATTACTGAGCTGATTTCCTGAGGCTTACTTTATAACTAATGGAGAGAACTAGAAGCTTAAACACTAAAGTTCATCTTGTCTGGAATAGATGTTAGCTGTATGTCCAACAAATCATGCTTTAAATGTTCCTGGACTTTTCAGTTAGCTGCAAAGGGAGCTGAAGCTAA
The DNA here is from genome assembly GCF_001604755.1 of Lepidothrix coronata. NCBI lineage: Eukaryota > Metazoa > Chordata > Aves > Passeriformes > Pipridae > Lepidothrix > Lepidothrix coronata. The sequence goes on from NW_016690184.1 coordinate 10,927,551, forward strand.
GTCATCTGTGTTCTAGATCACTCTAGTTAGGTATTTTTATATGTATGTATAGCTGCATCTGATATATATAGCTCTCTATATCTGACAGAAATATATCCTGCATTTCCCCTCAGTTTAGAAGAGTTACAAGCCTCTTATTTTAACAGTAAGATTCTTGAGGAACTGACTTCATAGTTCCAAGAAGGGAGCTCAGCCAGTAGGAATGGGAATCACAAAGGTCCACATGTGGAGTTGGGGGGATGGACACTAAGAAGAGGGAGTTAGTCTCAAAACCTCCCCTTTCTCTGGGAGGCAGGACACCTGTGTGACACAGGGATTCAGTATTTGCACAAGTATTCTTGCAGATCTCAGGAATTATGCTAGTTAATGTGACACCGAACATTTATTTATTTGTGCAGGTCATATAATTGTATGAAGTAAGGTACATTTCAACAGTGCATACTATGTTTAGTGATTACCTGAAGTCAGTTCAGAGTAGGGTTTGTATGATTTGTAGGCTGTCTCATAAACTCAGCTACAAATTATTTATTCTAGAGATGGTTTGAGATCACAAAAACTTATGATAATACAGTAGTTCTTTGTACAAAGCAATCACACCCTGCTTTTACCAATTCACAAAATGTAAAGTGGTTTGCCTCATTTATAATGCTACACTTTCAATACAGACAGTTGGCTGGAGAATTAAACTTTTATGGAATTAAGGAATCTAATATTAATATGCCTGTATTGTCAGTAGGAACAGATATGACTCACTTGGAAGAGAAATCATTACGGTGCTCATCAGTGACTAATACAGTCTCAGCTTTTAAAATCCTTTATGTGAATTCAGACCTTGTATGTCTGGATTCAACAAGTGCACCTCCTCCTCACTGATAAAAACAAGCATGGCATTGTGTAACCAATGCCCTGTAGGAATTGCACGGAGGCATGATGCTTCTCAGAAAAGCAATTACTGTCTGTTCTTCAAGCTTAGTTCTAAGGCAACCATCTCACAAAATGGGCAGCTTTGCCAGCTGCCTTTCTAATTAACATTATTTCAGAAATGGAAGAAAAAGAACAGGGAAAGAAGTTCCTGGATTGCTTTAGCTGCCCAAGCAAGTGAGTGCCCAATCTGGACCATTGGTGCAGAGTTGGTGTGCAAGATGTTCCACAATGTGAAGACAAAATAAAGGTACACATTTTTCACCTTTTTTTCCTTCCCTGAGGAACAGGAAGAGTCACACCAGTCACCTGACTCACATCCCTCTGGCATCATTGCTGTAATAGTTCAGATGGCTTCCTGGTTCAGAAGACATGTGCAAAGGCCCAAGTCAAAGCTGAAGCTGCTGTCCAAGTGACAGCTGTTTGTGACTCTGAACTTCCCTGATCTAGTTGATCTATCTTTAGCAGCTATAGATAATAGTAGAAATTTTCTCTGGTGCATACTCTTTACCATACAAAATGCAGAGAACACTAGTCTCTGATTTTATCTCTAGATAGTGGGAGAGCAGTTGCAAACTACTCAGATTAAAAATGTAATCTCCTATATAAGGAGAAAAGGCTAGGAACAACCTTTGACTCATTCAACCAGTTTTTCACAATCCTTCCTCTTCAGAGCTTCAGGCCCCAGATTTTCTTTTTGTCACCTTTTCCTTATGTGAGTTGCTCCCTATGCCCCTTCACTTTAACTTACTCTCATAAGCTTCCTTCTGGGAAGGGAGCACCTGTCCTCACAATTACTCATCAGGCAGAGGGAAAGCAGTCAGGGTCACGTCTGTTGGACTGCCATCCAGAAGTCTTTCCACCTCATCCACTCCAAAAATGTTCCTCACTACTTTAATGGGAACTTGCATGTTCCTGCTTGCATACAGCTGCTTTCATACAGCTGCTTGCATACAGCTCCTACTGACTCAGCAATAGCAATAAAGGACTGGTGAGCAAGCTCTTAATTTAAAGCTCCCCAAAAAGTGTTTACCAACTGGTGTAAGGGTGATTAAAGCTTACTGTGTCATTAACCAAGATGTATTGAGGTAACAGCTGTCTTCACCAGCCAGCGGATATCTGGGACACCCAGGAGTTTCTCAGGTGGTTAGTGGAAAACTAGGGCTTGATTCAATTGCGCACATATAAACATCAGATGCCATATGAGGTATCCTAATGTATGCCAGATATCCATATGGAGCAGAAAGGTATGATATAGGATACTGGTGTGGATCTGAACAAAGGGGTGCAGACTGGCAGGGGATGCAGGCTGCAGAGGAATTTATTCTGAAAGAGAAATAACAAAAGCTGCAAACAATTGTGCAGTCTGGTGCTGTCATATCTATTCAGATTAGAGGTTTATAGCTTGGATTTTAATAGTAGCAATATAAAAAGGGGAGGTAAGAAAGGAACAAACTTCTGCCATACTGAGGAACTTTTATGAATGCACTTACTTCACAGAAGTCAGAAGCTTTCATGGGAGAGGGTGGATTGAGTAAAGCAGGAAAGGCATTTATAATCTGTCAAAATTTAAAGCCAATACTGAAGTTTCTGCATAATGGACTTTATGAAGAATGCAGAATTTGGAATGACTGCTGCTTTACAGATAGAAAATGTGGAACTGAAATATGAAATTACTGAAGGAATAGAACTGGAAAAAGTGCTGAGCAAGGGCAACAGGCCTGGTGGGAGTGAGTTGATTTGCATGCCTCTGCTGCAAAGCTTGCATTCAGCACTTAGGATGTGAGACCAAGACAGCATGATGAACGGCATACTGACAGTCCGAGGAAGTTCAAGCAGCTGAAAACGGGTATTGAAAGAGAAACAATTTGTGGATCCGACCATTTGGCTCACCAGAGGATAATTCAGTCTTGGAAAAGGGCATTGCAAAGAAGAGGAGGATGGTTCTACTTCTCAGCGCAGAGTTTAGACAAAGATGTTGGCCCCTGTGACCTTTTGATTTGGCTCTACTGGGTTTCCCAGAAGGCAACCCTTGTTCTCTCTGTATATTGCTTTGCAAAACGAGTTGAGATAGATTACAGTTCCCATGGCCCAGATGGCTCTGGTTTGTATTAAAAGTAGCCCCCAAAACTGATGTGGATGTGCATGAACAACAGGGGAAAATTCAATCAACAGTTGACTTGACCTAGGAACAAATTGGAATTCTATCACTGGTATCAGGTCCCTTGAATGATACCATGCAAAGTGGATAGTGGGGCTTCTAGAAACCCCAGGAGGCTGCTGAAAGGTCTTAACTTTATTGCTAGGGCATCCACCACACCATCCAATTATGCAGTTTTATCAGCAGCATTAGAGGAACCCCAGCTGCAGAAGAGTGATCACAGCACCACGTGTGAAGGAATCTGAAAGCATTACTGGCTCCCAAACTGTTGGATGATTGTTTTATCTGGCTAACAGAAAGCTGAGGAACAACTAGGGCAATATTTATCAAGGAAGCATGCTGAAGGTATGACATGTGGGGTTTGTATGGGAAGGAGTAAGGAGGCAGCCCAGTTCTGAGGACCTAGAATATAAATTTGGGGTGATGCATGGATTCAGCTGGCTGACTGAATACCTGCCTGACACCTAAGGCAAACATCTAAATGCAAACATGAGTTTATCTGGGCCAGAAACAGTGCTGATGAGAAAGTGAGTTAAGACTATAGCTATTTCCTGATGAATGGACACACTCACCACAACTTATACCATTTTCACTGACAAACTGAGGTTCCGCTTGGACATAGGCTGTTCGCTCTCCTTGCACTGAGCAGAGGCTCCAGAAAATTGCTGCTCTCTTGCTTTAGAATTAATTTCCACTTTCGAGTGTGAATGTGTTCATGTGGTTTATACTTGTATTTGTACCGACACAGTTCAGAATGGCTTTTTGCACTGAGCGGAGATTAAAACCTATACCAAGGGTAAATCTTGCTAAATAGGTGTTTAATCCCAACCCTTCTCAATTTAGGCTAATGCATGTTAAGTTGTTGGCTTGGGTTTTGTTTTGTTTTTTTTTTTTTTTTTAAGAGAGGACATCAGTATAGTGTTTTCTCTTTTTTTTTCCCCTAGTATTCAGCAATTCTGAAATAAATAATCCTTCCTTCTTGTAGCAGGTCCAGGTATTATTAAGGAAAATAATTCAATGGAGTATCTCCTCTTACTAGTCTCATGAAAATCTCTTACCTTATCAAAAATATGTTAGTTTAGTCCAAGAGACATTGTGATAGACTGCTGCACTAGATTTTTTTCCTTGGCATATTTATCTATATTAATCTTTTATTTTAAAATATGTTATGGAGATGATTAATAAATGTTTAAAATCTGATTGCCAGTATAAACTGTAACTTGAATACGAACATGTATTTTATGGTGTGCATACATACCAGGAATACAGAGATAAACTGAACCTTTTTAAGGATGTTAATAGGATGTAATGGATTTTATATGGTTTAGATACTTTTCTACTCGGTATTTTTTCAGTGGCTTTTTGCTCAAGACCTCACCTGTAGTTCATAGTGTGTATTAGCCAAAGACAATAGGCTGGCAGGAACCAAGGAGACAGGGTATCGACCTGTTTTATGATGAAACATGAAATACAGAGGTAGCAAACTGAGAAAGGTAACACAGAAAGTATCAGGGAGAAAACAAATTAAAATAAACAGTCTGCTAGAGTCTTTTTAAAATGTAGCTATTTGACGATATGTGCAAGAGCTAATGTGCAAATATTAATACAGTGAGCAGTCAAGTGGGATGTCAACCATATGCCACTGTATCAGAGGAGCCCAAAAAAACTTCCCAACCAAGTTTATTTCTCATTTTCCACACAGCTGAAACAGGTGAAACTGATGTGTTTATCTGTAATGGAATCAATTCACATGTGGCTATTGATAAATATTTAGAATCTAAATAATAAATTTTGGTGTTAATAATCTGCCCACCGAAAAGGACAGAGATAAAGCAACAGCATGATGTAAAAATGCCTTGCACATCATTCAGTACAAAAATGGAAAAACCTCCATGTTCAATTTAAGAAAAAAATACTCCACAATGAATACTGCCAATGACAGGGACAGTAAATATGTCGTTAAAGCAAACAGTCACTACTGCATACAATGTTTAGGGTCGTTTTCTTTAATTCTTCAACTTAATCTGATGATGCATATAAAAATGGAGGGAGTTGATAGGTTCGTTAAATTTTCTTTTAAAAATCACTGCACTGCTTTCAAAGAATGAACTCCCTTAGTATAAAACTATCAGGAGTGCAATTTCACATTCAAGAAAACCCAGAATCTTTGTTTTAATGAGAAAAAAAATTGTTCTATCACAAAACATGAGATCTCAAATGATCAATTTGAATTATGTTTTATCAGAGTAGTTTCTTCCTGTCAGTTACACTTCCATGATAATGCACAGCACATCTGTAATCACAGATTTTTAGAAACACATTCCAGCACTTTAACATTTTAAATAGCCACATTCCAGTGCATGCTCAAGGATGCATTTTAACTCTTCACAGAATACATTACATACTCTAGGCTGCTGCCTCTTAAATTACTTATAGAGATTTCCTCGATTATAACAAGTTGTTTGAACCAAAGTTTTATAGTTATTCAGCTCTTGATTTTAAAATGTCTGTGGGATACTAAATTGGTCTGCATTTATTGTAAAAAAAAGTGTTTTTAAAGAGACATGGTTAGCTCAATAATGGTCCCTACCATTTCTAGGCAACTCCAATGATATGTAAAAAATGGGGACTCGTGGATCAGGTATTTTAGAAATACTGGACCATTTGGAAAGTAATTACTTCTTGCACAATTTCTAATTTTAGAAAAGGTATCTCAACACTGCCTTGTCAGAAGTGGGTCTTGTAGCATATGGGGTATTTCATTCCTTTAAAATAAAAACTAGAATCTCAATAAAATTTAAAAGAAAAAGCAAGAGTTTTAAAATAATATGTTCTTAAAAAGAAAAGAACCTTGCATGCCTCACTCAGTGCTCAATCACTTCAGCTAGAATGTGAAAATCTGAGGTACTAATTAGAAAATTACTCAGAAGGGAAACATGTGAGTTATTACCTAACCTGGACATACCAAAGTTAAATAGTAAAACTAATGCATTTTTAGCATTCAACTTTATATTTGAAACATAAGTAATCTGATAAAAATTATCCTTACTCTGATAATATCCAATTAGAAATTTTATGCATTAGCTAACATCATCTCTACTAAATTATGCAACATAGTCTATTCCAAATTCTAGAAGGGATGATAAGAGCTAACTTCACTCTCTTAAATAAGTTGATAATCTCTAATACAAGGCTATGCATGACTGTATAGAACTCAGACCAAATATATGGAAGCTACATTCAGTTATGATTCATACCATAGCCATTATGATGAGATACTTTGTTTACACAGAGGAGAAGAAAAGAAAAAAAAAAGTCTGGCCCCGCCTGGTAGGTGTTCTTAGTCCCACACAGTCACCTACACCTGAAGGAATGAAGGGAGAAGGACAGAGACTATGACCAAGTGGTAGATCTCAACAAATTGAAAGACAAATGCATGGCCAGAAATTATGGCAGCCCTTCAATGAAAGTCCTGTGGACTGGAAAGCTGCCAAAAGGTAGCTCTTACCCACCACTGCTTTGGTGAACTCTGAAAACAGCTTTGCATTACGTTAACTGAAGGGCTGGTCAGAAGAGCTGCGCTCAACTAAGTTGACAGGTGGTAACAGCACCAAAAGGAATTTGAACTCTACAGCTGCTGTCACTATCCTTCACACTTGGCACCAAGACCAGTACTTTTCACTATTATCAATGTTTCTTACCTTCCTGAGCACCTAGAACTGCATTACTTATCAAGTGGGTCTTGATGGAGCTATTGACTAGCATCGTTTCCTAAGAACTCCACGTATGTTCAGTAGTGCCAATTTGTTCCTAAAAAGCAAAGCCATGTGAATCAGGCAGCAATAAAGGGTTTGGAAACTACTGGTCTCCCTTTTGGCAGATGTCTGTGTGAAGAGCCTTTGCATTCATGCCAACTGGCTCTCCCAAATCGTGTATTCAGTATGGTACTTGAGCTTCCAGGTGTGCCCATATAGCATACAGCAACTCTGTATGTGCATCCAAACCACAACTTAGCCTTGCCTTACCACAGTTAAACCCTTCCTTGTTCAACAGAAGCCAGCAAACTCTGGGGGCTCATAACTCACTAAAAGACACGCAGCATTATGCCTCACCTTGGCTAAGACAAAAACTTTCAAATTCAACCTTCCCCCATCTCCAGAGCTACCTCGGCTGGTGGCAGATTAGCTATGAAAAAGGTACATCTCGCGTAACTGGTTTCTGGCGTACAGAAAGCTGCCTCCATTCAGGTCAAGTTCTTCCCACTCCCAAGAGCCGCCAACAACATGACTGTGCATGCAATTGGTTTGTAGCGGGACTGGTAAAAGAAAAGAGTTGCTCTTCTGACTAGGAACTATAATTTTGTATCACTAATTAAACAAAAACACTGGATAAAGAAAGGAAGTGTTACTTCTTTTTATGTTTGAGAGTGCTCTGCTGTCCTGGCCAATCCTGTGGTAAATCTGTCCATATTCAATATTAAAATAAAAAGTAGTGATGTATGCTGATTACTACAGCAGATAGATTGTCCAGTCCTCATTTTAATGGTCTCTTCTTGATTTCAGTCACAGATGGACCCCTGTTAGAGGGAATCAGAACCCAGTGCTCACATCTTTATGACTTATCAGTACATCAGAACGTCAGGGTGGAAATACATACAGAGTCTTCACTGTGCCAACTGTACATGTGTAGGCTCTCAAGACAAACTTAGCAATGTAACTTCAACTTACAAATACAACACACTTCTCTGAAGCCTTATAAAAATACCAGTGCAACATAGAGCCATTTTACAAAACAATTGTCTTTATAGAAAGGTATTTTAGTGGCATATGCTGAGGTAAATAATAAAAATAGACCCAAGAGGGCATGACCAGTGTTATGGAGAACTCCAGATGAAATTTGGCCAAAAGCCTGTTTTATAAAAGCTAGTATTTACCTACCAGTTATGATCCCTGGTAAGGTGCTTATTGCTGTAATACTTCAAAATTATTCTTCAGTTTACAAATTGAAAAATATACGAAATTAGATCTGTATGAATGTTAGGTATTAACTGTCACAAATTTTAAAAGGCATTGTACCAAGTTTTCTTAATTGTTTACTAACCAATTTGATTGTAGCAGGTAAATAAACTACAGCATACATTTTACCTGACACCATGCATCAAAATCACCATAAAAACTAAGTTTATCAAAGTCCAACTCCACAAGGAAAACATGAAAAAGTGCAAATTATGTACCCAGTATTTCTGTCACAGCTGTTTTTTCTTAATATGGCATGAAAAAGGTTTACAGCATATATTAAGAAAATTCTTACAAGTGTTCACCTCAATGTTTATATACACAACGTTTTGCTCAAAGTGCTCACTATATGAAAAAAACTGATTGGATAAAAATATTTAAACAGTGCTTTCTGAACGTTGAGGGAAAAGTCATATAATACATCAGTCCTGTTTGTTTTCCTCTTCACTCAGTGCAATGAGATGCAGAAGTCACATCAACTTCATAAAAACTTCGCTTGCCACATTGCCAGAAAACCGGGGTTACAGTGGCATTCTTGGTGTCCCATTGGGAGTGGGTCTTTTATTTTTTTGCATGTGGCTTTGATGTTTTCGAGATCTTACTACTTTCATTCTTACTTCAAATACTTCTTGTATGGCTTTTCGAAAACAATGGAAATTGTAGTCTATTAATCCTACAGAGACAGAAATGTTTTACATATTAATAAAGACATTCATACAAATTAGGTAATGAAAAAATTGCTCATATTCTACATTTAGTGAAATACCATACTCTCTCTGGAGGTCATATTCAGTGAACTGTCCAGGCATTTTTTAATGCACTAAGCAAAAGCACACTTGATAAATACAAATAACTCAGTCAGCATTATAGCTTGATACTATGTTCAATATTAAATATACTTATTAATTTTAATAGAAAACAAAAAGAAATTCATTGGCAGATATTAAGCTTTAACTTAATAAAGGGCTTTGAAGAAGTGCTCAATACACTAGAAGAAAAACTGAAATCTTTCACAAAATATGGTGCCATGTTGGAAATCTGCTTTACAGAATAACTGTGATAAAAATAAGTAGCATCTAGTAATCAAAGAATTTTCATTTTTTGACAATACATCAGCTTTAAATGGATGCTTGATAGAAATATTACCAAATCTCAGCCATCTATACTCCATCTTACTTTGTAATTGAAAGTAACGCAAAAGACATGCTGTTAGATTACATACATATGTAACAGTAAGATAACATTAGCATGTGAGTGGGCTGAATGTGATCCCACAGAAAAGCTGTAAAGCAATATTGGTAGTCAATCAGAAGACTTACTGAGTGCTACAATACCACAATAACCTCATTCAGTGTTAATGCCATAAGCTTTCTTAACTCAAATACTGCACTGTTTCTCACTTCAATTTCCCTAACAGGATATTACAAGTATTGTAAGTGGTTAAAATCCACTGTATTACACTTTGTGATTTTTCTTCCCAGGAATTATTTTCCCTCTCCCAGACCAAGTATTATGTGGAAGTCAACAGGCGTGAAAAGTTATAATAGAACTGTACTGTTATAGAGTGCAAGCTATGAAGTGTCCCAGCTATGTAGACACAACAACCTAATGCAGTTTTGGACAACCCCTAATGGGTGTTTATTGAACGTGGTGTCTTTTCACAAACAGAGTTGTTAGTAGGTATGTGGAAGTAACACATCTTATGCTTACAGCAGAGAAAGGAAGGGACCACATCCCACATTCATTTGTAATAAAAGACGTAAGGGTATGAAAGAGACATTTGATGAGCTGAAGTTTTATAAAAAGCTCAATGGCCTGTCAAGCAGCCCAGCAGACATGGTATGAGTGCTGTATTTACAAACACACCAACACTGACTAGTGAATTAATATCACAAGATGGGGAACACAAGCCCAGATCACAGCTTGTTCTTCTGATGAGTTCTGATCTCAGGACATTTCACTGACCATTAACTCAGTGAACATCATGCCAGTGAGCAGACAGATCATGATCTAAGCTTTCAGTATTCACCCTGTCCCTTGTCAGAAAGAAAACCAAGGAATTTTAAACACTTTAACTGCAAAATATGAAAGCTGCCTAGGTCAAAACATGCGACTTTCCAAAAGCCTCCTTTCAGATATAAGAAAAGCAAGAACATGTTTCTTTCTATCAGCCAGTTTCAATAATTTTCCCGTGGTTATGGCACACAAGCTGTTCTAAATGTGTATGCTGGTGTCAACAGGTAAAAATCAATGTCAGCCAAGAGAAACTGAAACATTCTGCTGTTGCAGATGGAAGCTTTACTGCACTGGATGTAAATTTTCAAATGATTTCGTATCAGAAAGTTGTCAAATACATTTATGATTTCATCTTATCTTAATGTCAGCACAAATACTTCATGCTTTTAAACATGTTAGGTAAACTTTATCAGGCTGTACTTACCTTTAATATTTATGATACAGGTAGAGAGTGTTATCAGCTAATAACAACCACAGTTATTCATTAACTTGCTAATAGAAGGGAAAAGCAATGGATTACTACAAAAGGGAAAAATACCTTTTCTCTCAAAGCTTTCTTCTCTGACAAAACAAACAAGAGCGAGGAATTTTGTCACCTCTTTTAAATAAAGGACAGTTGTATTGTTCAGTTTTATGATTGCCATTGACTCTTTGTCATAAGGAGTTCCAGTGCCATCATCTTTAAGCCTAAAGAGCAATATTCAAACAAATAAACATAAAAAGATAAGCCACCAGATGAGCCAATAAAAGTAGTCCTACATTACTTCTTTCACCAAATAATCTTAAAATTTATGAAATTTTCATTTTAACCTTTCAGGGAGACTCTTCTTCAAACTACACACTTCGTAAACCAAGAAGACAAAGAGATTAAATTGTTTATCCAATCACACACCAAATCTTAGACCTGCAGTTAGAATCAGATTGTTTGATTGCCAAGTGCCTGAACCGGAGCCTTATTTTTTTCCTCTGTTAGTTACCAACCATTTGCCATAATGCTGGTGGGTTTTTTTTAATCAATGCACTATATTATGACTTATCTAAAACATGTGAAACAGTGTACTGTACTGATAATTCCAAAACCAGAAACCTTGCTTGAGCAGTGGCAACTGATTGATAGTTTATGACATTATGAGACTTTGCTCATGAGATGCTGACTTTTGCAACATCATATCATGAAAAGAGATTTCCCCTTCACAGATGATGTGTCATAATGATCACTGTATTAGTTTTTGTGCCTTGTAATTTTATCCTCATTCCTGAATGCACACACAGATATTGTTAAATGGATAGTTATTACCAACCTCACAGAACAATTACTCTCAATAATATATTAAAATTACAAGTTCCACAGATGTTCCAGGAATAGAGGACAAGAAATGAATTGTAATATCATGTCTTTAGTCTGTAGCTAAAAAAACGGCAAGCAGATTTCTGGTGATAAATGCTAAATGGCTACACAAAGACAGTGGTGGCATGACATATTGTGAATAAAGAGGCCCACAAGTGGTGTTGTACAGATAATTATTAAATGCACAGTCTTTTGAACTACACAGCAGCATCTTTCTCGGTACAAAAATCAGCATCCTTTATTTTATATTTCTGCAAAACAAGTTCCTATACAGTTACTGAAGTGACTACCACAAATTCTGAAACACGGTAGAATGCACGATCAGAAATTTTAGAAAGTTATTCAACAATTTGTTGTTCTTTTGAATTTCTAATGCTTATTGCACATCTGCACCACGACTCTCCCTGGTACTTTCTCCAAGAGTGCAGGAAGTCTATCAATGGATAGAAATGCAAAGCTACCAAAGCCTACCACACTCTAACCATGCTGTGCTTGGACCTCCAAGTGTATGCAACTTGATGCACTAATTCTTAATGTGCCCCTGCCTGGAATGGCTGGCATTACATTTGGCCAAGAGCCAAGCCATTGAAAACATAACTTGCAAGAAAATGTACATGACACTCCAGGAGATCTCCAGTTGCTCATGTATTAGAAGGAGAAATTGAAAAAAAAACCCAGAAAAGTCACATAGGGAAAAGAGGACAAATAGAGAACTGAAGCAAGAGTGAAGCAACTCTCTGAGGCCATTAGAGGCCACTAGCTATTAAACAAAAATAAATATGGCCCCATATATTTTAAAACAGGATGCATCCTTCTGTTGACTTTTTCCCCGCAGAACAAAAAGATAATGTTTCCTTTCATCTTAAGTTGGTTTCTTCCAACTCTTTCCTCCAAGTAAAATTAGAATAGAAAGAAGATGATGTTCATAAAAAAGGCTGAGAAGGGAGCTGTGCTTGTTGCTGGGAAGGGATCTGTACCTCAGAAGCCTGCCATTTGTTTTCTGCTTCTCCCCTGTCCTGACAAATTGCACATTGTTGTTTATGCCCACATCACTCTAATTTTGAGGATATTCAGGTTCTAGGTACACAGTTTTATGGAAAACATTCACAATTTACTTACCCATATATACAAGAAATGTCAATCACAACATCTATCATATCACAGCAGAGCTCATAAGTTTGCATATCCACTGGAGTACTGTCCGTTGCAATGTAGATCTTACTGACTACATCAAATAAAAATGCTTTTTCAATCCCAGAATTCTATTTAAGAGAAGAAAAAAGAAAAATAAAGTGGGAGCCAAGTCTTCAAATTAACACCAAGTTTTTTTGTTCCCTTGCCTATTATACAAAAAGCTAGGCTAAAGAAGTAGAAGTTAAACTGCAATCAAGCTCATTTCGAAAGAACTGTACATACAGCACTGTCATATTTGTAGCAAACCATAATGCTCACAGACCTTCCAAAAATTTCTGCCTCTGAGCAGACAATGCCTAGTTACACTCCCAAACTTCCCCTCTCAGGAACACACCTGGAGAGATTACATTTATTTTCACTGGAAAATGCAGGGGTAGGGGAAAAAAGTCTTCCAATTTCAAGCTTTTGGATTTTTGATTGCAGCAATGGACATAAAAAGAGAGCCACGATTTAAAGTTCTTCTAGCTGGACATGTAAGAAGGTAGAAACAAAGGAAGAAAAAGGTGATGCACAAAGAAGGCAGCAAAGTTCAGGAACAAGTTTCTCAAGGAAATTAAAAAATTTTCTCATTGGGGTCTGTAGCTGTTCTACTGTCTGTAGAACATCTTTTAGGATCACAGCACAAAGACCAGTATTTTGATGGTGCATTCACCTTTCATGTAGCATTGGTGGTTAAAGCCATATTTATAATGCTAAGGCTTGCTAAAGTGATGACAGCTATGTTCCTGACATCCTGCCAAGCTGATTAAGACTCTCTCCATACTGGAGATGTATCATATTCACAGCCCTGAGAGGCTAGCAGGAATGCTAGCTCATACTCTTTGTGCAGATAAGGTCAACTGCCATAAGCCTCTGCTTCCTGGAAAAAAAAATGTGTACTGCTTAACTGAAAACAGTAGCCTTGCTTGCTGATATCAAGGGATTACACCTGGGCAGCTGTCCCAGCATGAAAAAAAAGGGCAATTTCCCAGTAGTGCTAAAGCTCAAACTATAAGATATGCTTCGGAATCCACCTATACAGCAAGTTTCTCCATCAAACTGAACTGTCTCCATATATGGGCTTCTCTTTTTAACATGGTTTGGGACTGCTGCCAGAGCAGTTTTGTAACTAACAAAAACCACACTGAAAATCCCTAACGAGTTTTAATAGTTTCAGCTTCCTTTGTAGTTACAGAATTTTTCCTTTATCTTCTTTCTTTTCTAAGTCAACTGTTTAACACATAGTTAAGAGACTAAAGTGATGACTCTGCTTTCCGTATATACGTAGAAATTCTCAAGGAAAAACTCGAGGAAAAAGACCGAAATTGTAGAAACAATAATTACATGTTATATAAAATGAGGAAAAGGTGGGAAAAAGTACTATTCAAAGACACATTACATCATTAATGCTCAGTCAGGGAAAATGACGATAAGATAGAGCAGGTGGGTTCCTTATTAGAGAAAAAAAGGCCAACAGTGGCCTTATGCAGCTTAATGAAAGGCTGACACTGATGTCAATGAGAGCAATGTCAGAATAAGCACTACTTCTCTCTGGCATAACCCTACAGTTTACAGAGAATATGCAATGTGCTACATGCAACATGCTAGGAGCTCTATCAAGCACTCTGAATCGATGTAAGAGTATTCCATGGTTAATCTGAACCAAGAGAGTCATTGTGAAAAATCTGCAATGAATATATGAGATTTTATTTTGGATAGGTAAAAACCATAAGATAGTTGAAATTCAAACATGTTTCTCAACTATACTGGGTGTGATGATGTAGAAGGCAGTTTCTATTCTTTAAATAGAGTGGGTTTGGTAAAACTGGTTGTATTTCTCCAATTCCTAGGTTAAGTAAACAGGCCTATCGTTTTCTTTCTTGAAAGTATGAAGAGTAAGCCAAGATTTGGTCCTAAAAAGCAATTCTTGAAAGAACTTAAGATAATATCTCCAGTCACATACAGTTAGGAATGAATTCTGGACAGTTATTTAAACAGGTCTTACAGCAAACAGATTTCATGAATTAATTTTAAGTACTACATTTCAATTTACTGATTACAAAATTTAAATCATTAAATGAACAGAACTGTACATAGTTTTGGTTTTACCATAATAATTAATTGTTTGTTTTGAAAACATGCTTTTTAATAGCCCTCAAAACAAACCAAACAATCCTAAAACAAAAATCCACATTCACATTGTCACACAACTTGATTGCTTGGTAAGGCTGTGGTAATTAAGAAACAGGCATCCTTCAATATGAAGCTGATAGGTATGTTAGGTAGGATTTACATGAATGTACAGACCAATTGTTATTTTATGACTTAAAAGCAGCTACATTAAAGAATGTAGAAGCACTATTATCACGCTGATGGTTCCTCAAACATACAACCTCACACACTGTGGTAGTATAAATTTAGGCAAAAGCCTGCAGTGAACTTAAGAGTGATCACAGATCTATTTCTGTAATCACCAGCTTTTTGTGTTGGAAGTCCCCATGGCATAAAGGAAAGCACATCCTCATGAATACTGTTGCAAAACTGAAAGTAGAACACGAATACACCCACACTTTGATATCCACCACACTGGCTTCCTGAGGTAAGGCATGACCAAAATCCATGTCAAGATCTGTTGTGAATAAGTTGCTAAGGTAAAGAGGCACCCGCTAACTAATTCTAGGCTGGAGAAGGATGTTTAGTCTTCCTGTGGTTGCAAATAGTCATTCCAAGTCTCTCTGTCCACAGACAGAAGATGCTTGTAAAAACAGACAGGAAGCATGAGGACAGTGATGCAGCTACACCCAGCTCCAGGTTACTCACAAACTGGAGCCAAGGAACAGTCTGAGATTCTTTCCCCTACCAAGCAGGGGAAATAAGCACACTTCTCTCACTTTTTGGACTTCCCATTCATTCGAAATAGTTGTTCTTCCTTACAAATTATACTTGATATTCTAGATATGATTGGAAGTGGGTGTTCCAGACACATGTGCAACTGTCATGTCATTCATGAAGCAGCTTGTGATCAATTCATGTAGTGATTTCATACAAATTCTTCACCAACTCCAAACAGTGAGGAGACCTCATACAGAGATCTGACTCACAATATGAGTGACTGAGGTGATTCTGGCACAAGGAGTACCATCACTCAGACAGCTTTCTCATTAAGACCGTAGCATATTCAGTATCTAATTTCTCCAAAACTTGTCATCATTCTTTCATTACTTTTCTGTCCTAAGTGGAGTTTGAGACTGGACGATAACTAGTATACAGTCCAGCTATTTTAGTAGAAATAGATCTTTGTAACAAACCATTTATTATGAAACAGCATAATTTGTTGCTTAGTAGTAAGAGAATAAGTTTTGGAAAGACCTTCCTCTAATCCTAGTTCTGCCTTTCACATCCAACTTTTTTCTCTCTCCATTTTCACACTCTACACTGAGAAACTGTGAAGTCTAATTTTATCTTACAGGCTGTTGAATGACATTAAATAATTTCATTATGTCAAAATCACAAAAAGACACAATAAAATACCTTGCTTGGAAATTGCAGCTTGAGAAATTAATGCTAGATGCAAGGCAAAAAATTAGAATACTGTGAGAAAGGGTGCAGTTTTAGGAGCCACTGTGATCTGATTTAATGGCCACTAAAACAAGGAGTTTTCCCTTTTCACAACCTACTCACTGTGTTCCCCGTTGCTCATTGCTACGTGTTCCCATCTCATACCTTGTGCCAAAACAAGAGCATGTTTGACTCCTCCATGATCTGCTTTTAACTAAATTAAACAGTGCATTAGTTTGTGTCATAGTGACTCCATGATGGAATAGGTGAGTGTCAGAACCAGTACAAAGGAAAGGAAGGATCAGACATACAGGAAGAGCGGAGCAAGCCATTGCCTCCACAGTGGTAACAAGCCACTAAATATACAAAGCTCCCTAACTGGCCTTCAGAGTAACTATGCAGTGAAAGTTGCGGTGGGGTCTAAAAATTTCAAGACATGAGAAACTTTTGTTCTTCTACAAAGTAGAATTAATTCTAGGAAGCACTGTAGACAGTTCTACATGTGAGGTCAGACTAGATTATGTTCCTGTAAGAATTTATCCATACAAATTTTAAGTACAACTTAAACAAATGCATGCAGCACAGACCTTTGCAATATTCAGATTAATGTATGAGCAGAAAAGTGATGGCTGTGTACCCATTTTATGTGATTCAGGAAATACTATATCCCAGCAGCTCAGCAACATTGTTTAATAGACAGGGAGGTGAGGCCAAGCTGCATGTACGTGCATTTTAACTAAGTTCTGATAATTTCTCTGGGAGTTCACATTGCTCATGATCTCTCAGAAGGCAGTGAAAAGAGTATCTGAACATGCATGTTGGACATAACCAGATCTACAGACAAAGTATATAATAAGTACTTACTGAAATAAAGATGTTAAGCAGGTTTTCCAGTGTTGGGAGCTGTGGAATCAGTTTCTGTACCACTTTGCTAAACGCTTCAAATATAGAATGATCATATATGCTTGTCAGATAAAAGCTGGAAAAAAATGTCACCACATTTTCCTTTTAGCCACATACTGTGAACATGATGTACCTTTCTTAATATGAGTGAAATGAAATACTGTCAAACAGTAAGTGCCTACACTTATGCAATTACTCCCTGTGACCAAATGTCACGTTACAATTGAAGCACAGGACTTCCCATCTCTATACCAGAAAAAAAAAACCAAACCCTAGACTCTGAAAAACTAGACCTGAATGTAGAATTTCATGATGCAAGTCCCACCTTGATATTCTTACAAAAAATACTTTTCCAATTGAAGAAGAAGAGTATTATTGAGTATGTGTGTTGTGATCTACTTTTTCAAAGTTGTGAACCCATTTATCAATGCAGTGATGCAGTCAAGTAGTTAAGAGCTCTAAAGAGCTAGCATTTTCATGGAGCAGGTCTCTCTTTTCAATATGTTTGTACTTGGCCTTAAAGTGCTAAGGAAGCCATGACAACTTGATGTCCTCTAGTTCCCAGTCTGCAGAAGTCCACTATTTTTCTGCTACAATACTCTCTTTATCAGCAGACATAAGACAAAGATACAGGACCTGTATTCCCAAGTGGCTCCAAGCAGGCTGCAGCAGTGAGGACTAGTGATTGGGAAGGCAGAGAGGTTTTAAAGAAGGCATAAATGATGTAGTGGCCTATACATTCTATTGGCTGGAACTCTACTGATTGCTACCACTGTCCAAGTAACTTATTTCAAGACAGTAGCTGCAGCAGAAACTGCTAGGACTCCAGCATACTTGTCATTTGCTTTTAAGCACATCTCTCCATCTTTCCTTCCAAGACAGCAATTAGAAATAAGACACTGCATTCGACCTGAGCTAAAGTATCTCTGATTATCCCTTTCCTTCATATATCAAAGGCTTGCTAGTTAAAGAGAACAGAAAATGGTAACTTGTCAAATAAGCTGCTCTCCTCTTTAAGATTCTCAGCACAGCAGGTTTTCTCACCTGAGGTGAATCTTCTCCAATCCAGCATCTGCAAGGTCATCATTTGCCCTCTGGTGGATATCTCTCTGTGTTTCAATCTTGTGATCATCAGATAAACCATCTACTTTATGGATAAAGATTTCAAAGTTGATATCTGGATTCACTTTATAAGCTCTGGTCACAGTAAGATGCAGCCGAGCTAATGCTTCCATATAATCATCCTAATGAAGGAAAAAGAAGAGCTACAGCTTAGGAAAGATCTTAAAATAGATATAATACATTTTATGATACTTACTTTTAGATAATACTACAGCTTAACAAAAGCCTAATTCTTTTATTTTTTATAAGTAGAAGCCTGTGCCTACATCTAGCATGTGCACCAATCTTAAGCTGTCAGCACTTAAGAATCTAAACAAGAACCTTGAGATGTTAGAGCAAATTAGTTAAATGCTGAACATACTGCAGAGAGAGATTAAAAATAGCCAAGCGACTCTTCAAGATTTAATGACTTCTTTTAATATGTGTTTGTGATGCAGATTATTTATTTGCTTTGAAAAAATCTTTCCAACCCATTTATTTGCTTTGAAAAAATCTTTCCAACCCATTTGTCTATTGCTAAAGGAAGAAAAGAGAAAAGTAGCTTAAAGCCCCCCCCTTTCTTTTTTACCTGAGAATCAATAACAAATATTAGTGCTCCAGTGCCTCTGAAAATCATCTCATAATCAAACGTAGGGTCAAAGAAGTCAATTTGCCCAGGAAAATCCCATATCTGAAAGTTGACAAAGGAGCTGTTGGAAACATCCTCTCTGCAGATCTTGTTTGTGCTCTCCAAGAAGAGAGTCTCATTCGGCGACATTTTGTGAAAGACAACTTTCTGAATGGAAGACTTCCCGCTTCTTCTCAATCCCATGAGCAGGATTCTTGGCTTAACTTCAGTACTGAAGGGATCATTGAAATCCAAAACTGAATAAAATCACACAAGAAGAAAAGTATTATACTACGGCAATGTAATTAGTAACTGCCAGAAAACATGCATTTGACATTTACTTCCATGATATTTTCACTTGGATTTATGCAAATGTTACCAATTTTTAAGCTTAGAGAGCAGTGCTGCAGGTGTTTCAACTTGAATTATTTGCCCTTCGGGCTATACTATCAGAAAATCTACTTCTCACCTTTAAGACAGAGGTTGCTATGTGAAAATGTTGTATGTGAAAAATGTGTTATCGCACAGAGATATCCTAAAATACCTGAATTTACTCTATTTAACACTATCCCATGCATATTCTTCTTTAAAATAGTATCATCTGATAACAAATACCCTTGTCAACTGATAGTCACACAACACTGCTGGAAGAAAGGCATACGATTAAGTACCTCTGTGTAATCTTCCTAAGGCTATCTGAGGGCTTCCTTCCTCTAAAATCAATCAACCAATAAATAAATAAATAAATGAAATCACACATCCAAGGAGTTACAGGAAGATGACAACTCAGCAGGCACACAATTCTTCTATGTTGGAACTTACAACACAGTACTGAGCTCATGAGGAGTTCTAACGTGCTTAGAATTTCACCTGCTGTTGAAAAATTTGTGTTACAATCTGTAAAGGTTTGTTATCCAATAAATAAGATTAGAACACATCATCTGCCTATTTGCAAAACAAAGGCCTGAGAACACAGTGATTTCATTGCGGTACCTACAACAGTTTGAAACTGGTACTACTTTTTCTGGTGCTGATAACTTATATAGAATAAAGGTAGTTACAGGAGTAAACTATACTGTTATATCTGTAAGGACGTGAATGTAAAGCTATCCATACCTGCAGCTACACCAACTTTAGCTTCAGGTATCTCTAACCAAAACAGCTACAGTAGTCTCAATTGCTGCATTTAGTTGGCCTATAACTTTGAAATGTCCTTTGGTGCTGACGTGAAAACAGCACTGTCCTTAGGTTCAAAAAGGTTTCAAACACCTCTGTGATACTCTGTCCACACTGTCAAACACAGGCAACGCAAAAAACTGAGTTGTCAATGATAAATCCACAGAGTATGGCTCAGAGTACACAGTGGTTAGGTTTAAAATACTGATCACGCAATAAGCTAAACATATTAGCAGTCAGGCAGACCTCCCACCCACCACACTACAGACTATTCAACATACTTCAGAGCACAACTTAATTGCCTTTCTTTCTCTTTTTCTGCTGGGATAAATTTTGGAATTGCAGAAAATTGGCACACATTTATTCACATGCATCATTTCTGCATATGGCCTGCATACGTTAAGTGATCAGCTTTACTCCCAAAGTATGAAAATCCAAAACAAGAAACCTCAGCAACAACAGTTTGAACCTGTCAATTTATTACATAGCCTTATGGGCCAAAAAACATGGAAAGCTTGAAGGAATCTTTTGCCTAGGAGCATGTTTTGCACCCAGGGGTGGTGACCACATCCATCTTCTTGTGTCCCTCAAGCCTCACTCACAACTTTCAGAAACACAAGAGCAGAATATACCTGCCAGGACAGCACAGAACCTTGCCCGGGTTTGTTTGTGCCTCCCGAGCTTGAGTTACAGACAATTAAGGCTTCTCAAACTGAAGGTGTTAGCATAAAACATCCCCTGGCACCATCTACTGGCTTGTGAGTGGTTGTGCCAGTCTCACCAGTGACAGACAAGAGTTTTCAGCTCATTATGGGTGGGATCATGTCTTTTTCATTTCAAGACGTTAGGAATGCCTTGGCAGGTATTACCACTTACTGTGGTGTTGTCAGTTATCACATATGAAACACTGCCAGGTGGGAGCAGTGCACAGGTGAAACTCCTTCAAGCAGAACAGCAACAAGTAACTCCATAAGAATCTCATCCTCCAAACACAGCAATCGCCAACTTCTGCTGATCCACAGACAAGAAATTTAAGAAGTAATAAACTGCAGTCTAAACTCTGCTCTGCTCTTCCTATCAACCTGAACAGTGATGGTCTCCTGTGGCTGCCAGAAACATGTGCCTACAATACTTTGCACCTACAGAGAAATAATAAACATCTTCTCTAGGACAATGTAGCAGTATTTTATGTTGTTGTGTCAAGAAAGCAAACCAAAGGTACAAGATTTAATGGTGTCTCCTCCATCCCACTCTGTCCTTTAATGCACAAATTTTCCACAGCTGCCAAATGCATAATGACAATTTCATTAGTATGCATATAGCCACACATCGTGCAATTTGGCCATTAGAAGGGAAAATAATGTATTCAAAGTTTTACATGGACTTTATAAAAGCATATAATGAAGAGTCTTCTGGTTGAGATTTTATTGCATGTTTCAAAAAATTAAAAAACCTCCTGTTTGTTCTGTACACATCAGAACCTACAAAGTCTAATTTACTATGGATTTGTACTTTGTGTCCCCTTCCTCTTCCAACCACAATAACACCAACTTCCTCCTGTGTGTCTTATGACATATCCTCCAAATAACAGATATGACATGGTGTGGCTGATCTGGAGCTCAACATATGCTGGTTGGCTAAACCACGTACACGTGTACACCGGTTTGCCAGCTGCTGCCACGAAGAACACACAAATCTGCTCGCCCATCCCTCTGAGGACACTTCATTTAGGTTTCCCCTCTCTTCTGAATGCCGGTTTTCATCAGATTTGTGGGAATTTTGAGACACTGTCCATTCATATTTGGTTGGACAGTAGTTTCCAAGGTTCTGACCATTGATGTGACAACTAAAAGCTAAATACAAAACTCCCTTTTCTTTCAGAAACAGGCTAAAAACTCACATATACCTAAAGAAATATTTTACAGAACTTGGAGTTTTACATTGTTGTATTAAATTATTCCAGGCTGTTATATTTTAAGATTTTAATGCTTACTGGAAAGAAACTGCTTTCTATTAAAACCATACTAAAAAAAATTGAGTTGCAAGTGCTAACAGAGATACCTATGAGAAGAATGAAGACCAGCTCTTCTGCTAGTAAGACTGTTATTTAGCTTTTGAAATTCTGCCAGTTCAGAGACAGGGAAATGTAAAAGTATCATCCAAACCTGACTAGATAGCAAGGCTTCTATAGCACTTCCCTCTCAGAGAGAGTTAAGAGATTACCTTATATGTAAAGGAATTGGACGATGCGTTGCCTGCCCACATTCCTCTGCAGGAGTACATGACAACTCCTTTTTTAATTTGCCATAGAAATGCCAGCAGATGTATCACTGCAACTTCCCAGACTAGGTTACTAAGTGAGATCATAATATGCCCAAGAGAAACACTAAACTCTTCTCTATTCTGTAACAGGAAAGATAATTTTCCCTATTGTGAGATACAACACATTTCCTGCTTCATTCACTTTTGCAAAAAGTGTTGTAAAATGCCAATCTCATATCAACATGCGTATCAACAGCCCTCCATATTTCAACTTTTCTGAGCAGCCATAAAAAACAGAAGCCATGTTGGTTAGAGGCCGTATCCTTTGAAGTATTCATAAATTAAACTCAACAAACCCAAAAGCACTTTCCCCACACAGAAGCATTCAATTCCTTACAAAACTTCTGTTCATTGCAGTTGTGTCCTTGCTTATGGAGTGCATTCTGCAGGCATTGCAACACGCAGAAAGCACAGTTCTGAGGAGTTGAGAACTGCCCTCAGTAGTCCTGACCCGTCTCACCAAGATGCATACTTTTAACATCTCCTTTATGCTATTAAGAGATATATATTCATAACTAAAATAGTTTTTGAAGCCCATCCTGAATTCCAGATCAGGTGCAGTTGGTGACTATCAGTGCTTTGCAGGCATATGTGATGGGATGTCACATTCAAAGGTATATTTGTAGATCTCACCAGCTTTCAAACATCCAAATAAAGCATCACAGCTTACCTGTTCAAGTGACATCAAGCCAAAAGGAATTATTTAGCTTATGTTACATCCATAAGCTAACAAGCCTCTAAGTCTTGTTTTGAAGTCCTGCAGCTAATAATGATTTTTTCTGCCCACCAATGCAGTTATATTATTTTTAAGTTTTAACCATTTTTTTGTAAAGAAGAATTAGCAGTCCCAAACTTTCCCACTCTCACCTTCAAGGCCATTGATCCGGTAGCATTTCCAGTACTACTGTGACTACAGTATTTGCAGCACTTTAGAGCTTTGTCAAGACAACAGCCTTACAAAACACATACAATGAACATCTTCAATGCTAACAGATGGCCTGAGCCTAAAGAGTTAGTAGAAAAAGCTTATATGCAATGAAGAAGGCTGTTCAGCTACTGTAGGTTCATAAACATCGCAGAAATGCCTGGTGGAAGGAAATTCCTGTGGCTAAAGAAAATACTCAGAACCAGAAGACCTAGTTCCATGCTGCCACAAGTGCTGCACTCTGCAATGGTATGTCTTAAAGCTACTTCCTTGGATGCTCTGCAGAGGGTTTCCCGCTTCTAAATACTTTTTAATTGCATCTATAAAAAAATACGACTAGGCTTTATGTAAATTTTAGTGCTTTAAGGTCTCTGAATATGACCCTGTGTGTAAAGTAAAAATAAGAGAAGGACGAGAGCCATGGTTTCAGCATTCAGGCTAGAGACAAGTATCCAGTATGGGGTGAGAGATGACCAATGTGAAGTTTTGAAATCTTCCTCATGCTTAGAAGAAGAAATTATGATCTTACTTTAAAGCTTGGCTTCTCATTTCACTTTCAACAGCCATGCATTGAAGCTGTTCTTCTTATACTGCCCCTTCCATTCTTTCTTTGTGGAAAAGTAGAGGCTGTCACACTGAATTTAGGACTACTTGCTGTACAGATACTCCAGAGAGAAGACAGAAACTGGGAAAAGGAAAGCCCCTTGCCCTGCAGCCCAGTGTTACACTATACACAGACCCAAATCCCAACCCTTCCATTTCAGATGCTCTATGCCTCTTTCTCCAGAGAATTCCAAATTAAACAGAAAGCCAGGGGATCTGGACTATTAAAATGGACTTTGTTTTAATCCTGTGTAAAAAATGTCTCTACATGGACTGTCTTCTCCTGCTATTCAGGATGTAAAGATTCGTTTCTATTACATACAATATTCTGGTGTTACTATGAAGAAGCAATTAAAATTTTTTGAAGTCTAACAAAGTTCCTACTGAAAAATATCCAAATTCCTCTGAGGACAGAATATGGATTACTTCTTTACAGAAAATACTGTGTTAGTTCAGCACTAAAGAAACACATTAAAATATATTCTCTTTGCATCAAAATGAAGGCAGTTCTTCAGCAGGTTCAAGTAAGACTTTATTTAGTCTCAGCTACAGTTCTTACATTCTAGCATTCCCACAGCTTTTAACCATGAAGGCTTATACTCAAAGCACTGACCTTCCTCCCCTCCCCAGAATTATATTAGTCAATGCAGCACCTCCCATGGCAGCCTGTAGGACTCAGCCTTTAACGAGAAGGGTTCTGCATGCTAATATCAAAGTAGACTTAAAACACGTGGCCTTTTATTATGCTCTTATAAAAAAGCAATTCTTTTTTCATCCTGAGATACTGAGAGTTCTCCAAGCTCCTTTGTGAAATATGTCCCAGAAGAATGAATTCAGGCTCTGAATGAATGCAACAGGCTGAGCTGGCATTTCCTTTTTTCTATTGAATGAGACTACTTCTCCTGGTAAGCCTGTCCTTCATAGCATCACCATCCATACTGACACAGATACTCAGAGAGTAACGTGGGTCCCCACATGCACAGACAGACGGACAGGAGACATTTAGCAGAGCCTGCCAGTATGGGAGTGACACTCGCAGCTGCGGAGCAGCCTTAGACACAGAGCTGCGTGCGGCAGATGCCTTTTATAGCCTGACACCCAACCCCCCACCTCCTTGGCACACTCAGGCCACATCATCAGGCTGTGGCCTCTAATAACTAATAACTCTCACCCCAGACATGGAGAATATTGAAGAAAGATTACACACACACACTTTGCCTGCACTCCTTTTGCCTCCTCCCTCTTTCCCAACGCTTCCTGCTACCTGTCAGCCTTTGCCCTGCTCCCACCTCAGAGCTCCCTGCTCTCCCTGACCCCACGGCAGCACCCCACGAGCACCCCGTCCCCGTTCCGGCCCTTCCCATGGTCACCTCCGCAGCATCCCCGCTCCGCCCGGCCCCTCACCGCCCACCCCCGGGCCTGCCCTCCCTCCGCACTCCTCGTCTGCCCCGCACCGCTATCCCTGGCTCCCCTCACCGCGTCCCAAACCCCGCGGGGAGCCTCGCCTTCTCCCTGACCCACATCCGCGGGCAGACAAACCTCACCTCCCGGCGGTGACCCCGTCCTGCCGGCCACCGTTCCGGCCTCACCTCAGCGCCGGCCTCGCCGCACCCCACACCCCCACTCGCCGCCGGTCGCTACCCCGCAGCCCCTCCGAGCCCGGTGCTGCCCTCCGGCTCCCCGGGAGCAGCCGCAGCCCCGCGTCGGCTGTTCCCCGCCGCCCCCGGTGCCGAGGCCGCTGCGGCCGCCGCCGGCGGCACTCACACGCCTCATCGCCGCCGCTCTCCGCGTCGCCGTCCGAGAAGGACTCGGCCCCGTCGGCGTAGCCCGCCAAGCCCACGATCTCCTCCTCCTCTTCCTCCTCGTCCCCCTCTTCCTCCTCCGGCAGCTTCCTCGGCACCTGGCTCATGCCGGCCGTGCTCCCAGCAGGGCTCCGCGGGCCCCTCTGCCTGCGGGCGGGCTCGGGGCGCGGGGGGCGCAGGTCCCGCGCTGGCGCCGCGCCCGCCGCCGCCGCTCCCCACCTTCCCCCCGCACGGCGCTGGCGGAGCGCGGCGCAGCTGCCGGCGGGGCGGGCGGGGAGGCGGCGTGACCCGCGTCACCTGACGCGCCCGGTCACGGGCCGACGGGGCCTCCGCGCCCGCCCGGGCCCTCTCCCGCTGCCGCTCCCAAGCCCGGCCCCGCCGCTGGCACTGGGTGCTGGCGGGCAGAGCCGGGCGCTGCGGGGCTCACCCGCGGGCTCCAGGGGCCTGCTGGGCGCCGCCGCGGCCGCCCCGGCTGTGCTCCCGTGGGAGCGGTGCACACGGGAGGCGCTGCCTCACGCGTGCGGGGCGCCGGAGTAGGTGAGCGAGTGGCCTGGTGTGCCAGGCAGCAGCACCGTGGCGACAGCTGGTGTTTCTATTACAGGCAGCCTTCCTCAGAATCAATTAGGTTGGAAAAGACCTCTGAGATCATCGAGTCCAACCTGTGACCTAACACCACCATGGCAACTAGACCATGGCACGAAGTGCCACATCCAGTCTTTCCTTAAACACCTCGAGGGATGGTGACTCCCTCATCTCCCTGGGTAGCCCGTTCCAATATCTAATAACTCTTTCTGTGAAGAAATTCTTCCTAATGTCTAACCTAAACCTACCCTGGTGCATCTTGAGGCCCATGTTGTCTCATCCTGTCGCTGGTTGCCTGGGAGAAGAGGCCATCCCCCAGCTGGCTACAACCTCCTTTCAGGTAGTTGTAGAGGGTGATAAGGTCACCCCTGAGCCTCCTCTTCTTGGTCACATCCTGCAGCCTCACCTCACACTGAGCCCAAAAATGGGCTCTCAGGACTCTCCTGCATCACCCCTACATGCTGTCAGCATGTGAGAGACTGTGGGACCCAGGCAGAACCTGTGTGTGCCTGGTGCTGCTCAGCTCACACATCTGCCCTGCCTGCTCCAGGGCCAAATGGTGCCGGCAGCACTGCTCATGCCTGCCCCGCTTTCCTTCCATGCCGACTATGTCAGCGCACGTGCAGGCTCAAAGTGTTAAGCCAGGCACTGATGGCGGGTGGTAACGTATTTGCAGTAATGGAGAGAGAGATTATTTTAGAAATAATGACTTGATTAATAAGAAACACTAAAGAAAGCCATAGTAGTGAAACCTCAGAACAGGATGGGATTTTGATGCCCCTGTCAGACCAAGGTGCACTCAGTTGTCTGTCATCGCTTTCTCCAGGCCTGCTCCACGAAGACAGACCTTCTGCCCCTCAGCCAGGCCCCTTCTCAGGATTTTCCAGTGCTGCTCTTGTTGTCTTGTACCAATCTAAGTACCAGAATGTGTGTGTTAGCCCCTGCCTGTCATCCCATGCTGCCTGTCATGGTGACTAGCAGCTGAGTTCCTGATTCTCCAACAGCAATTTTTCCTCTTTTACTACTTCCTGTTGCCCTGTTCTCCCTCCTTGTATTGAATGTAATGGTTGGATTTATGTTGGAAGTCTCCACGTGTTTTCTGTAGCTGATTATTTTCCCACCTTTACACTGTGTGACAGTCTTCTCATCGGAAGGCCTTCCAGGTTGCACTAACCCACTGGAGATAAGGGAGGCACACTTTTTGTCTGGAGAGGTAGAAATCCCCCTCTTATATTCCACATCATGCCAAACCTACCCATACACAATTTTATTGAAATGCTTGCCTTTATTCTCAACTTATCAACCCACTCTGAAGTTTTGCTTGAACAGATTAATAGTGTACTAAAAGATCATGGGAAACGTTTCAAAGTTAAATCCCTTACAAGGAATTAGGACTTAGGTTTGCAGCAGGATTTTTTTTACCAGTCATGTTTTCAGCATCGTGTCTTGGGACAGCCCTGGGAGGAATTAATCTGCTGAAAACTCCTGATGGAAAGAGGAGGAGAGTTTCCAGGTCTGTAATGAAGGGCCATCTATCTCACACATCATCTGACCACATCTGTGCAAAAAGGGCTGTGAGGTTTCAAGGCCAGCTATGGGAAGTGGGTCTTGCCCAGAAATCTGACTGTCTGTATTAGGTTTCCTTTATACAAAGAGCTATGAAACATCACCAGTGAGACAGAAAATAATTTGGAGATATTGAAATACTAAATCAGGGTGTGGAAACTCAAAAATGAGGACTAGTTACAACGCAGCTCTTCCCACAACCTTCCCATGACTGATGTCAGTGACCTGCCTGACCACAGCTTCAGGTTCAAAGCCACATAGACTCTGGGTCTATTGCCAGATAGGTTTTTAGAGTAGGGCTGAAGCACTTCTACCAACCCTTTAACAATATAATCTGTCATGGAATCTACATAAGCCTCCTCTGTCCCTTTGCCTCCAGGTGTTTTTCTGTCCCCTCTGCACCTGGCCTTTTTCCTTCTTTTTCTTTTATCAGGCCATTTGATTTTGAAGCTGTTTGCACATAATGAAACAGTGCCCAGCCTTCAGTCACAGGACTTATAGTAAGGGCAGGTAGATGAAGGGTTGAGTACTTGAATATATAATATGTACAGTGTTAGATGTGACTGAACTTTGTCTGTCGGGAGCTGCAGTTCATAGACATGACACATTTTCTGTTTAATGCAACTGATGGAATCCCTCTTGAATTTCTCTTCACAACAGGAAAAAAATATCCATAAGAATACAGAGTTGGCTGTCTGGATTAAAAAAGGTTAATGTTAATTAAGGAAATAGCCCCACTGACATCCACATTATCTGCATCCAGGTTTGCAGGATCATGATACCATCTCATTCAGTTCCTGTTAAAGAGGGAGAACTCCCATGAAATAGATTGGTGGCAGATCAGTGCCAAGACAGCCTTTTTCTGCAACGTGTTAATATCTTGTTTCTCAGTCATAATGCTCAAACATAGCCAAAACAGTCCTGCAAACTTTTACATATACGGAACTTATTTAACATGAGCTTAATTGTTACTCACACAAATACCTCCATTCCTACATCAAAATTTTACATGATATCAAGTAAAAGAAAATTCACATGAAGTAAGCCTATCCTGAATATGGAAACGAGCAAATGAAATTGTAGTGTGAGGAATCGCAGTGTGTTTTTATATGTTTTAGTAACTACATTCTAATTCAGTAATGACACCAGACTTCAGACTAATGTTGTCGTTTTGACAAAGCTTTGCTGAGATCAGAGAGGTGTCAGAACAATAAATCCAGTCAGTCGATCTCCTGCAGAGCACCAAGGGTTTTTATGTGAACCTATGGTGTGACTATTGCCATGGAGTGATGACTACCATATTAATCATTTAGTGAAAAAGGCGTAAGTAGATTTATCTGCAAAAACCTTCAAAAGAATATATTCATCACTAACATGTGATACTTCAATGTGTAGTTCATTTAGGGCATCAGTTCATTTAGGGCATTCTGAGAATACCTTGTAGCCAGAGGAATGGCCTTTGAAAGTGATGTGCCTGTGGGATCAAGGATGAAGAGCCGCTTGCTTTCTGTTTTTCCTTCTTCTTCTAATCCTGCTTTTATCATTTTGTTCACCCTACTCAAACTCCTGTACTGGTGTCTATGGATGGTCCAGTCTAACTTGCCTCCTTACCAGTTTGTGAATTACTGACATTCGCCTGTAATTGCCCAAACACATGACTTGGGTGAGCAGAAGGTCCCTTGGGACATTGTGATAGCTGGAGGGGTGGGTGAGGTGGTGAGTAGGCAGAACCAACTTTCAAGGCATCCCTCTCTGACCTTCTGCCCAAGACTTCAAAGCCTGCTGGCTGGCTCCCAGCTGGAGGGAAGGGCATCTGGCCTCCCTGAAATTGGGAAAATTTTGCTGTATCCAGGTCTGGGCACCTCAGTACAAGAGAGACACAGAGCTGCTGGAGTGTGTCCAGTGAAGGGCAATGAGAATGATTGGGGGAATGGAATATCTGTCTTATAAGAAAAGGCTGAGGGAGTTGGGCTTGTTCAGTCTTGAGATGACTGAGAGGGGATCTCATTAAGGTGTATAAATATCTAAAGGGGGGGTGCCAAGAAGATGGAGCCAGGGTATTTTCAGTGGTCCGAACAGCTAGGACAAGAGGCAATAGGCAGAAATTGATGCACAGGAAGTTCCACCAGAATACGAGGAAGAACTTTTACTATGCAGGTGACCACACACTGGAACAGATTGCCCAGACAGGTGATGGAGTCTCCCTCACTGGAGATATTTGAGAACCATCTGGACTCAATCCTGTGCAATGTGCTCTAGGACGACCCTGCAGGGAGGTTGGACCAGATGACCCACTGTGGCCCCTTCCAACCTGACCGATTCTGTGATTCCGTGGTTCTGTAGCGCTTCTGCTCCTACGCAAACTGTTACGAGCTTCCATAATTAAGTTGCAGAGGAGCTTCGGTTCAGGAGCGCGTCGGGCCCGTGCTGAGCCTGGCTACGGACAGAGCTCGGCGTTCCTGGCCCGGGCGTGGGGGCGGAGGTCGGTCCTGGCTCGGCCCCTCGCCGGCGGGAGGCGGCCCGGGCGGAGGGGGCGCTGCCCGCCCGCCGCGGCCGCTCGGTGTCGCCCTCGCAGCGGGCACGGCGGCGGCGGCGGCGCCACCTCCGGGGCAGCCCCAGCGCGGCGGCGGAGGCGCCGCTGGAAGCGGCAGCGCCGTGTCCGTGCCCGCCGCGCCCGGCGGGTCGCGTGTGCTGCGGGGGAGCGCAGGTGAGCGGGGCGCCAGCCCGCGCCCGCCCGCCGGGGTTGGGGGTGGCTGCGGCGGGGCGGGCGGGGGCGCGGGTGGCGGGGGACGCACAGGTGATGGCGGAGGTGGCGGGGCTGAGCTGGGGACGGGCCCGGCGAAGCCGGTGTCCAGCGCCCGAGTAGTGAAAGTGTTCCGGTATTCCGGCCCGGAGCAGGGTCCGAGGAGGGACCCCCGCCTCGGGCAGACACGAACCCTCCGGGCTGCCCCGTAAGTGCAGTAGCCTGTGTCGACGTAGGGGTTCAATTGCAGATTTGGGAGTATAGACGAGGAGCCTTAACGCACTTGTTCCAACTTTTAAGGCCGAGTATAATGAGAAATGGAAAGCTGGCTCGAAGTCATTCTTCCTGTTGTTGACATCACCTGAAAACTCCACTGGAAATATTTCCACTAGTTTACTGCAAACATCAGCCGTCCCTGAGGTCTCAACGCCTTGTGAGTACACACTGGCTGCTGGTAGAGCTCTCTGATTGTGAAAATCCATGGCTATGGCATGTAATTGTTCTGCAGTGTTCATTTTATTGCGAACATTAATAAAGGGCTTATCATGCCCTGGGGTGTTGTGTGCATTACCGCATAAGCTGTAGACAGCGCTCTGTTTTTTTTTTTTCTTTAAAGACATAATTGAGATCTTCATATTTTTATAATTATGTGGTAAGTGATTCTTTAGGTTCCTGGTTGGTATTTCTGCAATGCACATGACCAAAAGGACATGTTGTCTGCTACTGGATAGCTTTTGTTCACAGGGAAAACACTGAGAGGGGTAGAAAGTGTCTTGCTGGTAGGTGGAACAGTTGTTTAAATGAACTTAGAATGTCCTACCAATGTTAAAGGAGCAATGTATTGGGAATATCAGTAAATCTGTCTCTGTTCAAAGATGGAAAAACATAACCATGCCTAATGGAGTGCTTATGCAGTGCTTGTTAGGCATGGACCAGATCCTCTAGTAGGACTGAGGTTTATTCTGAGGAGAATGTTATTTACTTGCTTTCAACGTGGTATGTCTGGCTGGGCAGCTGGTTTTATAACAACTTATTTTGGCAGGCTCAAGTTCCAAGTGTTGTGTAATCTTCATTCTCTAGATACTTGGAAAACAGTGTTTCTGGAGATCTGTGATTACATATAAGATCTTCAATTGCATCGCAGACCACAAGACATGGTGTAATGACACTCATTCAGACCTTCATAATAATTTCTGAGCAGAAAACACTTGTTGAATACACTGCATGTACCAAAACTAGAGTTGGTTGGCTATATAAAGTATTTAGATACCTGGTATGTTGATGATGTGTGCCTGTTTGTCAGTGAAGACCTATTAGTCTGCAAGAGGGAATAGGAATTCTGTAACAATAATGTCATTGCTTCTCTCCTTGTTTTTTTGTTTGAAAATAAACTAATAAAATTCAAAAGGGGCTTTGTGATAGTACTCAGGAAAGTTTTCGCTTTCCCCTGCTCCTTAGTACTTACCCAGACAATGCTATCAACCTCATGTAGGAGACTGGCCTTGAACACTAGAAATGAAATGATCAGTAAATGATGGGTAAAAATAAAGTGATCAACCTCCTAATCATCCAGGTGCTTTCTTAAAGCTTTTTGCAGAGCTGTTTTCTTTTTTTGGGAACAGAAATTGTCTGGACTAATGGGGCTCCAATGTTGGCTGCTGCAATGTAGTTGCAATGCCAGGCTTAGCATCCTGACCTTGTCACAGGTGGCATGTTCTGGAGTTCAGATTATCAAATATATGATGTTCTTTGACTAGATTAGATGAATGATATCTTAATCAGGTGCTTGTAGAGTGTGGTAATGAGCCATTGAGCCTCAAGCTGCATTTCTCCATCTGTCTTCAGCTTCACCTCTGCTTGACTTTGCCAGTGAATCATTTTGTGATGTAAGAAAAAGATCTTGCTGCCCCTTACTCACTAAATCTGTATAACAGGTCTAACAGTACTTATCAGTTTGGATGGGTGGCATAACAGTGACCATTTCTAAAGCACTTTTAGGTTCCTAAATTAATTTTACCATCTAATCTCTTCTAAACTTTTTCTACTCCTCTTGCCTCTATTTGGTTTATCTCATGCTGCCATTCAGAAGATGGACTTGTGAATGCAGGTGTTTCAAAGTTAGGAAAAGTTGGAATAAACGTGTGAATTCCAGGCCTATTTGTTGTGTAGCTTTCATATGCATCTGTGTTGGATGTTCTCCATATTCTGCTTCCTTTTACAGGTTTTGATGACATAACACAGTGATGCTTTGTATCAGAAGTGGTGCTAGTTTGGCCAGACAAGTATTTTTCTTGTTTTCTGGACAACCCCTTGAGATCCACACCTTGCAGGTGTGCAGGTCTTGAGAGTGAAACAGGGAAGGATGCTGTTTGGTACCAGGATCACGAGTGTTATCAAAAAACAGTAATGAAATTAATAAATGTCAATTTAGAACACATTTTTGAGAGGTGTGTGATAAATGAAGCATTAGGGCTGCACAGGACTTTGAGGTTGAAAGAAATGTAGCACATTACTACTAATAGTTAATAGAGTATATTGAAAGTGGTAGATGTCTTGTGAAAACAGTCCTGCTGTGGTAAATGAAGCCACATTGGATGGCCTAACCAATACAGTACATCAGCTTGAATTCTTGCATTATCCAATTGTGCAGGGTTGTCTTGATAGCCTCAGTGATGTACTTCTGATCAAATATCAAGTGCATAGCTAGCTCATGATATGGTACAGGACTGTAGATTGCTGGCTTGTTCTTCTACTGTTTTACTTTTGAACCTTTGTCAGTGATTCTGCCACGTGTGACATGAAATTCTGGGTCCTTAGAATCGACAGGAAGACACTCTCTCAGTGCCAGCACTCATGTCTTCCTGCCTGCTCCTCTGTGGCTCTCTCCTTCCCACTCCTCAGATCTGCTGCTGGTTCTCCAAATCCTAGCTGCATCTCATCCAAGCCATGGCCATAGGGGAAGCTGGCTGTGATTGGGGATGGGATTTGGGCACATCTGTGGAAAGTGATAGATGGAAGCATCTGGTGTAGATGCCAGCCAGACAGAGTGTACTGGGGCTATGGAGTAGCTGGGGTGTGATGTGCTGAGCGTGGGCACCCTAGTGGGTTTGCCCTAATCCTGAGGAAAAATTTATCTGCCCCTATGCCAAAAAACCTAAGCTGTTTTTATCTTATGTTGTGATCAAAAGCATATTTGGAGCACTCTTCAAATCATGAAGTTTTACCTCCTTCAAATCCTGTTTTTAAACAAGCTTCTTGTGACAGTCTATCCCTTACTTTCCCTTTCTCTCTTATGACTTGCCACCTTCCCCACTTAAACACCATCCATTTTTGTGAAGTGAGCCACTGAAGATAAAGGGTTTGTGTGCATGTCCTGGCATGCTGTTGGACAAAAGTGTTTTTGTTTGCATTATAGAAAATGCATTTGGATTTGATAAAAATTAATTCCTTAAGGGTGTCTATCTTCATTGTGTCTGCATTGCAGTGGGCTAATTTCCTTTTCCAGTTTGAGATGCAAATTGCTTTAAGTCAGTCAGGAGTATTTTCTGTTGGTTTTAATAGCATCTGCAACGTGACATCTTAGCAAGACCTGTTGCTAGTCTATTTATATTGAGGCAATACACTTCTGAGTTAGAATTCCCTGAATTGTCTCAGATAGGTCAGTCACTGAGGAAAAGTGCCAGCTTTATAAAATTAAGAAGCACCGTGAGTGCATGATAATTATATATAAGCACAATATTTAAATAGCTTTTTAATAGTTATCACAATGAATGATTTTAGGTATGTTTTACTTTTATTAAGAGTTTGACGTCTGGGTGTACAACAGTTGCAGAAACTGCAGCTGGTTCAGAGTCTTGGGCAGGATCTGATCTTTTCACCGTATCACTACTGTCTCAAATAATTGCACTAATATCTGCAAGGCATGCCCACTTCTTAAATCAATTAATTAGTATTTTGTAAAGCTTACATATGAGTAATTTTCCTTCATTTTCTTTCTGACCACTTTTGTGATTAGACCATGTCTGGCTGAAGTCTTTTGAGAGGATTTAGGGATGGGGGCACGAGGGTTGTCTTTCTTCTGGCTGTGGAATTATCTGCCTGCCATCTGCAGTCTTTCATTGACATTGTTCTGGTTTAAATCCAGATTTTGAAAGTACAGCACTTTGTTATCGGTTTGTCTTTTCCAAACTTTACAGCAGCTCTTGCAGGTATGTTTTTTTCCACGGCTTCTGTGGAAAATCAGGCCATGCTCTTTCCATGTG
The DNA here is from genome assembly GCF_001604755.1 of Lepidothrix coronata. NCBI lineage: Eukaryota > Metazoa > Chordata > Aves > Passeriformes > Pipridae > Lepidothrix > Lepidothrix coronata. The sequence goes on from NW_016690184.1 coordinate 10,962,356, forward strand.
CTCTTGTTTGTATTTCTTTCTCTAAGTAAGTGTCATTGGTCTTAAGTCCTTACGTTCTTTCTCTTTTGTTATGCTGTGATGTAACTTCAGCCTTTGGCTAGCCCCCAAGATCTAAAATTTGCATGTATGGAAGCACATTAAGTTCGTATAGATTTTTTTTATGGTAACAAAATTGCAGAAGTATGTCTTCAATGTTACATTTAATCATTGAAGAGTGCCGGATGATGGAGTTGCCCACAGATGTCACAGAAGATGCTGACCAACTTTTTTTCATGTCAGAGTCAGAAGATAGTTAGAATAAGTATAAATGTTATGCTTTAACTTGTATCATTTTATTATTTGTGCAGTAAACACAAATAATAGGAGTCTCTGCCCTAAAGACTTGGTAGCATGGAAAAAGCTCAGAGAAAAGATGTAGTTGAAAATTGTTTTTCTTCCTGCCCCTGTGTTACACTCCCTGCAATATCTACTTCTTTCACAGGTTTAGATTCTCTTAGACATGCTGAAATCCAGTCTCTGGACTTGTCAGTTTTATGTCAGATGCCTCCCCCCAAAAAGGGGTTGTAGAGGATCCAATGGTTCCAGCCCCTGAGCAGATATAACTTTGCTTTAGCATGGGAGATGGTACCCCAGTTTTGATGTGTGATGACTTCTTCCAGAGGTGTGCTAGTTTCCTCCTGGAGCAGCTGTTGAATGCCCTGCATTAGTGCAGCTAAGGTTTGTCTATTGATATGAATGGCAGACTCAGGTGTGGAGTAAGCTGAAGCATGAATTTGAAGTACAGTATTTTATTAATGAACAGTCAGCTACCAAGTTGGATTCTTTTCTTTCCCTGTAAGATTACACTTAATCAGTTTGGAGAAGCTAGGATTTAAGAAATCCTGACCTGGCATGCACTGGGTGAGGCTGTCATCCGTTTCACTCTCTGGTGTCTTTGCAAGTGGAGGTGCTCCTGCAGATGAGTAGCTTAGTTACCAGCATGCCTGATAAAGCAGAACTGAATTTGGGTGAATGAGGACACCTCAGTCAAGAGCAGGTATTGATGTTACCTGTCTTAGTTTCTGCTAGCCTCAAAGTAAGCAACATCAAATCTAATTTATTTAAATTCTAGTAATGTAAAGAATGTTCAAAAACTTACCAAGTGACATAGATGCCTTTGAGATCACAGAGTGCCTAAAGTTAGCTGCTTCTCTGTGGGACCATCTTCACAAATCATAGTATTTCAGACAACCTGAAGGCAGGGAGAGTTGGGCATTTTTCACTGACTAGGGCAGGACTGTCCATCTGGGGAGATTTCTTTCAGTTTTTCCTGCGAGATGGCCGGGAGCTGAACAGGTCACATGCCTGCAGATATGTTGAGCCTGGTTTGGCGGCGTAGGTGAATGCTTTCATGTCAGCCTGGCTAATTCTCATCTCTGTTATGTTGGCTCCATTTAATTTGCAGAGAAAAATGACATATATTCTCCTTAGTGCCTTTTACTCTTTTAGGGCATCCATATCAATAACTCTGTCAAGTTGAGGAGGGAACATGAGTGAATGGGAAACAGACTGAGAAAACCAGAGAAGAAAGGCTATGGAAACCACAGCTTGAAAACTGCTTTATAATAAGAAGAGCTATTTCTTCTCACTTGCTTTAAGCCCAAAATATGGTGGTTTAATATGGTGGCTTCTAGTAGTTCTCCAACCTGATTTTCGTCTACTTAATTATGTGTTGCCTTTGGTTGTCTTATGTTCTCCTTCCTTGAAACTTTTCTAGTTTTGCTAAACTTTTTCCAAGAAGAGAGGGCAGAGTGACAACTTCCAGGATGCAGTTGAACTTCTTAGATGGTTGAATAAAGGTGGTTTTGGTTCTGCAGTAATAATTTTTAGCGCTGTCCCTGCTTTTTAACTGTGCTGATGCTTTAGTAAGAACAGTCCACTGTAGATCCAGGATCTCATTTCTGAATCATCCCGAGCCCATCATTATGCATATGAAGTTGAGGTGTTTTTTCACACCACAGATATCAGTCTGTGTTTAAATGGTATTGAATTCTGCCAGTCATTTTAACAGTTGTTTTCTTTCCCTGTCCCCCTGTGATTCATTGGTGGCTATAATGAACTCAATATATTCTTAATGCAGATGGCCATGGAGCTGCTGGGCTTGTGTCCTTCCCCTGTGAAGACTGACCTTGAACCATTTATTTCCTGTATAACTGGTTCTCTGTTAGATGAGGACTTTTCCTGTTATCCTGTAGCTGCCTAGTTTTTATAATACGGGGGGGTTGTGGTTTTTTTTGGTTTGGCCTTTTTTTTAAAAGCAGCCTTCCTTCCTTTGAGGGGAATCTTTGGGGATTGGACATGAGTTATTGAGGAATAACTTTACATCAGTGAAACAGTGGTAACAGGCTACGTATAAACTTACCACAAATATGAAGTAGCTTAATTTAAACATCTGTCTTCTGTCCAAACAACTAGCATTCAGCTCTAACTAATCTACATTGCAATCACATCTCAGCTTGCTTCATAAAATTTTAACTTTCAGTATTCTCTTTGGGATTTAGTTTCGATCAAAGAGTACCCTCGGTGGATTAGAGTAACTCACTTCCGCTTCTCGTTCTTCCTACTTGTCAGACTAGAATGACTGTTTCTATATTTAGTCTTGCCTTGCTTATTCAGAAAAGATCCATCCTTCCTTCATGAGAATTTTATGCTTTGTTTATCTGGTAGCAAGGTGGGACCCAATGTGAAAAGTGAATGGCAAAATTAAAAGATTGGTATGGATACTTGTACCAAGTAGCATGCCACATCAGTAAATCAAAGCAGAATTTGTAGGTATAAGCTCTGGTCCTTGGCAGAGTCTCTTAACTGAAAAAAGTCATATTTTTAAAAATGATTCCCAGATTTATTGTCTCCCTACAGGAGTAATTAAGGTTGAAAAAACCAAACCCCAACTTTTCTTCTGCCTCCTCTCTCTTCCCCTTATTTCTGCCCACCAACACGTTTAAGAAGTTTAAAACCAAGCTTCTGGGTTCCATATTCTTTCAGAGAATTTAGCCTTTCATGTCTATAACTGCAGACATACAAATGAGGAGGATGTTGCTGCTTCATTTACTAGAATTTTGTCAGGTTTTTCTTCTTTCTGTTTTTAATCCTCAAAGTGAAATACTTGGCATGGAACCTAGAAGCACCTTTTATTCAAAATCTAGCATACAGAACTTGGATCCCTGTATTTCCAGCTTTTAAAAATAATTTTTTTAAAATAATATGAATTTGTTTACATGCCAGATGTGGTTTTGTACATCCAGCAAGTGTTTGAATATAATTACATGGGATGAGCTGGTTTTGGTAACATGCAGGCACACCAAGAAAACAAGTAGGGTTGCATTCAGGAGAACTGAGCACAGTATTTGAAAGAAAAAGCAAAACAACCTTTTAAAGGTTTATTTGTTCTCCTCATAATTTGAAATTAAGACTCTCCTTGACTAAGCTGAAAAAAGTGTTTCAGGAGGCTGCAGTGTAAAGCCAGTTTTGTCTGGGACCTGTTCTCAGTCATTCCCAGAGATGGCATAAAGAGTGTCAGTGAAATGGAGAACTTACTCTGTATTTCAGTTCTCTGTAGCTCTCATGAAACACACAGGTACTCCGCCTTGGTGGAAAAAACACTAAATGCACTTTCAAGTAAGCTAAGCCAGGCAGGGTTATCAGAGAAGAGTGACACTATAATGGATTTTCTCAGCACACTATTAAATGTGTACTAGAGTGTTTCACATTGAGATGATGGATTTTTCTATCATTCTCAGGAGCTGTATACTTGTCCTCTTCCCCAAAATACTAGGATTTTGAAAAGCATTAATTATATAGGCAGTGTCTTAGTTCAATTGTTATTAATTAAGTTACCTTCTAAATTTTAATATAGCAACAAGCATGTGTTGTATGTTTGTCCTTTTTATTAGTAAAAAACAAACTAACCTTCAGTCAATTAGTTCTCATGCTTCAAATTTTGATTATGAGTATTCACTCTTCTGCTAACAGGGAAGTTTCTCATGGTTTTGTATATCTCAGGCTTAGCTCAAAATGTATATGGTGTTTCAAGAAAAACAGGATCAGGCAAAAGTGTTTGTAATGCAAAAGTTAGCAGATTTTACCAAGTACTATTAAAAAAATCACTTCCCTTATGTTCCGTAAGTGGGATTTTCAGGCCTTGCTTATTTAAGGATCAAGAATAAAATGATACTTAAGTAATGACTCTTAACAAAATTCCCTTGCTTTATACTCGAATAACAGTATGGCCCTTAAAGAGGTAATTATCAACAGCTTGTGCGTAGCAAAATTATAATTAGTTTACTGTATTAAATCTTAAGGGGTAGACCTGAAAAACAAAACCTTCAACTAGTTTTTGCATTATTAGATAGTTTAAAGATCGATGCCTATTATCCTGGTTTTTTTTTAAATTAAATTTAATGTTGTATTTTGTATTGGTAATGCTGAATCAAAACTTGATTTCCCTGCTTCTCTGGCTGATCTCATTTAATTCAATGATTGTTTATGTGAATAAGGTGCAAAGAATGTGGCTTTGTATGAAAAACATCCTCCCAGAGGGAGTTGTAGTAGGCTCACACTTAATGTGAAAAAAACCAAACCAAAAGAAAAAGAAACCAATGTTTATGTTTCCTTGTCTTGTTGTACAATGATTTTCAGTGAAGTTTCGTGTTCTGTGAAACTAAATCTGCAGCCAAGATGATATGATATTGGACAATTTTTATAATTCAGCATGCAGGTCTGTGCTGTTGAAACAATAGGCTGAGTGTTTTAAGGAGCAGATAGCCTGACTAAAATAACATGTGTTGCAAAAGAAGTTGCAGTGCATTTTTGATAATGTTCAGCAGAGAGATACTTGTGAACTCTGCATGGTGTGTTGCAGTCATGGGAGTAGTTAACACGATAAAGAAAATCCCAGCTTTCTTTCTGTTTACAAAACTGGCCTTTCTGGAAGGACTGGAAAACAAGAATACAAATATATAACATGTTTGCCTTCTCTTTCTTCCCCTCTGTTCTGGCCTCACTGTATTGAGACAAAAATAAATGGGAAGACTAACTGTAAGAAAATAGCATTTAGGGTAAGTCCTTCTCTTCCTTAGTTTTCTCTCTTTGTTTTGTACGCTATTGAGAGCTGATGGTTGTGTGGCAACGCAGCTCCTGTGATAAGGTATGATTCAGTCCTGTAGTGCCAACAAAGAAAAACTGTGCTGTTAACACTTCCATATGCACATTGCAGCAGCTACATGTCCAAAGATGGATCTGCATAGTTCAGGAGTGAAGTTTGATCTTGTCTGCACTGAAATACTAACATGTGTTTTAGCCATATTAGGCCACTCTTGTGGTTTTAAGGTAATGAAGATGTCTTTGACCTGTTTTCCATTTCATTTTCCCATGCAAAATTCCTTTTCATTTTGTGCCACTTCCAAAAGTTCTGTATTGTTGTCCTCTCCTTTGTCCTCGTACTCTGCATCCTTGTTCTGAGAATCATCTGATTTTCTTTGATCTGTTCCTCATCCCCTACACATCTTGTGTTGTTTTGCTAGTTGTGTTCTGACAGTGGTTAATGAGTGCTGAGTCACTACTTTGAAACCTTTAACAAAGAATTTGTGAGAGAGTGAAAAAGGATCTATGTCCCTCTTCCGTGCCTTTCCAAGTGCTCTTTACCAGATTGGTGGTTGTGACATGTCTTCTGAGGCTTTTTAAAAGCTCTATGTTCAGGATTTTCTTCCTAGTCCTATCTTCTAGGTTTTACCTGTCTCAGTTTGCAGTCTCATTTTTTCTGCTTTCACTTCAACTTTAGTAATGTTTGGGTCTTGAGGCATATTTTACTATATCTGCTTTCAGCTCTTTCTACTTCAACATCATCAGCTCATGGGCTTTTCTGGTTGCTCTTCCAGTTTTATTAGGCTTCCAGTCCTTATCAGTGCACTCTTTTTTAAATAACATTGGTTCACTGTGTTCCTTGGTAGGAAGGATGATGAAGGAATATTTGTTTCTATCTCATTGGACAGGAACTGCCACCTCCTTGAGATTTTTGTTGGTGGGTTTTTTGTATGTTGTGAAAGTGAAAATGGCATCTCTTTTGGAAGAGTGTACTGGAATATAACAGGCATGAGGATGCTAAGCTTCATAAACATAGGGAAGCAGAAGGCCAGGAGAAAAATCCTACCTGTTTCTGGGAACATGGTCCAGGAACATGATGTCCCTTTAGCATGAAGCTGCCCTTCTCTGTTATTCCATCATCAATTTTGGTGGTTTTTTGCTTCATATTTCCATTCGGGGTCTGGGCAGCCTTTGTGGGCAGATAATGTAAATATTCTCCATGTGTTAGCATGATCTTGCATGAGCTGGTCTCTCATAATGTGTGAAGGAGACTCAGATATGCTGAAATTTCAAAATATTCATTAACTATAAAGCAGGTACACTGAACTGCATAATCCTTTTCAGTACTCGAAATAAGACCAAAACATCTATTTTGGCTGTAGACAAATTAGAAACGAAAGGAGACTGACATGGGTGCAACAAATAGCATCATCCTTCACAGTTCCTATCAATGGCTGACTAAGGAGCTTCTTGTACTAAGGGACCCTGACTGTTACCAAGATGCAGTAGGTAAGCCTATGTAGTAAAGCTTTTCCAGATTTTCCTTTCTTGCAGGCTGTGGAAAACCTCCACAAGCATTGAGAGGCTGAGTGTCTTTAAACCCGGCTTCAGTTCCCAGAGAGATGGCTTCCACTACAAGGTTTCTCCTTTGGGTTCCTGCAGGGCCTGTGAGCACACAGGAGAAGGCAGGGGAAAAAGGAGCAGTGAGAGGGAGTCATTTGTGTTCCTCTTGCACTCTCAGCTCTCTGTATGTGACACAAGTACAAATATCTCTGGATGATGAACCTATGACTTCTTGTGTGTAGCCATAAAGGCAGAGTCTTCACTGGGAGCTGAGATTCTGTTCTGCAAGAGGAGCAGCTTTCAAGAGATGCAATCTCTGTACTGTAGACTCTTTAATCACCTAAAATTACATTAGTGATGTTCCTTTTAATCTGTGCAAAGAGTCTGCTGGTGTGGGAAATTTTTATTTTACCTGGTTGGGTATCGCATTTCGATGCAGCAGACGGCATGTGTATGACAAGTACCATTTAGTAAGAGAGTAAACACAGCAAGAATACACCCTAAGTCATTGGTATTTTCTTAGGTCTTTTGTAACATCAAAGCACCCTTGTGCAATACTTATTACAGTCACCTGATGCAAGATCCAAGGTTTTGTGATACCTATTTTCTTCTGTTGTTCCAATGTTAGTACAGCTGGCAAGATTCTCAAGAGATATATGGAAGAGCAATGTGATATTCAAGGTGAGTTGTGTTAATCGAGCTGTAGCTTGCACTGAGATTAACTTCATTTACTTGGTCTGAAAGTATTTTGTGTCAATGTGTAGCTTTTTAGAATTACTTAACTGAGATTCTGGTTTGCAATATAAGTAGAATAGGAGAGAAACATATGATTTAGTTTATTTTGAGCTTGATTCAGAAGCATTCCTTGTGAGTTAAATGCTGAGCTGAAGGTATAAGACTGTTGCTCTGCACGGCCTTAGCCTGCCAGAACAAATGAGGAAGGGCATTTTGAGAACCGGGCTGTGTGATGGATTGGAACAAAGGAGCCCTGGGGTAGGGAACCATAAGTCAGACTTCTGTTATCTGATTGAGATTCCCACCATTGGACTCCTGCATGGAGTGGGGAAGAGTTTTCTGCAGAACTTCCAAAGAATTTAGCAAGTATTAAAGAAAGCACAGAGGGTGTCCACAACCCACGGAGAGATCCTTCAGCTCCATGTCTGCCATAGGGTCAGGCAGGAGGATCAGGACTTCCGAAGTATTGTCTGCATGACCTAATTGGAGATCACTCACAAACATCACCTATACAGATATAGCTGTAAAGGGCAACTTGACCTCGTTGTATACTTCATAGGGAGATTAAGAGGACTTTTTACAGACACTGTTTCTTATGATAGTCTTTCTTCTAGAAGAACTCGAAGCATGTTAGTATCTGCATGGCATCTCACTCTTCCTGTCCCTGACTTTTGTTGGTAATGGTGAGTGTATTAAACATCAAAGTCCTGTTTCACTGGGGAATCAAGTCCCCAGTCTGGTCCCCCAAGTCCAGAACTTGTCATCCTTGATGACTTTTTCCCCACTTTTTAATTACTTCAGACATCTGCTATCCACTGATACTGTCTAATTACCTAGGGGCAAAGTTAAGCTGTTCATTTTTGTTGTTCAAAGTTTCCAGTGGGAATGGCTTCAGAAAACCTTCAGACTGACACAGGACATAAGGCATGTATATGTTCCCTCTCTGTACTTTGTAAGTCTTGTCCATGTACTTTCTCAGACTTTTTGAAAGGATGTGTTTCTTGTGGTTCATGAACCATCCTAATGTGTGATTTGCTACACCAAAGCTGGTTATTCTCTGACTTTAAAAAAATAAGACCAAACTGACTATTCAGATAGTAATTGCCAAGTTTATCTCTCTGTATAGGATAATCCCCACGGTGTTCTGTCTTTGCAGCTTTAGCAATAAACCTTGTTTCAGTTTTAATTAATCTTCTTTGCATTAACTGTGTTGATCTTTTGTTTCAGTAACAAAACTTTATGAATTACAAATCCAAATATAACCCTATTGTACTTATCGTGGTTATGGCACTCACAGTTAGGTTCATTAGGCTGATGCATTAAAAACCTTACTGACAAACTGAATGTCTAAGAGGAGCAGAATCATGGAGTTTTAGACTAGTGCCGCCATTCTTGACTACCTGTGTTTATTTTGCATCACGTAAAATACCAGCAAGAACACCGTGCAGGAGAGATCTGAGTATCACAGCATTTCCTCCTTGGATATGAACAGTTGATGACGAAAATGAACTTTGATGTGCCCACTGAAATCATTGATTTAGTTGTGTTTGCTGCAGAGAAATTGCCTTACTTTGCATTGGTTTGGATATTCTCAGATTTGCGTGGAGAAGTGTCATGGTTTAACCCCAGCTGGCAACTAAGTACCACACAGCTGCTTGCTCACTCCTCCCTCCTCCACTGCTGGGATGGGAAGGAGGATGGGAGAAAAAAAAGTAAAAAGAACCCCTCATGGGTTGACATAAGTTTAATAATTGAAACAAAGTAGAATATAATACTAATAATACTAATGATAATAGTAATTTAAAAAAATCAAATAAAATTCCAGAAAAACAAGTCATGCACAGTGCAATTGCTCACTACCCACTGACTGATGCCTGTCCCCAAGCAGTGATTGGCAGCCCCTAGACAACTCTCCCCTGCTCTATGGGTGTGGAATATTCCTGTAGCCAATTTCAGGTCAGCTGTCCTGGCCATGCTCCCTCTTCACTGGCAGAGTGTGAGGCACCAGAAAGTCCTTGACTTAGAGTAAGTACTACTGAGCCACACCCAAAACATCAGTGTGTTATCGATTCTCCCGCTGAATCCAAAACACAGCATTGAACCAACTACAAAGAAAATTAGCTCTATCCCAGCCAAACCCAGGACAAGTAGAACATTGCTGCTGTACTGTTTCTTCTTCAATAGTTAAACAGCTCCGGATGAATTGAGGGAGGGAAGTGGTTAATGCTACATGTGTGGAACATTCTGGTCTGGTCCTTGTTTATCTGGTGGTTGTGTCTTTCTTTTGTTATGAGAATAAGTGTTTGAATACATTTTTACAAATTTTTGATTTTTAACATAGCTACCTGGTTTATTCATCTTGATACACTTAACCAAGATTATTAATCTGTGTTGCGTAAGTCACTGAATATATTTTAGATGTATCACAGAATGACAGAGGGATTGGGGTTGGACCTCTGGAGGTCATCGTGTCCAACCCCCTGCCTAGGGTGGGGCCACCTAGAACCAGTTGCCTGAATTGCTAAGTTTCTTTGCAGTGTTTTGTATTGGTGTTACATATGTAAATGTATGTTTGATTGTTCTGTATCTTAAAAGGAATTCATACACCCATGTCTGTAGTGCTTAAGAGGGATACTTTAACCTCTTTTGGGTTGAAAAATCATTGCAAGTTTTGCAATAAACAGTGTTCCATTAGACAAGATCATATACTGTACAATTCATAAAAACTGCAAAAAATGGGTACACAGCTTGATTTAACAGACTGATTGATGCATAAGCATAGCTGAGAAGGATGGAGCTGGAGTGGGGTAGGAAAGACATTTGCCTCAAGACGTAATTCTACACGGAATGTATGGGTTTTGTGCTTTAGATGTGACTTAAGACTTGGTATCTGAAGTATTTGAATGTGAAGGAGTTGGAAGTGACTGAAACCTTGGCAAACGATTTCAGATTTGCTGATTTCATGCCGAAGGTGCAACCAGAGTGGGCATGGTGTGAAATGGGTCAGAGCAGCAGAAGGCCTTTTGCAGATATTTCTCCAAACTTCTTTGGCAACATTGTTCACCCAGTGCTGGGACTGTCTTCAGAAATAAGTGTGTATTGCATAAACTAAGCTTATTCCTGGATTCTGAGCTTGTAGCATCTGGGTCAGCAAATGTGTCCTACTCATATATTCAGCCCAGTATGTTTTGATGAAGCAAAGATCTTTTACCAAAACTCTGCTGCTGTCATTGTTGTGCAGTCTGTCCCAGCACATACTTTTTCTCAAGAGTAACCCCCCCCTTCTTTCCTCAAAATCTACAATTGTAAAAATCTTACTGGAATGCCAGCATATGTCTTCAGAGAACCCGAGGGGCATTTTTAATGAGAATTGCTTTGGAATTCCTTGCTTGATTTATGAAGAAAAGAAAAAAATAATAATTGAAACAGTATCCTCTTACCTCTTAAAATGTTTGCCTTTCACTTTATGGTGGTAACAGCTTAACTTTTGCAGATGCAAATGGTATAACCAAATGTTTGCCTGTTTTCCACTTACAAGTACAGTCTTTCTTTGCTTAAATGCAACACAGTTTGAGAGGGGTAGTGGAAAGGTAAAGGACTAGAAGTCTTTGTTCTAAATTTGAAATAAAAGAAATAAACATTCAGGGCCTCAGCATTGGATATTTCCTGGAAAATTTTCCTGTGACTTGTCTTTGAGAAATAAAGCTGAAAATCTTTTAGCAGTTTGCTGCATTGTTCTAAGAAGGTTTTTGTAACTTGAGACAAACAAGGCAGCAGGTCTTTGCTTTTGGTTTCCTTTCATCAACCCAGCTGTGTTAATGTATGCGTTTATTTCCTTGTTTTTGAACAAGACTTTACATTACGGCCACAGAAATAAGGCAGGTGCAATCATTCTGCATTATTTATGTTCATAATTTGTAATCACAACTCATAACGATGTTTACAGGTATAGAAACCCACTCCAGCCCATACTGAGGTCACCAGTTACAACAGGTGCTCTAAGTCTTATCAGCATCTACATTGCCTTTCAGAAAGTGCCAAACCTGTTCTCATTTATGCTGCACTCAGCCACTAGACATAATTTCTCACTGTTCAGTAACACCTCCCTCTCCTTCCCCCCTCCAAAAAAGAAAAAAAAAAAGCTTGACTCCCAACATTCCTCTCATGTCTTATGTATATTTGTGTAAGTCCTTGGCAAGAAGCTGACTCTGTTCCTCACCATTAGCCAGTCTGCTTCTGCTGCGTTGTATTCCTGTTTCTTCCAGAGTTTATTCCTGTAGTTCAAGTACTGGAGGAGGCGTATACTGTGGTTTTAAACACCCTGGATACGAGTCCTGTGGATCATTAGCATGGGCAAGTAGTATGAGGGAATGCAGAAGCCTGGGTTGCTGCTGGATATTTGGTTTTCTGTAGCTTTTATTTGAAAAGGAAATTAAACATGAAAAACCATAAGAAGAGCATGCTGTGGTGTAAACTTTAAAGACATCATCGTATATTTGCTACCCTGTGGAAGACATGCCTTGTGTGGTGCACAGGACAAGCAGTGACTGGGCAGGGCGCTGGAGAGGTAAGAGTGTACTTTTGTGTGGAAGCTGTGACCTGGAACCCAAGAGCAGGCTCACACCATTGGGAACAGTTGACTAATCCTGGCAGTTCCTGCACTCGCTATGATTTCCTTTGCAGCTTTAGTGTTATAATAACTCCTTCTCCTTAGTGTTACATTAACTCGGGGCAAACAAGTTCCTTAGGTTTCTCGTTGCACTCCAAAATTGACACATTCATCAAAACTAGGATAATTTTTGGTACATCAGTTGCTTTTACTGTATTCTGTTGCATGACTTTACACTGCACATAAATCTCAAAAGAAAAAAATATGTTTCAAGGTTTTTGTTTCCTCATTTTAATACTTATCACTGTAGTACTATACCGAGGGGTTAGATCTCTGGGGAAGTTTGTTTGCACTACACCACTGATGGTCAATTCACAGGAGTTTAAATCCAGGGAATGAAATAATGAGATTTTTGTCCCTCATCTGATCCAGAGCAGAACTGCCTTCTGGAAGTGCAGAGAAGATATTCTTTGAGAGGAGACTGGTAGTCTGTTGCAAAGGTTGCCTGGATGCCAGGTCCAGTACTCAGTTAAGACATTTCTTGCTCATGCTGGTTCCACACACTTTGTTTCAATCTCTTAATGGGTTTTTGTCAGCTTTGGATCAGAGCAAGCAAAAGCAATAAAAACAGTGGTAAAACCTCTTGCAGCTTCTAAAGTGAATTCCTGTGTATCCTTATCCGAGCAGGTCTGTTAGTAAACCATCATGCAGTCTAGCAGGGAGGAATCTTTTCAAGTAGAACTTTTCCTAGATGAAAATACAGATCTGTAGTTCTCAGTCTCCAAATCTAGTTCATATAAAATCTCAGATGCCTTATAAGAAAACAGCTCCAAGTCTGTTGATGCAAAATTGCAAGTATTGTTCCCATATGTAAATAGTTTGTCAATGTTAGTGGAGGTACAAAAGAAAGAAAAAGTAAAAAGAAAACTCTACTCACCAAGGGGACAATCCTGCTCTGCTTGATGCTTCTGGCAGAAATTGTGCTTTGTAGGACAGGAGCAGGATCGATTTCAGATTCTTCATTTCTTTAGCCTCTGCAGCTTCCTGCTGAACTACCTTTTTTTTTTTCCCTCCTCAGTAGCCTGAAACACATTCCAGAAATGTCTGTGTGAGGTAGAAGAGTAAGAGTGCCAAGGCTGCTGATGAATAAGGGACTTTGTGATGAATCTTGTAAAATTGGACCTTTTCATTCAGAGAATGTTTCTCCATTACGGAGGCTTTCATTCCCTTCTTTTGAATTGCAGGGGAGAGGAGGAGATGTTAAGTGTTGTCCTGCAACACTTCCCTCTAGCTTACCTGAATTACCAGAGGGATGAATTGCTTTGACAGCGATGGCAGCGGGTGGGGGAAAATTCAAAGGGAGTTGATTCACTTTGTTAAATCTGAAGATGCAGCCATGGTATTACTTCACTTCTAAAACTACCCAGTTTGGGGAAATTTAAATTTACATTGGAAGTTTGATTTTGAACTTACTGATCCAAGCTGAGAGACAATAATTAAACTTTCATTTTTGAAAGCAAATTTTTTTAAACGACATTCAGGTCTTACTGACTCCCAGTTCCTTGGAATAAATCTCTCTTTAAGTTGAATGGTTTTTTTTCAGTTCAAAACTATTTTGCAACAGTTTTGTTATTCTAAAATTTGTTTTGTTCATTGATACTTCAACTTGGAGGTTCCTGCAAGGTGAATTTGGATTGCATGTGTATTTTATCCCAGTGTCAGAATCCCAAACATACTTTTTTTTTCCCCGCTTTACATAACATACTTTAGAGTTTTCCTGTAGTAACAGCAGGAGAACTGTGGCAGTTTCTAACTTAACAAGGTGACATGCAGTATATGTCAGGGCTGCAGCAACTGTGTCCCAGGAGTATACCTTGGTAAAATTAGCCAGCACAGCTCAGATGATAGTATTTAATTACTATGAGGTAATAATAATACATAAACATAGTGTGTGAGCTGTCACTTCAAGAAGGGGCATTTGGTGTAATGGAGGAACTGCCTTGCAGTTTGACAGGAGTCCTTGCTCACAGTTAGCAGAACTGAGTCTCATAGACTTGTCTCCAAAACTTTAGTTCTTCATTAGGTCTGACAGGGTATCACACAAACATTTTTGAAATTAATGAATCCATTATTTGAAATTCCTGTGGCATTTGTTAACTTAAACACTTTGAGAGAGAGAATTGTCTTTAAATAGTTCAGTCATTTTACCCCTTCAATAATTGCAGGAGCTCCTATTGTGTCCATTTGCAATGTCCATTCTCTCCAAATTGAAGCATGCAGCTCTGCTGCAGCAGAAACTGCAGCATCCTTTCAGCATTGCTGCCAGAGCCATCAGTCTCCAGCTTCAAGGGAGCTGCCCTGTCTCCACAGATTGCTTCCAGCTTTTTGCGTTGGCTGCTGATGTGTTGGCTTGGCAGCCGCTCTTGTCTGGGAGAGCTGTTTAGAAGACTCTAATGCTTATGTTATACAAAAATCTTCTGGACAAAATGTCTAACTTGGGAGGTAGGCTGCTGCTTTCCACGCTGCACCCAAGTTCTGTGTTTCCCTTCTTAATTTTGGACAAGGAGTTTGACTGGGAAGACTGTGCTGCCTCTCTGTGCTGCTTGTTCTTCTGAACAGTTGCAGCAGCCAGTATGCCTTCAGATTTCAGGGGGAGACCTTGGAACTCAGTGACAAACATCCAAATCTTTTCAGTGCTGGGGAAATGTCCTGGCAGGGTGCTTGTTGAGGACCATAGCAAGATGTGTGGCTAGATGGGACTACTTGCCTCCTTTTCTCTCCATCACCAAGCAAGAAAGGAGAGAAAACAGAATAGGGTGCAAGAAGTTCCAAGAGCAAGGCAGCCTCTCCTTCCCATGCCTGTGGGGTAGTACCCCAATAACCCATGCCACCAGCAACACCTGACACAGAGGCGCACTGATGCCTATTCCCTTCTCCCTGTAGACTGAAGATGTCAGATGTGCTCTCTGCTCTCTCTGATGCTTTTGTTGTGGCAGGGTGCCCCAGGAACACAGTCCTTCTGAAGAGCTCCCCAGCTCCCCATATTTACGGAGATAGTAGAGGTCTGCTAGACTCAGGCACCACAGATGAGTGAGTAGTATATGGGGATCTTGCTCCTGCTTTCTAACCTGATGGTTTTCTGTGTAAAACCTTGCTGACTGATGGGGGTGGGGGAGAAGACAAGCACAGTCTTCTTTTCAGAATGCTTTTTGTGATCAGTTTTGTCCTCCGACCTGCAAAAGCTGATAGTACAGGCATAAAGCATCTTTAGGGAATGAATCCTGTCATAAATCATGATTGCTTCTTTTGCTTATTTGAGAGAATTCATTATGAAGTCTGTTCTTTTAGATGGGAAGCACAGCACTGGCCTCTTTGAAAGCAGACAGCAGATCCCTGCAGAAAACAGAGCTTTAGACATACAGTTCCCTGCAAGTGTACTGAGATACTCTTTTCTCTTGTGCCCACAGGTAACAGTCTCTACTCCCAGCAAAGGTATCCCTCAGTCTTAACTCTTTAACATTTCTGTAAAGGTGAGGCTTTGTTCTTAAGGAAAGATGGAGCTGGTATCCTTAGTTCTCTTCAGACCTTCTCTTCCTTCTTTCTTTTGAAATTATAGAAACTATTGATTGAAGGCAGAAAATACTGAATATTGTGAAAATTGCAGCGTGCATGTGCCCAAGAAAATTTGCGACTGTATATTACACATCCTGCAGACTGGCATGGAGGGGAGGGATTTTCTACCCAATCTAAAGGTTTGGGGTTTGGGTGTTTTGTTTTTGTTTTGTTAAAGGATTGTGCTGTTGCCTAGTGTTTTCGCTACAAATCTCCAAGCTGCAGCATCAGGACTGAACATGTTTTGCAGGCTTGCTAGCTCTGTCATTGCTGCCTCCTCTCCCTAACCCCAGCTTGCCACTTCCTCATTCATTTAATGAAGACAGAGGGCTCTTTATTGTATGACAGTCAAAATGTAATATGATAGTGTTGCAAGAGAGCTGGTGGAGTGGTCATTACCAGGTGTTTGATGTTTTCTATTTCAGGGAGGTCTGTAGCTGTAAGAATGGTTTCTGTCTTACTCAGTCCCTATGCAGGAAGGGAAGGCAGGTTGGGAATGCTTTGTTGTGTGGCACCATCTGTGCAGCCACGGGCCTTTCCGGGGACTGCAAGTTGATGTGGATGATGTAGTGAGTTAGATCCCTCTTGACCTCCTGATATGGTTTGAAGCTGGCTCCCTGCCAAGTCTCCAAACCTTACCACAAGAAGTGTCCCCCCCCCCAGACCTCAGGGAGAAGAGGAAAAAAAAAAAACAAGAGAACTGAAACAAGAGAGAGACAGCTAAAGCAATATATATAAATATATTTACACTTATATTACAGTTATATACAATTGAAATATATGTACAATTTCACAAGGGAAAGGGAAAGGGAACGGGGAAGGGAAAAAGGAACACAAACAAAATAAAATATACACGATCAATAGCCCAAGATCTAGCAACTAAAAGAATTAGCAAAAGACTATCTTACTACTCTCCTTGGGACAATGGAAAGTCACACTGGAATGACCGCCGGCAACGTCCGTCTCCCAAGGTCGGCAAGGCCTTACCAGGCCTCACTCCTCAAACATGACAGACTCAACAGCAGGGAAAACCCGCACCTTCAAAGCCGCCAGAAGGAAAGAGGGCCGAAGGCCTCTCCTCCTTTCTTCTTATAGCCTGGCTTACGTAAAAATCGTAGGGAATACCGGGTAAATCTGGGCACTTCCTTGATTACAAACTGGTCACCAAGGAAGGCCCAGACTAATCTACCACATTCTCCACCCCTTACTCCATACTACTTTTACGTAACACCTATATCTCACATTCGCCTACATCCCGCGCATATATACAAATATAGATGTAGTCCTTGTTTGTCCTCTGGCGCAGTTGTCTCGTTGTTGAAAAAATCAACACCGACATCAGTTCAGTCCAGATCTTTAGTCTCCTCGGTCACAATTACAGTTCTGATTTTAGGACTGTCTCATTGTTCTGTGCTCATCCTTGGATACTGGCATCAGCTTAGTTCAGGTGTCTCTCTCTCTCTTCTGGTGACTGGCTTCCTGTAAAAAACAACTCAAGACATACAATTAGTTTTTCCCCAAGGCTGAATTTCCTTTAGGCACACACTGGATCTCTCCATCCTTCCTCATTACCCACCACGTATGTCCTGGCCCTTGAGCAAAGACAATCCCACAAATGGGTTTGTCTTGGCCTGAGGCAGGGGTAACCCAAACAGCTTTCCCTAGTATTCCTCTCAAGTGGATTGCTGGAACTTTATCTCCATCAACAATGTGGAGGGATTCTGCTTGTGCAGGGCCAGCTCGATTGACAGAACCCCTGGTGTTAACTAGCCAGGTGGCCTTGGCTAAGTTCTTATCCCAGTTTTTGTAAGTTCCCTCACCTAGTGCCTTCAAGGTAGTTTTTAACAGTCCATTACTTCTCTCAACCTTCCCAGCAACTGGTGCATGATAGGGAATGTGGTACACCCATTCGATACCATGTTCCCTTGCCCAAGTAGTGACTAAGTCATTTTTGAAATGAGTCCTGTTGTCCGACTCAGTGCGTTCTGGGGTCCCGTGTTGCCACAGGACTTGCTTTTCAAGACCCAGAATGGTGTTCTGGGCCGTTGCATGGGGCACTGAAAAAGTCTCTAGCCATCCGGTGATTGCTTCCACCATGGTAAGCACATAGCACTTACCTTGACGGATCTGTGGCAATTTGATATAATCAACCTGCCATGCCTCTCCATACTTATACTTATCCCATCGTCCACCATACCACAGGGTCTTCAGTCTTTTCGCCTGCTTAATAGCGGCACAGGTTTCACAATCATGGATAACTTCAGAAATTATATCCATGTTTAAATCCACCCCTTGGTCTCGTGACCATCTGTGGGTGGCATCTCGGCCCTGATGACCTGAAGCATCATGGGCCCATCGAGCTAGGAACAACTCTCCCTTCTGCTGCCAGTCTAGGTCTACTTGTGACACTTTGACCTGTGCAGCTCGGTCCGCTTGTCTGTTGTTATCGTGTTCTTCATTAGCTCATTTCTTGGACACATGGGCATCTACATGGTGGACTCTCACATTCAGACTCTTTGCTCTGGCAGCAACGTCCTGCCACAAGTCAGCAGCCCCGATGGGTTTTCCTCCACGCCTCCAGTTCATCTTCTTCCATCAGTCTAAACATCCCCATAGAGCCTTGGCTATCATCCATGAGTTGGTGTAGAGGTAGAGCCTTGGCCATCCTTCTCGTTCAGCAGTGTCCAGGGCCAACTGGACGGCTTTGAGTTCCGCAAACTGACTTGACTCGCCTTGACCTTCGGCAGCTTCTGCCACTCATCGGGTGGGACTCCAAACGGTTGCTTTCCACTTCCGGTTCCTTCCTACAATATGGCAAGAACCATCAGTGAAAAGGGCATAACGCCTTTCTTCATCTGGCAGCTGATCATATGGCGGAGCTTCTTCAGCTCAGCTCACTGGCTCTTCTTCTGCCAGACTGAAGTTCCCATCTTCAGGCCAATTTGTGTTAATCTCCAGAATTCCAGGGCGATTCGAGCTTCCCAGTCGTACACGCTCCGTAATCAAGGCTATCCACTTGCTTCATGTAGCATCGGTGGCATGATGCGTAGGAGGCACCTTCCCTTTGAACATCCAACTCAGGACTGGTAGTTGGCGTGCTAGGAGAAGCTGTGTTTCAGTGCCAACCACTTCTGAGGCTGCTTGTATGCCTTCATAGGCCGCCAGAATTTCCTTTTCCACAAGAGTGTAGTTGGCTTCAGAACCTCTGTAGCTTCGGCTCCAGGAGGGACCTTTATCTCCAGCTGCAGAGTAAAGTACGTTCTTCACGTCTGGTCCCGTCCGAACTGGTCCAAGAGCCACAGCATGTGCAATCTCTTGCTTGATCTGTTTGTATGCCTGCTGCTGTTCAGGACCCCATTGAAAGGTATTCTTTTTACGGGTCACAAAGTGAAGAGGGCTCACAATCTGGCTAAACTCGGGGATGTGCATTCTCCAGAAGCCTATGGCCCCCAGGAAAGCGTGTGTCTCCTTCTTGTTGGTCGGTGGAGCCATGGCTACAATCTTATTGATGGCATCTGTTGGTATCTGGCGCCGTCCATCTTGCCATTTCACCCCTAGGAACTGGATCTCTCTGGCAGGTCCCTTGACCTTATGCTTCTTGATGGCGAAACCAGCATCGAGGAGAATCTGGATGATTTCCTCTCCTTTCTCGAAAACTTCCTCTGCTGTGTCCCCCCATACAATGATGTCATCAATGTACTGGATATGTTCTGGGGCCTTGCCCTTCTCCAGTGTGGCCTGGAATCAGTCCATGGCAGATGGTTGGACTGTGCTTCCACGCCTGGAGCAGTCGGTTCCACGTGTACTGCACACCTCTCCACATGAAAGCAAACTACGGTCTGCACTCTGCTGCTAAGGGAATGGAGAAAAATGCATTGGCAATGTCAGTGGTGGCATACCACTTCGCTGTCTTGGACTCCAGCTCGTACTGGAGCTCCAACATGTCTGGTACAGCAGCACTCAATGGTGACGTGACTTCATTCAAGCAACGATAGTCCACGGTCAGTCTCCATTCGCCATTGGACTTACGTACAGGCCAAATGGGGCTACTGAAGGGTGAGTATCTTCTACTAACCACCCCTGGCTTTCCAGCTTGCGGATCATCTTATGGATGGGGATCACAGCATCTCGATTTGTCAGGTACTGTCACCTATGCACCGTCTTAGTGGCTGTCAGCACTCGCTGGTCCTCGACTCGCAGTAATCCTACAACAGAAGGATCTTCTGAGAGGCCGGGCAAGGCAGATAATCATTTGGATTCCTCTTCAGTCACCGCGGCTATACCAAAAACCCATCGGTACCCCTTCAGGTCCTTGAAGTATCCTCTTCTGAGGTAATCCATGCCGAGAATGCAAGGGGCTTCTGGCACCGTCACAATGGAATACTTTTCCCATTGGTCTCCTGTCAGGCTTATTTCGGCCTCTACCACCAACAGCTCTTGAGACCCTCCTGTGACCCCAGAAACTGAAACAGTCTCTGTACTCACATGTCCTGAGGACATTAACGTACACTGTGCGCCGGTATCTGTTAAAGCTTGATATCTCTGAGGATCCAATGTGCCAGGCCATCGAACCCACACAGTCCAGTAAACTCTATTGTCTTTCTCGTCCCTCTCCTTCTCCTGGCAGAAGGCAGGGCCCCTCTATTGGTTCTGGTTGGAGCATTCACCATCGGATCTGTGCTTCGGCTTGTCAGAGGCTTTCTTGTCATCCTGGAAACAGACTCCAGTCTTCCTGTGTCTGGGAGATCTCAGTTCTCTTTCAAAGAAATCTGCATCTACTACATAGACGACTTTCTTATCGGCTTCCTTGTGTTTTAGTTCTCTCACTCTGGCCTCAAGTCTGGAAGTAGATTCACCATCCCACTTCCTCATGTTTTCTCCCTGAGCGCACAGATAGGACCACAGTTCACTGTGCTTAGATCTACGCTTAGGGTTTTTGCTCCTTCTGTGTGTGACGGAAGGAGATCGTGAGCGGGACTGGGACCAAGATCGAGATCGTGGTCGAGACCGTTCTGCTGATCTGTCTCTGTAGCATCTGTCCCTGTGGTCTCCATAGTCATCCTCATATTCAGAGCGCCTGTAAGGCTCCTCTCTCTCAGGTCTTTGTCTGTAACTAGAATCAAAATAGTCTCTAGAAAACTCATTCCTAGATTCTACTGCTTCTTCTAGATGTCGTAATACCGTACACAGCGTGCCCACAAATGTTTCTTCCGTGTTTGGAAGCATTATTCCTACCAGGGTATGAACATATGATGCAGGAGCACCCTGGATTATCTTTTTCCACATGGGCATTGTGCAAGTGACACCCTCTGGGTCATCAGCGACAGCATCGTATTGAGAGTCATCGTACATAACTTCCAACAATGCCAATTCTCTTAGGTACTGGATGGCGTCTTCTAACTTGGTCCACTTCCTTGCAGGGCATGTTAAATAGTCTTTAAATGGATACCTTTGTCTCACGCTTAAGACAAGTCGCGCCCAAAGACTGAGGTCAGGTTTCGCCTCTGCAATTAAGCGATCAAGTTCACGGTTTCCGGAGATGGATGCTAGTTGTTCTGCTTCAGCAGGTGATAACAGGTGAGCTCTAGCCCCACGGTCTCGACATCGAAGCAACCACGCTAGAATTTGCTCACCAGGCCGACGAGTGTAATCTTTTTCTAAGTCCCGGAGTTCTGATGGGGTCATTGACCGCGAAACTGCAGTTTCCGCTTTTGGGGGTGGTACTACTCGTGGAGGTAGAAATTTGGCACTGGTATCAGTATCGGTCCCTGCCCCGTTATCTTCTGACTTGCTTTGATCTCCATCTGGTTGTAGACTTACACTGTTGGGCACCGATATCCACAACTTCCTTGTCACTTCAGGGGCGAGAGGTATCTCAGGTGGTGTAGTCTGAGTTCCGCTTTCAGTGGATGTAGTAGAGGTGGCGCTGGTCTCAGGTGGCAGGGTTTGAGTTTCCGCCTCAGCCTTAGTCTTCCGAGCATAGTCCACAGCAGCTCGATAGGCACTCGCCAGGCCCCAGTACAAAGCAAAAAACTGCATATTTGGGTCCTCGTAAGAAAAACACCCTTCTGCCAAATGACGTGCCATCTTGTCAGGATCAAACACTTGCTCTGGCGTGAAGTCCCAACTAATGGGAGGTGTCACGCGCCCTACCAATTTACCAAAATTTGCCCAGATTCCTTGCCATCCAGAGACTGGTTTTCTCAAGGCCCTTCCCAAAGTTCCAGCAAATCCCTTTGAGGTTCGGCCTTTCCTGCAACAAGGAAAGCAGTACCACACCACCTTTCCAATGTTAAACAGCACTTCCATGGCTTTTAGGAATAGTAGAACCATTGCTAAACAATTTAGGTAAGGATTGGGGCCAATTCTAACCCTAGGGACCTTGGTCACTAGGCCTTTGATGTCACAGTTAAGGAAAGGTAGATATTGGTAGATACCTTCCGGGTTAGTTTTCACTGGATACCCAGAAACATATATAAAAATGGCCAAAATAACCAAGAAAATGAATAAAAAGGCCATGTTTATATATTTTTCCCTTTGTTCCCAAACAAAGCTATGTTTATATAAACAAAAGCTTCTTGGCAGCTTTCCCAAACAATGGTCAGTGTTTACACCAACTTGGCTCCCTTCCCAGACTTGTTCCCAAACAATCGTGGCAAACCAAAACAAACTGGGCAGAAACACCAGATAAGGTGATACGGTTTGAAGCTGGCTCCCTGACAAGTCTCCAAACCTTACCACAAGAAGTGTCCCCCCCAGACCTCAGGGAGAAGAGGAGAAAAAAAAACCCAAGGGAACTGAAACAAGAGAGAGACAGCTAAAGCAATATATATAAATATATTTACACTTATATTACAGTTATATACAATTGAAATATATATAAAATTTCACAAGGGAATGGGAAGGGGGAAGGGAAAAAGGAACACAAACAAAATAAAATATACACGATCAATAGCCCAAGATCTAGCAACTAAAAGAATTAGCAAAAGACTATCTTACTACTCTCCTCGGGACAACGGAAAGTCACGCTGGAACGACCGCCGGCAACGTCCGTCTCCCAAGGTCGGCAAGGCCTTACCAGGCCTCACTCCTCAAACACGACAGACTCAACAGCAGGGAAAACCCGCACCTCCAAGCCACCAGAAGGAAAGAGAGGGAAGGCCTTTCCTCCTTTCTTCTTATAGCCTGGCTTACGTAAAAATCGTAGGGAATACCGGGTAAATCTGGGCACTTCCTTGGTTACAAACTGATCACCAAGGAAGGCCCAGACTAAACTACCCCACCTCCTGAGGAGGAATGATGCCTACTGCTCAAACAGAGGTGAATGTGGAGTTGGGTCTCACAACAGGTAGAAATGTCTGAATTGCCGAACCAAATAGATGTGAAAACCTGTACAGAGTCTCCTAAAGATCCAAATTTCGAGCACATTTTTCCCCGAAGGAAGTATGGGCAGATTTGTTGTCATATGAAGTGATCAGGATTGTTCCTGATTTTGTTCCTGGCTTCTCATGGAAGAAGCAGCTGAGGTTTCACTACCAAATGTGCTTTTAGTATACTGCTCAGATCATCTGATGTAGATATTCCTGCTGTTTCTGTTTCACGTTCTGTTGTACTCCAAGTGAGCCAGCACTGATTACAGCGTTCTCTTTTCTGGTGGGAAGACTAATAAAGCAGGACTGATGAAATTGTTGTTTCAGAACTGCTTCCTGAAAGACATATCCATCATTTTGTGGGCAAATTCAATAACCATAATATGCTTTCTTCATTTTTGAAAATGTGTCTCATGAAACATGTTATCCTATATGTTATCCCCCAAACACATTGTTCTTTGGAAGCAATATTAACTGTGCATATTAATGGACAGTAAGAGTCTCTGACAAAGAGAACATATGTAGCCTACATGGAAAACTAGCTTAATTCTTCTATCTTTAAAGATCAGTTTCTTTTTGGAGCTTCTCTCACAACAGTATATTTAAAATAAGACACTGCCAGTGGCTGTCGTGGACAGTTGAGCCATTAAAGCAGTCTCAAAATGAGTTAATAGCAGTAGGAGCCTACCATTCTCTCTGCGAAAGATGTGTGACCTTTTTTCTTCTATCGAATTGTTTATAGGTATTTAAAAAAGGGTTACTGCAAATATTCCCTTGCTGGAGGAGAGTTCAACCCACCATTGGATGTAATTATATTCCCATATGAAACAATCCTTTGACCCACTAGTATCTCGTGTTTCTTCCGGCAAGTAGAATACATGCAACATAAGCCCTAAAACTGAATTATTGCTACAGTCATTGTACAAATGAATTTATATTAAAAGCGACAAAGTCTTCTCATATTTTTCAAGTATATGTGCTGATTAAGATTTTCTAACTTCATTTCACGTAATAGTTGAGTTTGGAAGTGATGGCTGGAGGTCTGTGGAAGCTGTACACTTTGGATGTTAGAACAGTGCTTTAAAAACCTGAAGAGAACTAAATCAGGTCCTCGTACACCAGGCTGATTGAAGATGAAACCACTTTTGTCTCAGTACCTTTCAAATGTATTGCTGATCTCCCAACAACCACACTGCTATTGATTTCATCTCTAGTAATCATTTCATAGCTGCCTTTACATCATTGCCATGTTTTTGTCCTTCTCCCTTGACTGAGCTTTTGAGCAGTGAGCATCTGGTGAAAGTGATGACAGTGGTGAAAATGTAACCATTCAGATAAAAACAGCAGGGATGTTTACACCAAAAGGTTTATACTGGGTATTTATATTGGGTATTCAGCTTCACAGGTGAAGCAGTGAGATCTTGTCAGGACGTCACTCATTCCAAGAGTGATTGGACAGGGCAGTGCAGCTGCTTTTGTGTGTGCAGTGGGAGCTGTGCTTCAGTTTTAAGACTCCTTTTACCCTGCAAGGTTAACAGCAACTTCTGGCGTTGATCCTGAGCACCTACAGCTGTGAGTTACTTCCAGCCTTGCCTCTTCACTTCTGTTTGGAAGTGGTGGTACCATCTTCTATATAAGACAGATGGTGGGTTGTGAGGATTCCTTGTGGAGGTTGAATCTGCTCTGTAACTCCTTCTCTACCCAGAGAAACAACATTCTGTGACTGCTGTGCTCTGCTTTTATCACAGTGGTCCTTACTGGTCCAGAAAAACATCCCAATGAGACCTTCCACTCTTTTTTGTCTGCCTCAAGGTAGATGAATTGCACCCTTGAGAGTAGTAATAAATATGAGTTTGAAATGGTTTATATTGCTTTTTAACTTTTATATTCCTTCCTTGGTGTTTCAATTAAGGCAAATTAAAAATTAGTCATGTAACAGGGTATATGATAAGGTCATGCAAGTTAGCAATTTAAATTCATTGTCTATGATGAGACAATAAAGAGGTTTAAGGGGGTATTGCAAGTGTACTAATTCATTATCAGTGAGAAAAATAGCAGACTGAGAGTTGCTAGGCTTATAGGGATTCCAGGATGATGAAACCATCCACAGATCTGGAATCCTGTACGCTGGGATCCTAGATAAACATCCAGACCTGCAGACTGTTCAGTCATTTGTATTACATTGTCATCTCTTTGTCAGTGCAGAAAAACTGCCACCACCCAAACGGGGACAAAATATCACATACACTTCCATGTGTATGACCATATCTGCAGTAAGTGCTTGTTTTAATTCAGGTGGTCAGTTTGGTGGCTGGAGATTTGTGTCTGGTTTCAGCCTTTGGGAGCTTGAGATATTGGCACCACTGAATACTTTTTTGAACAGATAAACTACATGTTACATTTTTTTTAAAATTTGAGGCAGGCAGTCATCTTCTTAATAATAATGATAATGTATTTTTGTAAAGTACCTTATGTAATTTTCTGAAATCAAAGCACTGGGTCCTAAATAGCTGAGCTTCATTAAGCAGATGAAATGAAAAAAGAGAAGCATCTGGCAGAAGAATGGAAGACAGTATAAAAATAGAGGCATATGTTAGTTTGAGTACCATTAGTCATTTCTGTTATTACATTGCCTATGAACCTCTGCTCCATTCAAAGTAGAAGACTGAGCAAACAAAGCCAATTTTCAGGACATTCTCACAGTGTTCCTTTCTTCCTGAAAATAAGTGGCTGAAGCTTGGGGAAATTGGAGGTGCCTTTTGGCCAGCAGAAATCTTTGTCACATGGACAATTTGATAATGTATCCTAAATAAGTCTTCAGAAAGCAAATCAGTAATGTTTTGTACTGCTTTTAATTTTTTTTCCCCAATATGATGTTTTCCTAGAAGATGTGTAATGATTCATTGTGATTGGTCAGTATGCTGATCCTGGATAATATTACTAAAATAAACACACATCTTATTTTTACGTATTTATTGGTATAGCCTGTACAAAGAGGCTGACTTGCTTCGTGCTGAGATGCAGAGTTTTTGCCTTAGGCTTAATGGAAACCTGTATTTCAGAAACATTAATGATTTTTCACACTGTTAATCTTGAGGTAAAGAGTCAGTTTCAAACTTCTGTTGGAAACTCCTTGTTTCAGGTTTTGGTGGGTTTTTTTGTTGCATTCTTCTTTGTTTTCTCATTTTGCTCCCTTTTACACTATTTTCCCCTACTCTCTATTTTAATCTTTTATGTTCCTTCTAAGAAACTTAGCTCAGTGTAAATGGTAGTGCATTACTTCTTGCAGTACCACTGTATGTCACAGTAAATCTGGGATCAGCATCTCTATAGCTTGTAAACCAGAAGTGCAGGAAAATTGAGTGACTTCTCAACAGCACAGAGAAAGGCGCTGTCAAACCTGGGGCTGGAATATAGATATTCTGGTCACATCACTGGACCCAGCTACCTCTGTGTCTAATTACTTCTTTTTTTGTCTGTCCGACTTTTTCATCTTCTTGTTCTCATTGTTCTCCTAATTTGAGCTCTTCTCAAATTGCTTCAGGCCTGACCACTCTGGAACTGCTTTGGTATACATGTTCCTCTGGCTCTCCATTATGCCTTCCATCGTGGTAGTACCATAGGCAGGATACTGGTTCTTCTGATATCATAAATATGCTCAATAATATATGATGGGATGTGGATATAATACTTACTAAAACGTATACAGAATGTGTAACTGCTGTTATCCATGGAGAACAGGGACTTCAGAATTATTTCCAATTTATATAATTGTGTGCACCATCATATTTAGAGATTGAGTGTTTCCTAAAGTAGAGAAAGACTTTTTGACAGTTCATTGAAAATTCCCTTGTGTCACTGAATGTATTGTACAAATAATGTGATGTATGTAATCAGGCTATGTTAAATGCAAAATACACATTTTGCTTTAATAGTTAAAGTACAAGAGCACTTTATTCCACTGTAATAAGAATGGCAATTGACAGCTTGCTAAAGGGAGTTTTTCATATTTTAAGATTTTAATAGTGATAAATACAATAATCCTGTATGCTGAATGCTTCTAATGGTGAAGTAAAAGGCACGCTAAAGTCGGTTTTCTCACATAAAGGTGGTTAAAATTTCTTTCTGAAATGAAGAAGCTGTTTAGCCCTGTAGAAAGTGGAAAGACCTGTGCTAGTTTGGAGTAAACAGCAGACAAGTACTGTTTTTCCTTACTCAGTTTCCAGTTAGCAGCTGCAAATGCTCAGCTTTCCATGCACATTTTTAAAGTAATTTGTTTAGCAAAAATGGGATGATGTAGAGGTTGCTTCTCTCAGAGAGAAAACTCACTGGTGAGGTGTACTGTAATTTAATATTGTCTAGTGGTCACATTTAAAGTAAATAAAGTGAAAAATATACATTATCAGTGTTCATACTTCACTTTGTCCCATTTTTGAGGTGGAGAGATCTGGAGGAACCTGAGTAACTTTGATAAATAGCCTAAGATTTCTTTATCAAGCTATGCTAAATGAATTAAACAAGGGTTGCTTTACAACAGCATCACTTTATTTTTTGCATCAGTTTAATAAAGTTGGTTTTAAATCACAATCTACGTCACACTGGCATATCTTATTCACACAAGAGTCTCTGCATTTTCTTCCTTTGCCTACTCAAATCTGCAGTTCTCTAGCCATTACTAACATGTTCAGCCTGAGAGGTATCTTTTATCCTTCATCATTATATTCTTTATTTGCATTTAGTTTTTGATTCACTATGTCTAACAGGTGGTTTTCTCCAGTACTGCTGCTTAGTCAGTTCATTCCTATTTTTGCAATTGTAGAGTTGATTATTCCTATCTGTGGGGAAATTTGCACTTTATTGATTGCATCCTCTTTATTCCAGACCATATCTGCAATTTGAAATGACTCTGAAAAATGAATCTGTCTCTCTCTAAAGGACTTGAAACTTTACCCCTTCTGATGTTAGACACAGATTTCACAAGTGTCATTTCTGTTCCCTTGATCTCAAATGGGACTACTGAAGAAAACTGGACCCAGAATAAACATATATAGGAACCTATTAGAAATTGCAGGACAATTTGATAAGGAAACTGTCTGCGATAACTACTGAGCTATTGATTTTCTGAACCACTTGGGCACGTAGCTTGCACCCATAGACTGTATTTCCTCAGTTCATGTGTTAGTGTCAAAAGCTTTACTGAATTCAAGATGCATACCCTGCTTTTCTTTTTGCCTACTGATAGGTTACCCTGCCAAAGGGGGACGTTAGATCTGATGTAATTGTTGATGACTTTCGTGCTGTTTGGGTTTTGTTAGCTTATTGCCATTCTTGTATTCTCTTTATGACTGTTTGGCAGTGTATTCCTGGGTAGTAAAGGCAGGACAGCAGTTTGCAATTCTTTCAGTTTTTCTTCTTTCCACCTCTTCAATGACAATCTTAACCTTCTTTTGTAGACTTTGTGTCTTCTCTCTTCTCAGTGAGTTTATAAATATGAACCTAAACAGCTGTAGAGACATTGGTTGAGCATTTTAATTGAGATGATGTTCCAGAATGTCCCAACCTCCCCCTTATTTTCTCTTGTGGACTTTGTTATAACTAGACAAGGCAGGAAAATGAATGTCTATATGGGCTTAGCTGGATCAAAAGCTCTTCCTCCCTGTCTCACACAGTGGCCAGAAGTATATGGCTAGGGAAGAGAAAAAGAAAGAAGAAAAACTAACCCTCCCTTGACTCCATATGAACTTTGAGCATCTACAACATCCTTTGACAAGGAGTTGCAGAACTGTTGCTCTCCTCTTGCTTGTTCTTAAACTGGTTTCTCCCCCGGCTTCCTCTGATTTTTATTTAGAAAGGGCAATGAATAGTCCATCCATGTGCCACCTACATTGTGCCTGCCCCATGCCACCTCCCTGCAAAGTTTCCTCTGTTTCTTTCTGAGGATTTCTGATTCATCTTGACAACCCTTATATGGGAACTGCTGTCTCCTTTTTGGGCAGGGAGGTCGGAATCTCATGCAAGATTTGATATATAGACTGTTTTATGGATCATGTGTTTATTCAATGGCATTTTGAGGACCTCTTTTGGTTTTTTGCCCAGCAGCTTCTACCTCTTGGACCAGTTGATTCCCAGTGCTTTCACTATGGCTGGTTATTGAGCTAATGTTTCACTAACCTTATTGTCATCCCAAGATCCTTGCATGTCAGTGATCAGCTCACCATAATTTCATGTGTGATATCCAGGTTGCCAGTCCTGTAAGAGGAGGGTCCCTTCATTACTCCATCAGGAGAGCAAGCGTTCACCCTCTCTGTGCCCTCCTCCCTCCCCATCCGCAGCCTCTCTTGGCACACTCCCACATCACTCCATTCCTCCTGGGAGGACCTTCATACTCCACTGCCATACGGTCAAGTTCATGCCTTTTTATTTTTTTTTCTTTTTATTCCCAAGACTGTAATGGAAAAGAAAATGCCAGCCTTCCATTTCTAAAACTCTCTCTGTATATTGATACCTTAATGGATTTATGCATAAGATAGTTGCTTTTATAGATGAGCAGCTCTTGAAAGAGGGAACAAGGAAAGACGCATCTCCAGCAGCAGATGTCTTTAAACACACCCATTTGGAGGACTTCAGAGCATGTCCTGCAAGTAATGTTGGTGCAGCACACATATTCAGGGGTGTGTCTGAAATAATTTCTGGGTTTTGTTTTCCTTTAGAATAAAGAAATAATATTTCTTTATATTTGGGAATAACCTCTGAAAAATTCAGAATGGAAATTGTTTTTCTCTACAAATTGTTGTCTGTAACATGTTAGTTATAGACTTTCTCTAGACAAGGTAACAATAACGTGTTTGATTTCCTGAGTTTCATAAATGAATGTGTGTGTTCATTTCTGAGGATGGAACAGTTCTTTTACTGCAGCGTAGTTGTTGCTGAATGTTTAATCAGACTATATTCATATAATAAATGTTTATATCTTCAGCAGAACTTTCTTGTAATTTTTCCTGATGTTACTCTACCGCTGCTGTAGCTGCAGATAATGTGGGTTTTTTTGTAAACCATGGCATGAATTTGGAAGGGTATCTGGCCTAGAGAGTTAAGACAAATATTTATATATTGTATGAGAATCGAATAATCGCAACATTATTTTGGGGATATAAACATGACTCATTAAAGTTTTCTCTAAAATAGTTAAGAAACATTGTTTATATTTTAAATGAAAACAGTAGTTGCTTTTAGGGAAGAGTGATGAAAGAAGGATGACCGATTCAGGCAAAACAGTGGAAAGAGAGAAATACAAAGTGTGGGATATGTTTAGTACGGGTGGGTGGTGAATATCCTGAAGTCATGGTGCTTTGAGCTGAAGAGCTGTAAATTTGTGTAGGTCTTAGATTAGCCTGTGAGATGTAAATGTCACTGTTACTTGTGTGTTTTTATGAAGCTGGTAATTGGAAAAATTAGGCTCTGCAAAGACCTCACCAGGTCTAGGAATCATGCCCCACCGCTTTGTTTGCTTGTAGTTCATCTGTGAATGAAAGAAGATGACTATATATTCTTTTATTTCAATGTTGCATGCCGCAAGCCTGAAAGGGTCTGCTGTTTGTCTTGGTTGTTTTACTTTTCACCATAGCAGCGTTTCAAACACTGAAGTCTTCTCTGAATGTGTTGGAAGTCTCCATGAAGGACCAGCACGGTTAGGATTGGAGTTGATCCAGCTCTAGGCTGCACACTGGTATGACGCAGGAAACACTTTGGCAATTGTACTGAAGTGATGCATCTTCCTGAACATAATCCAAAAACAAACAAAGGAACAAAAAGGATTTTTCCTTTCCTTTGGCAGGTTTTCAGTGATGCTTATTCCTCTGACATGACCTTTTCAGTTATTCATGAGACATCCCAGGAGAGGCAAGACACAAATTTCTAATATAAGTAATAAACAGAAGCTTTCCTTCTCCTTACCTAAATATGTATTTTAATAGTGCATTAAGGCAGAGGGTAGTTTTTCTGTGGCAGGTCATTTTTAAGAGTCTTTCACACAATTTTTATGCCAAAAGACTTAACTGATTTCAGTAATACTGTTACAAGGAGATATTAAGAAGCTCAGGCAAGAAACATTCTCCTTCATTTTGAGATGAGTTGGCAAGTAGATGAGGCAGGGAGACATACAGAGGCTCTTCCAGATTACATGAGCAGCACAGAAAAGAGTTTTGTACCAGCTGTGCCTACATGATTTTGGATGGGCAAAGAAGAGGCTTATGGTGCTTGAACCAAGAGGCAGGAACATCCTTTCGGGAAGAGATGAGAGCAGGATCGCAACACAGGGAGTGTGAAGACAAAACTGCACCTTGGAGCCAGGCAGGCTTGTGCTTTGTGGTGCTCTGTTTCTGTCCTGCATGGATGCCACTGGTCATGCAGGGAACAGTGCCGGAACAAAATGTGGCCTCATCTGAGTTGCTTACAAGTGCACTGGCTCACTGTGTTGTTCTGTGTGTTTAAATTTATTAATGCATAATAATGTGAGAATTCAGCAAGAAATCCCATTCCTTCTCACTTCCCTCTGCATTGAGGCTGCTGCCTGTATTGTTTCCTTTCTCCTTTCTTCTTTGCCCTCTTTCTCTTCTAATGTTCCCCAGATATCTGGCATAATGGAGTTTTACACTGCTACAGCAAGTGCAGCACCTGCCATGTGAAATCTTTTCTCTTTGAGTGAAAGCTTTAAGCAACACTTCTTCCAGATAGAGATTGAGGCCTTGGTATTGCTGTCTGGGCTGGACATTTGATTAATTAAAGGATCCTTTTATTATCACCCTGCCTTTTTGCTCTTCCTCATTAGAAATCAGTGACTCTTCCCCAATTCATTCATGACACAGAGAAAAGAATGCCTAATGATACACGTAGATAAAGAAAATATATAGCATGCATTCAGCTAGTAAAAGGAGCTGTTTTCCCACGTGGAGAGGGGATTAGGCTGGGATTGTATTTGCCTTCTGCAGCTGCTAGTAGAAGCCCAATATATATGCACATGCATTCATGTATGTGCAGACACACATAGAACAACTGAGCACAGTTGCTGTTCATACATAATTTTGTTTTGTGTTTATGTTTCAGTGAAGGGATGTGGTGGCCTGGCGTTGTGGGGGTTTTTTTCCTCTGAAGGTTTGAAGTGGTTTTGCTCCTGCAAGCTGCTGTTTCCGTTAGCACTTGACAGCACCATGTCAGCAGGGGTAATATTTATTTGCTGGGGATTATCCAGGGAGGTGCTCCAAGGAGAGGTGTGGGGGTGTGTTTTGGCCAGAGCACGGTGCCCTGGGGACATAATCCTTTCCATAAGGAATTGCACAATATACAGAGATATGAATGGGTATGTTGATAATTTGCTGTAACCCTTTTAGCACTTACATCCAGGGTTTTCTCCACTTTTTAGTGATGTAGTCTTTCCAGATGCAGGCAGCATGAATATATGCATCAGTTCACCTAGGGTTAGGGTTCCATGAGTGCTTCTCCGCTGTCCTCTCCCCGCTGCCTCCCAGCTGAGCTGCTGCTGGTCACACCAGGGCTGGCATTTGGGGCTTGCCTCAGTTCCCTTCAGCCTAGGTGGGAGCACAAGAGCAAGACGTGTGGTGCAAAGCCAAGCCAACAACAAGCTGTCTTGGATGCATGAGCCAGGACAGTGTGGATGAACTGCAAAGAGAGACGGGAGTTGCTCAAGGGAGAGACATCTCAGGTCCAGCTGTTGCTGAAGGGGATTTGATGGGGAGCAGAAGCTTTCTTCTGTGATGGAGAGCAGACTGTGTGCAGTGTTGGTAGAGAGACCAGTGCCTTACCCCAGGGCAGAGATGCTGAAGCTTGGGACTGCAGGGTTTGGAACTGGCTAGAGCCTGGCTATAGGGCTATGTGCCAAGGGTGCCTAGAGCAGGGTTACCAGGTCAGTGTGGTAGGTGGTGTTACAGAACAGAAGAAGGGAAAACTCCCCTTAGGTGTTTATAAACCATAATGTAGAGTGTAGAAATTGATGTGAATTAAAACATACATATAGAAACATATTTGATATATATAAAGGTATCAAATACATATATCAAATTGATATATATAGAAATATATTCTGAATGTAAGGAAAGGCTTCACTTTTCTCACTTTGTTGGTCTTCACGGTCAGCCTTGGTGGTCTTGTGCTTTTGTGATTCAAGTATCTGACAGAAGTAAGGATAAAGATGAGTTCAGGTGAAATGAACATGACTGAGACAAATGTACTTGGACAGGTGCTGTGTGAGTGCTTTCTCAGTGAAAGATGTTTGTCTGTCCACTGCCTTGGCGGTGTTCTGCCTCCAAAATGTACTGGATTCGCCCCAAATCATAAAGTGGCAGTGGCCATAACATGACTTCCTTTATCTTTCATTTGGTTTTACTTCTCTTTTTTTATGTTTAGCATAGTAAAGCTTTTTCATCACAGCAGTTCCCTAAGAAATTTATTTTACTGCTGTATGAACTGATCTGGTTAATAACTCAGTTTCAGTATTAATTTTTTTTTAATGCATTGTTAGGTGGGTACCTGAAACTGTTGACTTTCTTTGATAGCGGTGCTACAGATCAAGAAACCAAAAGTCAGATCTCATAAAGGGGGTATTTTCAGAAGCACCTGTTCACTTTGTTTATGGAGGTACATCTCCAGCACAGAACGAGCTTCATTCTTGCAGCTCTGCCAAATGAACTGTGACACTCTTACTGATGCTGCTGCTGCAAGTAATCAGCTAGAGGTTACTTTCCTGGATGAAATACATTTAAATGGCAGTGAAGGAGAAGACTGTGATTTATTTTGATTGCTTTTCTCCATGATATTTGCATACTGGAGTATGTGATATGAACAGCTATATATAATGATTTTTTTTCCATATGACACCATAAATCAAGAGAGAGTTTAAAAAAAACAAATTGCTTTTAGTGACATTGCCTTTTCCTTTGAAAAACCCAGGAGGATCCAGATCTGAATGCTTCAAATGAATATATTGTTCTATTTATGTTGAATAGAGCAATACATTTTTCTGTTGGGTAGTGTATCTCTGAGACAGATATCATCACCTCAATATAATAAACATTTAGAGTCAGCCTTCTTTGTTTACATTTTCATTCCTAGCTCAGTGTTGAAGAAATAGTTATAAAACTGTTCATCAGAGGTTTTGATAAATATTTTTCTATAGCTGCAGTGTTATTAAGATGTAATAACGTGTTTGAGATGGGCTTGGGGAAAAAAGCGCTTAATAACAAAGCACTGTACTAAGTATTACAGAACAGCTGTAATTTTTTTCTTCTTATGAAAGAGGTGATAAATTAGTGTGTTTTACTATGCAAACTCCATCCTTCTTCTTAGGTCCAACTTCTTTTAAATTGACAAGGACATGAAAGTAAATATGACAAAAATAGTTACAATCGCTCAAAACTCTGCATTATGAGTGCACAAATGGGAATTGAGGGTGAAGGGACACCTTTAGAAAAACAGAACATAAACTGTAATCTGTTTGTAACAAGCTCAGATGATACCAGTTTCAGAAGTGTGAGAGCTTTGGAAGGAACTTAGGCAGCACTGGAAGATCTAGACTACTCGCTTGCTGGCTTGTGCATGGGTGCATGTTCGTCTGATTGTTTATTCAGACAATTGTGCCAGCGCTGAAACAGTTCTTGTTTGGCACAACAACACTTCAGTGCACCGAGACTGTGCTGCTTGTTTCATCCCAGCATCTGGCGAGATTAAGTATTAGCGCTGCTGTTTAATGAACAGTTTGAGGATGTGCATGAGTGTTTGGGGTTGTTTTTGTTTCCTCTGGTTTGTAGCTGACAAAGCCGTAGGAATGAACAAAGCCTTCCAGACTGCCTACTGTATAGATTAATTTACAGCTGCCAGTTTACATTAGTTGTTCTATTTATTCTGCTTGGGTGCTTTTTTGAGGAAAGGAGTATTTCTTAGTCAATTGTCTGGCAAAGAGAAAGGAATTCAAGAAATGTGAAGCAAACAAATTCCCGCTAATTAGACAAGTTTTTGGCAGCTGAGTTGTTTGCTCCCTTTTCTTGTGATATTATGGAAGGACTGAAGTTCAAAACCAGAATTTCAGTTGACATCTGAACTTTGTCTTTAATCTCCTGTACTTTACTTTGGTGATGCCGAGGCTTGGTGAATAGCAGCTCTAACCAAATTTCTTTTCTGCCTACTTAAAAGCTTGGTCCTACTGAGGGTTTTCACAGCAGAGCAGCATACATCTCTTGCCTCTGCAGCTCCTATGATGCTGTAGGTTTATCAGGAACCTGTAATGATCTTTACTTTTTTTCCCTATAATTCTCCTTCTCTCCGTCACTGTATTGCACTGAGTCCCAGCTCTGTGTGCTGAATGCCTGACACATCCAGAGACTGCTGGCTCTGACTGCTGGGGATGTTCAAACCAGTGAGCAACCCTACGCCCCCTGAGAGGTGACCCTCATAACCACCATTAGGTAGTTATCAGTGAAGGCAGGAAAAATATATCTGAGAGTTTATCCAAGAGCCTTATGGACGTCTGGATATGGATAATACAGACTGGCTGATGTCTTTGTCTGTCTTCTAAAATAATTGCTTTGGTGGACTCAAGTAGTTCAGATGGGGATTAGTTGGTTTACTTATGGCAGGATCAGGCACACTGGGAGATGCAGACTGGGAGATGCACTCTTCTTCCCAACCCCCAGTGGAGCTGCAACTCTTTGTTGCCAGTATTACTGAGAATGGGATCAAACTGGGCTAAGTATAATCTTC
Source organism: Lepidothrix coronata (assembly GCF_001604755.1). Lineage (NCBI taxonomy): Eukaryota > Metazoa > Chordata > Aves > Passeriformes > Pipridae > Lepidothrix > Lepidothrix coronata. The sequence goes on from NW_016690184.1 coordinate 10,998,134, forward strand.
GATGATCCTGCACAGAGGATTCCTTTCCTCCTTCTGTCTACTGAGTTGCAGGGTGGGGAATAATGCACTGTGGGCTTCTGGAAATGAAGAGGAAGGTAGTAAGACATGAGACATCCCAG
>NW_016690184.1:11001282-11207101 GCF_001604755.1 Lepidothrix coronata
AGTAACTGCTCTCAGGACCCCACAGGGTCAGGGGAGCCCACTCTCTGCCAAGATATCCCCAATGAACTGTCAGCTCTGAGGCAAGGCGAGGAAGTAAAGTCTCTATAATTCACTTCAAAAATCTTGGCAGGTAGCAATTACAGTATCTTGTGTATTTTGATGCAGGTGTCTAATGAGGGATATGAGAGATATATCATGCAGAGATAGATACACAGGCATATATATACACACACACAGGTGTCTGACTGTGGCGACGGTGCAGGTGTTTGCTGTGCAATGTGCAGCTTCATTTCAGAAATACTTTCTACTCCTGTTTTGATCTTTATTCTTTTTGAAGGTCTTTAAATTGATTTGGAAATACCCATTTAATGAACGTTGTTCTTTCAACTGTTCCATATCAGATGTTATATGTGTGCTCCATTTAATACAAATTTTATTTTTTGAGTATGTCAAAAGTGACTAAGTAAAAGATTTCAAAACCTTATTAGCTAATCTTGTGTTTCTAAGGTTGTGTGGGGAAAATGGAGCTGGTACTGGATTTCTTCGAAGTATACTTTGACATACAATGGGTACTTAGAGTTAAAAACAAAAAAACAACCCTCCCAAGTGCACTAAACCCCAAAACAAATAGTCAGTGAACTATCAAAAAGAAAAATGTTATATATGAGTTTTTTTTATTGTAACTAGTCTTTAAGGTGGTTTGAATTAATGAATAAAACTATTTAACCACCACTGTTTTTCACCATTGTAATTGAAATACCATTCCCTCTAAAAACAGCTCTGCACAATATTGAGAAGTAATAATCATGATGTATAAAAAAAAATACCAAGCAATTAACTGTTTTCTAATACTTTTCTTTGTACTGAGTAGACATTTATGAAAATACGGTATCTTTTTGGTTAAAAAACAGAACTGTCAAATTTTACTATAAAGTTTAGATTTTGCTGCAAATTGTTGTGTCCTTATCATTACCAGAGATGCCAAGCTTTCACATTTTTTAAATCACATGTAAAATTAGTTTTTATAATTAAATCAGTTCCTCCCAATGCCTCACATATATGCCAGTTGAATCTGCTGCTCAAAAAAACTCTAAGGAATCTTCCTGTTGTACATAAAAGCCCAGGAGTTGTTGAGTTCTCTTCAGAAGGTGTAAAACTGGGCGAAATGTATTTTTTCTGTTGCAGCTGTGGGAGGTTTTATTCCTGGGGCTGAATGCCAAAACTTCAGCACAGCTGACTGGTAGTGCATAGATTTTCAGAATTATTTTCTGGACAACTGGGGTGGGTTTACAACTGTGCTGCTTTGCTCCGACCACATCCAGTTCCTCTGCCATGGACTTCAGCTGTAGACAGCTGGGGTACCTGCTGGCTGCTGCTCTTCTTCTCTCTTGATAAGATGGTACAGCAGATATAGGATAATCATGAATAATACTTAGAGTCAGTATTTTTCCTCCTGTTTTTAGTACAAACAAGATGATCATAAAATGGTTTTTACCTTAATTTGTGAAAAATATATGGACATTTAAATCCTCTTAATGACCTTTTTGCCTATTATTAAATCACTGGGTTTTGTTTATGGAGTCACTTTCAGAAATTCTCTATGGCTCTCTTTTGTCAACGAAGTTTTATTTATTATTTTACATTGTATGCATTGTTTTATGTTACAGCTGAATAAAGAATCAAATTTCTTCATTACTATGTGCCCAACAGCAATCTGAAAACCTTAAGACCTGAGTAGATGGGACAAAACTAGAGTATATTTCAGTACCTGGCTTCTTTATTTCGTGTAGTTCATGCTGGTTTTGTAGGGATCTAAAATCATTACACTTGTTTTGATTCTTATCAGTAAATTGAAAAGTCTGACAAAGAACTGCAGAGATACCTAATTTCCTTCTTTCTCTTTCATTCTGCAAAAACATTTATCTGTAGCTATCTGTTACAACATCTCAATCAAGAGAGGCTTCATCCTTGTGTGGGTGTGAAAGGGAAATAGCCCTCCTGTGCATATGAGCAGAGACCAGGAATCAGACTCTCTCTCTGTTAAGCTTCCTTAAACATTAAGTAAGTGTTTTAGAGTAAAACCTTTGACAAATGTTGTGGTTGAAGACCTTCATATCAAATGGTGGTACAGGTTTTCTAGTTTTCTTTCATGTGCATAAATGGCTTAAAAAAATAATGACTGTTGACTATATTATAAAAATGTATATTCAGAGCATACATAATTAATAAACCCATGTAAAGTGATTGATGTCAATAAAACCCCACAAACCTCCACAAAAATACTTTAAATTAGATTTATATTTTTTCTTGAATGTTTTCCTTTCAACTCCTGACTTTTTTTTCCCCCTTCTTCTGGTGGTTTTTTTTGGAGCTGATGACAATATTGTTTTGAAAAGCAAACCTTTTTACTCACTATTTTCATCATCACATCTATTCATTTTAGTGAGATCTGATGGACTAACATCAAAATAGTGTGCTTGCCGGTTTCTCTTAAGAGAACAAATAAAGCAGAAGGTATTTGGTACATTTTTGGCTTTGTTTTGCAAATATTCAGTTGTAGCTATCCAGCTGTGTTACCTGATTTTGAACCCTTTTCCTCTTTTTATTCATGCCACAAATGGGAAGCTGGCAGTGTACTGAGCAGGTGTGCACTCGGAAGCACAATGGGTGTACTTTCTGACAGACTTGCCTGCCTGTCCAGATCTATCTGTGCATCTGCTCTGAGCTGGATTCTTGTGGGAAGACTGGAAATGGTCAGCAGTGGAAGAACAGTGGGAACCACCAAGGTTGAATCCCGTATTTGGGTTTCGACATCCAAAAGACAGATGGGACTGATTGACTGCCCTCACATACGTATATGGAAAGTATGCATTTTAGTTTATGTTAGGTGATGGAAAATAGTTCCTGTATTTGCTAATGTATTTTAAACATGTTGATTTAGTGAATGTGAGAAAGTAAATAGGTCATTTTGCGAAGTCTTTCAGGTGTTAGTGAAACATCAGGCTATGCAAATTTGGACACTTGACTCTTAAACCAACCTGTCTACCTGGGACTCTCATTGAATAAATGGAAAGAGAAGTATTTCCTCCAAAGGGATGTACAAAATCTCCAAATTAGGTGCCTAGTGTGGATTGCCTTCTATCTCTGTCTTCATAAGCGTGTCTGCAGTCTTTGAAGACAGTGGGTCTGGGCAACCTGAGGATATGCTTCCCAGTCCCTTTGTGGGAAATATCCCTCTCTTTAGATTTAGAAAGATGGCATAAACTTAGGGAACAAAGAAACAAGGAAGAATTTATTCAACGTGTTGAGTCTTTCTTGCACCGAGTTTCTGGGGAAAAAGACCCCTTCGGTTTAAATTCCATACATTTTATAGTTTCACAAAATCCCACCCTTTTCAGATAAGTTTTAATGTATTCATTTTTACGTAAAAAGGTGTCTTTTCTCTGAAAAGAGGCTTTCCCTTTATCCCAATTGGCTGCAAACCATCCCCTGTCAAAGGTGATGGATCTTCCTTTGTTCTTAGCCCAAAGAGAAGAAGAACCTCGTGTACAAAATGGCCCTAGAAGATTTAATTTTTAAGAATTTTCTCATTTCCCTTATCCCACCAAAAGAGACCCTGATACCCAAGTTCAGGTCTTGGAACTTGGATATCTTACAACTTCACGATATGCCTATTTACATAAAAAACCCATATTTTTATTTCTCATACCTTGTCTGTACTGCATGGTGGTGGTTTGTGTTCCAGTATTGTGGTGAGGGAGAGAGGTGGAGCGGTGCAGACATCAGATTCTTCTAGTGGGAAAATTTAAGAATTTTGTCATTTGTTTTAATTAATTCCTATACATGGTGGTCCTAAAACTCCCCATATTTTAGAGACAGCTGAATAAGTGACGTTTCATAGGCTAGCCATTCTGTTGTCTAAAGAGCTCTGCTGTTCTCATTCTCGCTGCTGCAGAGCCCTTTTTTCATCTTTGCCTCTCTTTTTGCCCCTTTTGGATGGAGGGGCATAAATCTCTTAGAAACATATAGCTAAGATGTCAGAGTACTTAATGGAACAGTGACACAGCTACTCGTGTTCATCATGAAGCATTTAAACAGAGAAAAATAAACTAAACCAGTAAGTTCATAAATATAAAGGTATGTTTTCCTGCAAGGACAGTAACAGTTCTCTGGTGTCCGTGCATTGCAGACTGTTACAGTATGTGATTTTAATGTGTGTGCCTTACAGTGGCTGTGCAGTTAGCTGAATTAACGTTCCTTTGACAGCCATAACTTTAAATTGACTAGCTTCTATGTGCTTAAACTTCCCTTCTGCTATTTCTCCCCTTTCTCGTTTGATTTTCTTCTGAAAAACATTAAAGAAACTAGCAAAAGAGAGGAAGGAAGATATAATGGAGAAATGCTATAATTTAGTTGAACACATACTTGAATTAAGAAGAACCATTCTTTTTAAAATTCCTGTTTTGGAGTTGTATCACAGGCTGGCCATCCCTGTTCACTTAAAAGAACCTACACGGATTTTAATAACAGACATTACACCTAGCAGAAAGAATTCTTCAGCATGCTATGTTACAGATCAAGAATATCCACAAATTAAACGTTCTAAGATTCAAAAAAGTAGCTTAAAGATTTAAATCCATTCGTAACATGAACAATAACAAGCCTTATAGCTCTCTGGGTATCATAAGTTGGAGTAAAATCCAAACCCCATCAAAGTTAACAGTAAATTCCCTGTAATATAATAGGGTCAAGGATCATACTTATTTTCTACTTAAGGTTTTGCATAGGTAAGATTAGATGTACTCAAAGTGGCATGAGAAATGGCTTTGCTTCTTTAAAGATAGTAAATGATGGAGAAATGAACCGTGGTTAAAAGGTGGTGGGAATCCCGTGGCCTGCAGATGGGGGCTCAGGGCTATAATTACAGTTCAGAAGACAGCCTAGAAACAGTTTCTAGCTCTTTCTGTAGGAACATGGAATCCTTGACATAGCAAAGTACTTTCTTTAATGGATTGCCTGTTTGTTGTTATATACGGGGTTCTCACCATCTAAGTGGAGGTATGTGAAAATTAGAAGTGAGGTCCCTTTGTGGTCAGAGGAAGGGGCCAGCAAGAACCTGGGACACTCATCCTGTGTTTCTCTTTCTCCATTGACTGTAGAAGGAAATTAAACTAGTCTAAACCAAATCTTTTATAAGGTTTAAGTTAGGCGAGATGTATCCAGCATGGGGACTATTGCAAGGCTTTGACAGGGACATTTATGCCCAATCATTAACTTCCAGTTAAGAGAAAGAATTTCTAATGTATTGCCTGTAAATAGTGTAAAATAGGAATATAATGAGTGGGAGGAGCAGGGAGCTGCAAAGAATTGGCTGAAGTCTCCAGGGTTTTGTCTTTTCCCTTCCCCCTTGCACCTGGGTGGATCAATAGAAAGGGAGAGCAGTTGTATAATGGCTTTTTTTGCCCATCACAGTGTGCTGTTAGTTTGACACATGCAATTTACTTGGAAAAGCTTAAGTAGCCTTAATAACAGAAAGTCCTAGCAGAGCTGACACTAATGGTCTCCCCCATTGTCAGTCTCAACAGAGAGATTAAAAACTGAATGAACAAAGAGACCCAATTACCATCTCCCCACTCTGGATGTTGCTGCATGAAAACAGGTATGAGCTATGACAGTGGGTCTTTGGGCAGACTCTTTCTCTCTGCTGTGGCCTGGTGTGAGATGGGGCTTTACTGTGCTCTCAATTTAGTGCCATTACTGAGGGCTGCTAAAACATCACCTAGTCCAGCTATTTTTACACAAATAGTGAAGTCCAGTCATCTTGAAAGAAATTCAGTATATTGTGCCATAATAATGCATGTTATTGAATACTCTTCAGACAGTAACCATCTGATAGATTGTGTTAAACCCAGCCCAACTAGGTCTACCCTTTTTTTCATCCAGTTTTGCACGAACAAATCATCTTTTCTCAGACAAAGCTCTCCGTGAGGTGCAACAGTGCAGCTCTGCAGGGTGCACAGCCAGGGACCGACATGTCCCCAGTTCGTTGGGTTGAACTTGCAAAAGTGCCTCAAGGAAAACAGAGCATCTGTTTCTGCTGTCATCTGGAGCTTGGAGGGACTTAATAATATAAGCACCGTCTGTGAATGGCTAAACACTTCCTTTTATGAGTGCTTTCCTCAAATATATTATAAAGTACAGTGCCAGCTCTCTTTTTTCTCCCTTCTCTGGGACAGGTTGAAAAAAATTGCTGCTGCATGTGCTATATATTTTGTGTCTGTTTTTTATGGCTACTGTGTGGAATGCTTTAATTGCAACTCACTTCTCAGTAAGACTGTTTCGCCCTTTTTTTGAGAGTGTTGCTCATTATCTATATCTCTAGCATGGCAGACCAGAGATTTGTCACCATTAGGAGAAAAACAACATGTTTCAAGAGGGATCTAGGTCAGTTTTACCAACATAAGATTTGATCGATGATGATGATTGTGAAAAGTAAATCCCCCACCTTATTCAGTCTCAGTATTGAGAAAAAACAGATCACCTTTCAGCGAACAGCTGATTTTCTAAGATACTGTTGAGTTGACAAATCAGCTGTTAAACCAAAACTGTGTCCCCTGGATTTAGAAGATTAACATCTAAATAATAGTTACAGCATCAGTGTCAACATTTTCTAGCCTTATCAGTCTTTGTTTTATAACTCATTGTATTTTCCAACATCACTTACAATACTTTGCCAGGTACACCAGGTGAATGGTGGAGCTCAACATATTTATATTCAGAGGTAGTGAAATACATGCTTTGCCTTTTATTAACTAAATATAAGGATATGAAGGTGTTTAATTGATGATTCTATAGAGAAAAAGTTGCTCTTGTACAATATAATAACTAATATTAATGCTGCTAAAATATATGTAATATGCATGAAAAATAATGTGTTTGCCTAAACAGAGGTTTGTACAGCTTTATGTGTTTTTCTGTGTGAATACAGTGTACAAATGAACTCTGCACATCAGATGAATGCAATATTTAATCTGAAATTAAATGCTTAACACTCTTAGCAACAGTTCGAAGATGAGGACAGCTTTATTAGTGTTCTAGAGTCACGCTTTCTTAAACTCAAATTCTTGTCTTACTGTGGATAATTAAAGTTCTGTTGTTGATCTCCAGCAATTAGAATTTGCTCCCTTATATGTCACAGCTACAGCGTTGGTTTTTTAAGTGATTTGTGCATACATAGAAAATGGGGAGTGGAGGAAAAAGAAGTGTTAATAAACTTCCTTAACAAAGACTTGCATGACTGATACAAAAGACAGGAGTATATAAACCTTCTTTTCCCACCTAAAGAAAATTAGAAATACGTACTCCTAAATGGACTGGAGTGCATTTTGGGAAATACCTGTGTGTTTCTGAAATCATGTGCACTAAGCAAATGTGACAGTTTATAATTTCTTATAAATATTTACAGCCCCAGTGAGGCTTTTGGCAGCATGGGCTTGTCCTTGGGAGGTTCCCTTTTTTCTCTGTCCAGAAAGCTGTGTAGGAACTGAGCAATTGTTTTGAAGAGAATACTGGTAAAAGAAGCTATTGCATTGCTTGCGCTCTCTTCGCCTTTCTTTCAAGCCTTTCGTTCTTCAGCAAAGGCAGAAGTTCTTTGCCTGCTCTCTTTTGCCCTGTTGATCATGTTCCATTTCACTGTTTTTTCAGCTTTTCTGTTAGTATCCACCCTCACCGTTGTTCCTCTGGTTTTGAACGTAAGCTCATTTGAACCTCTTCCAGCTTGAAAAAAGGTCCATCGCCAGTTACATTTGCACTTCTAGATACCTTCTGCTCAACATGCTGTCAGTAGTTGTTGGTGGAGTGTGACTGTCTAATACACCAGTGCCTTTTGCAGCCCAGCTTTGCACATTTCATTCTGGGCAGTGTCTTTACTGACCTCTTCCTCATCAAAGGTTACAATGTGCACTGCCTCCTCAGCCTCACATCACCTGTCATCTGTCTGGAGTCCCTAGTGTTGTTCTTCAAATCCTGCCATGCTTCTGTTCTCTGATCGTGTCCTCTTCAGGTTCTTCTGCCACCTCACCAATTTGCCTGGAGGATCTTCCCCCAACCGTCTTTCTGATATCTGTTCTCTGAAGTTGTACCCTTGGTAATTTGTCTTTGTTTTCTGTGCCTTATGGATGAGATTACCTTGAGATAAACATCAGCTCAACTCCTGCGTCTATGCTGAAGACTTCTCTTTGGTGCTGTGCACCCGCTATCATCTCTATGGGCCAGAAATGTCTGTCTTTCTGACATGGCAATGTTAGCTGACATTTTTTTATCCCATAACCTCTAATTTTTTTCCTCAATTACATATTTTTGATCATTTGGACAACACCATCATCTTTCTTGCCACTCAGATTTCTCTTAAGAAACTCTTTAATTCATAGAATCATGGAATTATAGAATGGTTTGGGTTGGAAGGGACCTTAAAGATCATGCAGCCCAACTCCTCTCCCATGGCTTTGAACACTTCCAGGGATGAGGCATCCACAGCTTCTCTGGGCAACATGTTCCAGTGCCTCACCACCCTCATAATAAGAATTTCTTCATAATATCTAATCTGAACCTGCCCTCTTTTGGTTTGAAGCCATTTCCCCTTGTCCTGTCATTACAGGACCTTGTAGAAAGGCCCTCTCCAGCCTTCTTGTAGGCCCCCTTTAGGTACTGGAAGGGCATTCAGGGTTCCCCGAGGTGATTGTGACTACACCGTACTTAAAACTTGTCAAGTTCTTCTGCATTAATCTCTTTTGTATACTTCTGTAGTGTTAAAACTGTGTCCAGAATTTATGTCTTATAATTTCTGCCTCTGTAAATGAAGCATGCTTCGGTGATGTTGGTAATGTGCGAGTTTTTCCCTGCTACTGCTGCTCTGGGGAAGCTTGTGGTGATTTTTCATCTTCTATTCACTGTTAAGATCTTGACTGCATCCCTTGCTGATTCAGAATGTCGCCTTCAGTTCCCTCCTTGGCCTGTTTCAAAACAAACACTTGTGCCCAGGGAGAATGACCTGAAAAAATCCATGGTGCTGCCTGGGAAGCGTCACTCGGCACCTCCCTCTTGCTTTACTGTGATGCTTGCAAAAAAACCAAAAGGGGCAACCAAGATGCTGATAGCATTCCTGGGCTCTTAAACTGTTCACAGCATTGCTGCTGGATCCCTCCTACATTGTCTGCCAGTCTGTCCAATTGCTGCCTCCTGATTTTTCTCACAAATATGGGATAGGGATCTATTTCACCTTTTGGACCCTTTTCTTTGAACTGAGTTTCAGATTATGAGTATTCTTTAGCAAATAATGTGTAAATTAGCAGCGTGTGCTGTAAATTTTATACATTGTAGTCTGCATTCTAGGTATTACTTGCCAGATAAACTATTTGTGTAGATATAGAGTTAGTTATGTGTGTTACTATACAGTTTTCAAAGAGTATAGGTAAGAGATAAGGCACCCAATTGAAATCCCACTAGCTGTGTTGTTACTGAACCTGGTGAGGTGAACAGCTAAACAAAATTCTCTTGAATTAGGCTTAATCAGCACTTGCATTTCTGGTTTGCTTGTGGTTTGTTTTTTAAAAAGAAGAACCTTCTATTTTTCCAGTTCCTATGTGCAACTGTAACAGCAAATAACCTGTGGAACTTCTACCACCTCTGAGACACTTTGGGATCCTGTTTTCAGAGTAGACAGTTTATTGCTAAATAGAAATAGTGTATAGGTTCATCCAAGCTGTAGGAAGGGATTAGATAAGCTCTGAAGTTCTCTTTCCAACTTCCATTTCTGTGATTCTAACTTTAGGCTATGGCTTTTTGCACATCCTCTTGAATATTGATATTAATAGTCTACTTGTAATTTAGATACAGTTTATTTATTTGCTTTTTATATTTCAGTTATTATTTCTAATTAAAATGAAACAGAAAGGTGTATTTGCAAGACAATGACATTGTCAGCAAAACAGTACCAAAAGGTCAATTCACAGACATAACTAGTATTTAGTTATCCAATGCCTTCATATATTACAGATGGGTTTTTGTACATAAACACATCTGCTGATCTGAATGCATTAGGAAAAAGGATAGGAAAATCAGCTAAATTATGTGGAGATTTTAATTAGTAGGAAAGAGGGATGGTAAGGTCTTCCAACAGCATTTTCTAATTGAAGTCACTGAACTGGCATTTCAGCAATCATTTCTGCTTCAGAGATCAAGAGAGATTATTTATCCTTAGCAGTTTTCAGCTCTCAAAAGTTCATGCAGGCCAAGTGACTTCCATCAATTGTGAACACTGTTGTGAACGTGTTCTGTTCCTGATTTTATTGATTAGTCACGTGATTTATAGGAAGATACGAAGATCTCTGTCACATTTTCCATGTTCTTACAAAGCAGTGAGAGGTGCACAATTTTATTTTCAGAGATCAGTTAGTGGGAATCAAACTAGAGAGCCGTGATTGGAACTTGTTTTGTTTATAGTGGGAAGTGGGTGTGTAAACTTCAGGAGGAAATGTTTGGGTTTGCCCAGGTGTATGCAGACAGCTAAATGCTGCAGAAAGCACTGGTATTAAATTTCTGTATTTCTGCTTTGACATTCCATTTATGATTTGTTTCTCCTCACCTAGGAGCAGTGTACCATACCGTGGTACAGAGACTCACCGTTGCTGTCAGCACTGGAAAAGACTGAAGCTGGAATCCCCGTTGTCCTTCACCAGAGGTTGCCTTGCGAGACAGACCTGTAAAATGTTCCTCAGAAAAAACTGAATGGTAGATCCTTAAGAGTGAGTGAAAAATAGATTACCTTTTAAAATTTTTTGTCTAAAGTGTATAAAAATGCAGATTTGCATGTAGAAATGCATTCCAGTTCCTGGGTAACTCGAGATTGTGAAGAGCTTGGAGTTTTACCTGTGGCACTGGGTTATGGTATTTACGTCACACTGCTGTGTCCTTTGTTGTATGTAGTTCCTTGCCTCCTCTGCCGTCCATGTGCACCTTTGATGAACTGCATTTTTAAGGACCAGTAGCTCAAGGAGTGTCAAACATCCCATTGAAATGGGATTTCCCTAATCAAGAGGCTGGCTTCTAAGAAGGAAGGGAAAAGATCACCTGGGAGGGACCAGCTCCTGGGGCTGATACGAAGGTTGCATGGGAAAATACCTGGACAGCTATATCAGGAAGACAGATGTCCTGTTCTGTAAACCACATACACCTGCTCAAACAGGGGAACCACATAGGAATTGGAAGGGCAGTGCCCTGATTTGCCTTCTTCAGGAAACAGGTGGACAACAGCAGTTTCTAGTGGCAGAGGGAGACTGAGACCATCTTCAGGATGCTTGCTGTTTTCTCAGTTATTTTCAATTGTCTTTTACTTTTGAATAGTGAATGGCTGTGTTTAGAAATCCACTGCAAAGCACAATCTTAGTGGATTATTTGAATAAGGTATGTATTTGATGTCATATAATGTATTCCTACCCTGGTTGTGTATAGCGTGTTGCAGTAGTGCACTGTGCACCTGCTGGAAAAAGGTTTGTGATGATGTTTTCAAGACAAAGTCAGAGACTGTCCCCCTAGGAAATCCCATCCTCTGGACAAGGAAAGGCTTTCCATGCACTAAAGTGTTTCATCGTTTCTGGGAAATAAATTCTTTCTCAGTGCTAGAGGATGAGCCAGTCTTTTGGGATCATCACCAGAAGCAGCTTAGGGCTTAGAAAATTAAACCTGAGAGTATGGTGTGATTTCTGAAGTGCATGCAGAAGACAAGTCATTACTGAGATATGCTGATACTTTCTGTATCAGTTGATTTTTGCATTTCTTTTCCGATCAGCGTGGTTTAATTCTAAATAAATCACAGTGATTTACCATGGACAGGAGATGTCATGGTGAAATCAGGCAGATAAAAGTCCTCTAGCAAATTGCAGAAAGTGGAGTGTTTCTCATGGATACCTTGTATAGGATTCAGTTAATCTAACTTTGGATGCTTATAGTGCATGTCCAAGATGATGCTTAATAAGGTAAGTAATTTTAGAGTGTTGTTTATCTGACAGTTGAAATGTACTTTAGGATGGCATGGACCATGTCTTTTGTTCACCATAAAGGGAGCCTAGATGAACAAGTTGGTGGTAGGCGTCTGCACTGCCCAGTGAACCTTTTTCTTTATGTGTGCTGTCGCAGTGCTGTCCAAAGAGCCCTTGAGATTTGGAGAGTCTTGAAGATGTGCATTCAATCATAATGGTCAGAGCAGACAGAGCAGAGGCAGTGCCAATCACTTCTTGTGGTCAGTTTGGTTTTTAGTTTTGCTCTCATGAATCTGAGATTTGGCTTCAGTTGGCAGAGACTGTCTCGGGAGGAACATCATGTAACAGAATGGAAGTGATGAACTGTTACCATGAATGGTAGATCTATGGTAAAACTTGCATATGAACATGTGTCTTAAATGTGTAGACTGTGCCACTGAAGATCTAAAATAAGAATTTATGAAAATACAACTGTGATTGACAGAGGAATCCCTGTTTTGGCTTTTGATTCTTTCGTGAAGTTGTTTCAAATTTCACTGAAGCTGGAGTGAAGCTGGAATCAACCTCATTGTTTCTTACATTTATTTGGAAAATCTGCATGTGTAGAAGAGATGCAGGGTGGAAGATATGAGAGTGATCCAAACATGCAGCACACAGGGCTAAGCATGGACTGGTCATGTGGGCAGTGGACATGGTCTGAATATTGAGTTTGGAGCTCTGTGCATGTGAAAAGAAGCAGATGACACCAAAGAAGCTAACGAGGAGAGAGTAGAGAAGAATGTCAGTAGTGCTGAGGAAAAAGCATGAGCATGCTCCAGGTTGGTGGTGTACTGCTGGAGCGTGTTTGCACTAGGGATGCTGTCCTGCTGTTTGAGTCCCACTGGTGAAAATCTTTAGGTTTCCTAATCTCATTCCAAGAATAACCACTTAGATCACAAGTGTAATGAAGTAGTTCGTTTGCTGTGCAAACTGTTCTATGAGTAGAACATACTCTGGTGTTTTACAGACTTTTCTGTTCTCTAAATGAAGAAGTAATTTCTTCTTGTTGTGTAAACCTTTACCCAATGAGCATGTGTCCAGTTTTAAATGTGTGGTTCATTTCAGTGGCTTCAGATGATAAATTTTCCAGTGAAGGGCCGTGAAGGGACTAGAGTCAGGGCATCAGATTCATAGATTTGTAATGACCCGTTACACTAATTGTCAGTGAAGCAAAGCAAATATATTGGATCTATTCATAGATAATTAGAATGGCTTGGGTTGGAAGGGACCTTAAAGATCATCTAGTTTCAACATCCCCACTATGGGCAGGGATGTCACCCACTAGACCAGGTTGCTCAAAGCCCTATCCAACCTGGTCTTGAATCAGGGATGGGGCAACCACAACTTCTCTGGGCAACCTGTTCCAGTGCCTCACCCCCCTCTCAGTAAAGAATTCCTTCCTAACATCTAATCTTAATCTTCCCTCTTTCAGATTAAAACTGTTCCCCATTGTGCTGTCACTATCTGCCCATGCAAAAAGTCACTCTCTCTTTTATATAAGCCCCCTTTAGGTACTAGAAGGCTTTTATAAGGTTTCTCTGGAGCTTTCTCTTCTCTAGGCAGAACAACCTCAACTCTCTCAAGCCTGTCTTCACAGGAGAAATGCTCCAGCCCTGTGATCATCTTTGTGGCCCTCCTCTGGACCCACTCTAACAGGTCCACATCTTTCTTGTGCTGAGGACCCCAGACCTTTGCACAGTGCTTCAGACTGGGTCTCACAAGAGCAGAGTAGAGGGGGAAGATCACCTCCCTTGACTGGCTGGTCACCCACCCTTTTGGATGCAGCCCAGGATCCTGCAAACACACACTGTTAACTCATGTCCAACTTTTTATCCACAAAAGCACCCAAGTCTTTCTCCTCAGGGCTGTTCTCAATGAGTTCTTCTCCCAGTCTGGACTCATGCCTGGGATTGCCCCAACTCAGGTGCCAGCACCTTGGACTTGGACTTGTCAAATCTCATTATGTTCTCTTGGGCCCACTTCTCAACATTACTTTGCTGCAACATGAATAACACAGTACTCACTGGTGTTAGTGTTTTACATGAATTAATTGTGCAGTTAAGCTGTTGTTTTAAAATGTGTTTCGGTGTTTCTGTGTAATACTGAAATTCTGCTATTAGACAGACCTAGAGATTCAAGAGGTGGTAGTCATGGTATTTTTAACAGATACTAATAATTATCAACCCATTCAAGCTGGTGGCCAACAATTTGAAACAGTAAACTTGGCCTTCTCCACTGCAGCCCTCTCAGGTGTAGCAACTGGATGAGAAATCAAGACGTCTGCAGAAAGTTTCTGAACTGATTTATGATCCTCTTTGAGGATAATATATTTAGCCCATAGCGATTGGTTTTTTGCAACTTGCAAACAAATTTTTTAAGCAAACAGTCGTTGCTATCTTTGACCTAAACTCACGGATAGGATAGTATAACCCACACTTTTTCAGCAGACTTTGTAGTCACTAAGGCTAGGCTCTCTCCTTACTAAGATCTCCTCAGAGATGCTTGAAAGATGCTTCCCAGTATTTGGAGACCATTTTCAGGGCTCTTCCAAAGTCTGCTGAAGTCAGAAAGAGCCCTCTGGCAGATTCAGCAGGTTTGGGACCTTTCCTAAAGTGGTTCCCTGTGTGAATCAGGTGCACCTAGTTTTAGTCCATCAATAATATTTTTGTCTTGGGAGTTACAGCCAGCTTCTCAAAAGCGGTGCTGGGGGATCAGCATGTGGGATTAGGAAATGGGACTTACTGTCCCAGCTGTGCTGACCAGTAGGGTGATCCTGTGCATCGGAATGTGACCAGCATGTTTGCTTCCCTGCTGCGTGCAGTTTCTCTCACCTGCCCATTTTCCAGGGTGTGCCAGATCCCTGGATATTTGTGCTTTCTCTTGCGGTTGCAGTACCCTGTGATGGGATGTAACTGGAAAAATCATGTTCTCTTGATGGTAACAGTATGCACCACAACAGAGGCACACACATCTCCGTGGATTAGAGTGGACATACTCAGCATTTCCACCCATGTTGCTCTGAATACATCTCTCTCCCACCCTGGTGACTCCACCCCTAGGATTTCATCCACTGACTTTCAGCTTGAGCCTCATTAAGCTTTTAATCAACACACCGCCTGCCAGACTCTTGCTGTCAGGCCAGATGCCTAGCAGTATTGAGGAATATTGTGCTAATACCCTAACATCTCGAGTACTTGTGTCATGTCTGTGATTCGGTGCTGCACTGGGTGGCACTGGTCCAGCTACCTCGCTGCATCTCCAAGTGCTCTCCCAGGACATCAGCTGTGATGGTACAGGAGGGACTGTGTCATCGCTGCTGGCAGCTCCCAAGTCGTGCTTTTCTTGAAGAGGAAGAACATCTCCAATGCTCTTTTGCCAGCTGGAAAACATTTCAAAAGCTGGTAAATGTGTTTTCTTCCCTGCTTTGTCAGCCAGAGCATTTCCAGATCACTGCCTGGTTGCACATCTTTAATAACGTTTATAAAAGATAGGATCTAGCTCAAATAGAAGTTTTTGCCTCGGTGCTGGTTGGCATTAGATTATCATAGTGGTGGTTTTGGCCTTGGAAAAAATCTATAAATGTAGGAATTATTGTTTTTATTAAATTTTCTAGTGTGTCTTTTGCACTGTTAACCTGAATTACTATTATGTGCTGACTAGGAGATTGTGGGGTTGCTTGTGCTAGCAGGGAAGAGGGTTCAGCTCATACATGAGGAGGAGGAGACCTCTGCACCACCACTCTGACATGGGAGCAGTGGGGTCCCCAAACTGAATGACAGATTCTGTCTGTGCTCTAGGTAATTTGAACCCTGGAAGTGAAGGACATACTTTGGGAAAGGAGGGATGAGCAGTGGAGAAAGAAAGGGAGTTGGTTGTGGAAAGGATTATGGCACTTCCTGCTCCCAGTGAGGAGCAGGTGGCTCCTGCGCAGAAGATGATGGTGAGGAACACTTCTCCCATCCAGAAGCCCCACTGTGTGCGAGCATAACATAAACCCCCACTCTCCCATGAGCACAGCCGTGTGTCTGCTTTGTTCCCAAGGTTGGGCTCCAGCACTACTGTTTAACAGCAGTCAACTGGAAAGATCTCCTAACTGGTTTTATGCAAATGGAGTGAGATATCTCATGCATGTGCCTGTTTGCACACAGGCACCATCCCCTGTCAGACAATAGATATTGTTTTGTCATGTAAATAGCGCTCAACTAACAGGGTTTGCTGAGAGTTGAGCTCACTTACACTGAATGGTTTTGACGTGTGTGTGTATGCAGGTGTTGAAAGAGAGGGCAGGGAGAGTAACAAAGCTGTGAAACTTCAATGAGATAAACCAAATAACCCCCCCAAATCATGTTATATGGAAAGTGGTAAGTATATAACCTGTGTGTCGGATAAAGGTGGTCAGGGCTACACAGCAAAGAGATAAGTATGAGGGGAAGAAAAACAGTTTTCTTTGTACAAGATTAGTGACATCTAACCCATGACTTGAAACTGCCTCTGATCGTCATCGTTGGTCTCCACGTGTCTGTGCCTCTTTCCAGGAGCATTCTGCTTGGCAGGTGCAACTCTGGAGGTTGGTTTTGGTGATAACAAGACATCTTCGAAGAGCTGCAAGGCAGCTGAGGATTTACATTCAGTGAAGCCGACAGTGGAGATCAGGGGACGGAGGTGCAGTCGACAAAGCAGTTGGGGAGGGTGCGGTCACTGTCTCCCCGTGTTTGTTGCCAAGTGGGGTTGGCTGTTGGTCCGTCTGCAGGCGGCCACCTGCAGTGGAGCAGTGACATCAATCAGTCTGGTCTGGTTGTGTTGGGAAGCGTGATGAGCAACTGTTATGCAGATGCTCCCTGGGAGGCTACTAAATAGTCATTGTTGAAGTAATTAATAGCAACAAGTGAAAAAAAAAAAGCCCAGAAAATGTTTTCAGATGTCTCAGACAGTGGTGATACTTAGGGTGATGAATCATGCAACTGTCCATATGAAAACTGAATAATTTTACTTGCCACAATAAAATATGTAATGAAAACAATAAAAAAAATAAAGAAGAGAGACCAACATATAATCTACCAAATGCCTGTGGTGTCCACTTCAAAATGTTGATTGGTATAAAACCTAAGTCTAAAAATAGTATTGATGATGTTGTAAAGAAAAGTACAATCAAAAGCATATTGTTCTTGACCTGGGGGGGGGCTTTGCTGTTTTCCAGATACAGCTGCTGCTGATGTGGTTTTCACAATGACACCTTTGACTGGTTTTTAACTGTCTTTTGGGGCAGGAAGGGGTGAGAGGCAGTGTCCTCTCTTTAGCAAAATACATAGATCTTTTTCCTTAGTAGTTTATACTAGATCCATGGTGGAACTAGAGAAAAAATCACTGAAAGGGAAGCAATGCTGCAGGTCTTGGACAAACCCTCTTAAAATCAGTTCAGAGAAATGGCAGATATATCAGCATCCTGCAGTAAATGATAAATGAGTTCCAGGAAACTCACTCTTTCTAATGCAATAATCCACCTGCTGAAAAATGCTGCTATTCTAAAGTGAACACAATCTTTGTGTTTACGTCATATTTTATATATGATAAACTGCTTTGCAAAGAGAAAGAAAAAGAGCATTTCATAGATTTTATTATACTATTATATACTAATAAAAAAAGAAACCCATTTTTCTCTGAGAGCTGAGCAAAGAACAGATGGGCAGTATTTAGACATAGGAAGTTTTCTTAGAAAGACTATTTTATTATTATAAAATAGTAGCTATTATGTACCCTCCCATAACAAAATGGTCTGTCTCCATATCTTCATACTGGGCTATTCTAAAAGAATTTATTTTATTCTATTGTTTATGTTGCATAAAATGAAGCTAGCAAGTGGTGGGAGTTTTTCTTGGACTACAGGCTCCCCAGGGAAGTGGTCACAGCACCAAGCCTGCCAGAATTCAAGAAGCATTTGTATAATATTCTGAGATACGTTGTGTGATTTTTGCGACTGTCCTTTGAAGGGCCAGGAGTTGGACTCAATGATCCTTGTGGATCCCTTCCAACTCAGGATATTCTATTATTTTATGATTCTGTGAATCTATTCTGTGCAATTTCTGGTGATAAACTAGAAAAGAGAATTTGGGGTCCTTTGTGGAAAACTGCAATCCCTTTTTCTTCTTTTTTCCTCTTTCGTCTTGTACCTTGGTACACACAGAAACTTTTTGTTAGCTATGTAAGCATTCTTTTATTCAAATAGTAATTTAACATAGTGATTGTACTGAGAGTGACCTGTGCTCTGGCATTGCATCTTTTCCATTTAGCGCAGGGGACTTCATAAAATTGATTAGCTCATAGCTCTTAAATCTTTCATAATTTTGGCTTTTTTCTCTTCCCTCAGAAAGGAAGCTGGAGTTTTTAACTGTTTCCATGAATTTAGGAGAGTCTATCGCCTAGCCTTTCAGTATCTGTGATGTGTGATGTGTCCTGGACTGTCCTTTGACTTTCGAAAATCATTATTCCTGTGCTTTTTTTGTTACTGACGTGTAGGTGATACAGCCACTGAAGCAGCCTGGCAGCAGTTTGGAGGGGAGGGAGCTGGGGAGGGGAAGGTGCGTAGAGTGTTTTTTGCCCTCTCTGCCAGTTGCATGGGAGAAGAGGGAGCTGCGAGCTTTAAAACCCTGCCACCAAGCAGCCAGCTGCCCACTCGCACCGTGCTGTGCCATCCCAGACAAACATCTCCTAGAGCATCTGTAGGGCAGTGTGACTCACTGAGCCAAGGGCATAATCCGTGGGGATGCAGCTGGACCTCAGCGCCGGGGGACAGTGTCTCACTGCTGCCGATCAGGAATACTAATCCACAGTCAACCTGTCCTTTTCCACACTCCACTGATGGGGTGAACTCATAATCCTCAGGGGTGAGCAGGTTATCCTTGGAAGGGATTGCCCTGCAGTGGAGCAACTGAACCTGTGGGCATCACATCTGGCCAGTTTCCCTGGAGAGGCTCAGGGAAGTAGGTATTGCTTTCCCAGCCTGCCCCAGGTAAGTAATTTGATCTTAAACAAAGAAGCATAGAGATGGCTGTTTCTTATTTAAAAATGCATTAAATATTTTTAAAATAATTTTTGTTGTTGTTTTGAAGGCAGAAGGTTTGAATGTTCCCATGCTTTGTGCCTCCCCTGAGCTTCTGGATCTGGGGGGTGATAATGAGGGATTTAATTCTGGGCAGCAGGTGCTGGCAGCAGGGATGTGATGCAGTGCCTGTAATCATGTTGTCAGGTTAATTTTGCACCGTCTGGGTGTGAAAGGAGCAGTCGGGCTTCTAACTGTAGTCCTTGGGCATCTGGTACCTTCTTCCTGCTGCAGACGTTTTCAAGGAAAGACACTGTGTGTCTGAGGCATGTAGAGAGTTAAAGCTGGTGGGGAGCAATGCCACTGCCAGTGTAGCCACTGTGCCAGGGAAGGGTCCCTTGAGAGAGGAATAAAAAGGTTGTTCCCATTCGCACTGGTCACCCATCTTTTCTTACCAGCTCAGGAGAAAAGGAAAGTTGGTCTTTCAGTTGTCTGGGCTTCCTATCCTAATCAGATGCACTGTTCTGAATTGCAAATAATCCCAGCAGAGGAGATGTAAAGCAGATGTCGTAGGGAATGAGACCGGTTGTGGGAGCAGGAGCCAGGCTTGTGCAGTGACTGCCCTCTGGGAACGGGAACTGACAACTGCTGGAAACTTGGACAAAGTGGGAGATATCTGTAAAAGGCTGATACCTGAGTCAACACCTTGCTATGCTTTTATGTATGATGCAAGTGGTGGAGAAGGCAAGAAGATAAACTACGTGATAACAGCAATGCTGTCACAGTTCATCATTCCAGCATGGCAGGGCACGGTAGGCTGAGGATGCTCGTGACTCCAGGGGGGAATGTGAGACAGTGAGAGAAAGGGAGCACAGTCAAACTAGGGAGTACAATTTCCAGCATTTACTTTGCATAGGTATGTACCTGTTATCCAGGCTTTTCCCTGGCAGCCCTAACTGTCCACTGTTGTGTGTCAGTTCAGGTATTAGTGTGTGTTTCTAGTGGTGTGGCTAAGATGTGATGAACATCCACGGTTCTGCAGATTTGCTCAGAAATGTCAGTGTGTCAGGAAAATGTTTCCATTGACATTTTTGCAGTGAATATGGAAATCTCTCAGTGACAATGATGTTACTGCTTTTCTTTTTTTTTTTTTTTTAAATTTAAAGGGTAAGAAAACCAAGCAGAATCTGACCACAGGTGTTTTTAAGATGCACAGAGCTGTCATTGTATTGTGCATGACTCCATCCAAAGTGTAGTCATCCAGCTTATGGGTAAGGTTGGGGACAAACAATCGATGGTACAGTTCACTTGGAAACCACCACTGCACAAGCAGGGGCTGGCACAGAAACACACCATCCCACTGCCTTAAAAACTCATGGAGAAAGATCCTTGTTGGAAGGCGTGCCCTGCACTGTGTGCCAGTCATGGAGAGGAGGAGTGGGGTGTGCTCCTGGGTTATGGAGGTGCAACTTTGGATGTGATGGGAGGGTCAGGGATATGCTGGAAGCAGGGGGGCCAGGATCATGTGGTGAGGGACATAGAGGAAGGGTGAGTGTTCATCTTGCTTCGGTAGCACAAGTTGCTGGAAATTAAATACTTAAGGAGGTGAGATTGAAACTTGTGTTGTTTTTCACAGATCAAATTATTAAGTGTAGACCATCTGTATTTCTTGGCTTTTTTACATGGTTTGTACTATACAGTGCACAGCAGTGTGCCAGAGGAGCAGGGTATGACGTGTACAGTCCTAGTGAAGCACACAAGGGATTTTTCTTCTGTCTTCCATATTTTCCATGTTCCCAGGGTGTCCGAACTGTGTCTATCACGTTGAGAGTGTGGGTAAGACCAGTCCAGTGACATAGCACAGCACTGTTCCTGTGTTGTCCCATGTTACACTGCCTTTGAGGCCCAGAAGGTTTTTGTCTGGTTTCTCTGAAGAAATGTGTAGCTATTTCCATGTTGCTTCAAACATGTTTGCACTTAGAAAGCAAGAGAAAGGTGAGGAAAAACTAACCTGAATCTTCTGCCTGGAAATAGTATTGCCTAATACTTATACTTAGAAATCAAGAGTCAGTTATGTGGAGTTATTTCCTGGCTTTTACATAACTTGCTGTTAATCTCAGAGAAACCAGTTTCACAATACCCTATTAAGCATTCAGTTAAACAGGTCTACAGCATCATCTTGTTGCAGAGGTGTACTGGTGAATACACGCTTGTAACATTGGAGCCATGTTCATTGAAGGGTCTTGTCCCCAGTATTTAGGAGACGGGGAGTTCATGTGCCACAACCAGCCATGCATTTTCTCCTTATTGCTGGGAGTGTCTTCCTGGTGTGAGGCTGGAAATAAAATCTTTCTGCTGTTCTGGTGAGGATATCCCTGCTGAAGCTGTTAGCAAAAATGTCAGTACTCTGAGTGGTGGGATTATGATGGGCAGGGCCTTGTACTATCAGCTAAACTGAGAAAAACAAATCAGTTTAGGGGGGAGCAAAGCCATTAAGCAGTAATAGCTTTTAGTTATTCCTGTTTGGGGATGGATTCAAAGGGATAACATAAGGGTGAAAGACATTGTATTCCACTATCAATCTCCAAGATCATCTAGTCCTGCACCTATTACTCTTAGACTATGTGGAGTGTATCGTGCTAGTAGCTATTAAGGAGCAGTACAGTGATATTTCAAGAGAGAGAGAAAGACAAATCATCTGTATACACACTGGTTATTTTGAGTGTGTTTTTCCTGTACTGAAACAATTAAATACCAAAGTGGGAAAAGCACAAATAAAGCTGATATCTTCCTCAGATGGGCAGGCTCTGGATCCTATGTGTCAAAGTGTTCTGTGGATATATTTTCTGGAATTATATCAGAAATCTCTTTTCAGGTCTGATGGTTCATTGGATGGGTCAGTGTAGCCCAGGCAGAAGAACATACTGTTTGCATGATGAGTTCTAAATCTGAATTGTTTCTGTGGTCAGTGGGGCATGATGTCAGCACTGTGGGGGGAACATAGTTTCTCACTGACAGCAAAGATGATTGTTTTCCAGTTGCAGGTTGTGATCCCTCCCTAGGGTGTCCTTGGGATGGTTCAGGGGAGGCTATGAAGCATTTTATACTTGTGAGGGAACAGTCAGCTGCCTTTAATTGCTGACTGCACTCTGTCCTTCTAGGACAGAGGTTTGTGTATTTATATCAGCAACCAGTAACTATAACCTATTCTTGTTCCCTTGGCCAACAGTAGTTAACCCATCCTTGACTAATTAAAGTCTGGGAAACCTGGGGGGAAGGAGAGGATGAAAGGGGGCCACACAAATGCAGTTTAGGCCAAAAGACAGTTAAGCTTTCAGAAAGTTTAAGGATTTTTGTCCCAACCAAGGGAAATGAGGGCACATTCAAAATGTGCTACTGTCTACACCCCTCTGCATTGTAACAGAAGTGCAATGTGTTCAGTAGGTTCCAAGGGGTTTTTGTGACCCCCCTCCCAAACCAGTGCAAAGACAAACACTCAGGGAGGAGTTGCTGCAGCACTTCTGTTTCTGAAAGCTTGCTGACAGCAGTGTTGTTTTCTGATCCGTAGGTCCAGAGGATGGCATAGCAATAACGTCACTGTCCAGGGAGCTGGAGTCCTTCCTCGCCTGTTTGCATGCTGCTTGAACTGATCCCAAGCCTTTGTTTTTGGACTGAAGAAACCTGAAAACCTTTCTCTCCTAATTCATGAGCCAGCAGGATGTGGTCGCCGTGCTTTCAGAACGCCTGCTTGTAGCCGCCTACAAAGGCCAAGTGGAGAATGTGGTGCAGCTTATCAACAGGGGTGCCAAGGTAGCGGTTACCAAGGTAACAAGAGAAAAACGCTTTGCGAAAGCCCTGGGAACTAATGTAACTCCTAGACCATTGTCTGTGAAAATGCCTTCGTAGCTTTACCAATCTGAATGTGACTGAGGTTAGTGTTCAGATTTCCTTAAAGTTTATACTTAATAGCTCACGTAAATTTGCAGTATAGTGCATGTCTTGTTTTTATACACTCCCCAGCGGACGCAGGAAACACAGTGTGTTGATGGACGGGCAGCGACATTTTTCAAAGCGTGCATTGACTTTTGAGCACTGTGTGATCTGATGAATGGAGCGATTCATCACTGTCAGGGGAAGGCAGTTCAGAGCACCCATCTCTCTGGGTGAGGGGATGGGGAAAAGCCACCTCTGTGGTAGGGTAAGGTACGCAGAGAGTGTTTCTTTTCGCTGAAGTCTCTTGGTAAAGCAGTCTCACTTATACCCAACATTCTCATTGATTCGTTCTGTGTAGTCCCTTAGTTCCAGACTTGGGGGTTGCAAACTGTGTTCCCCATACCTTTGAGATAAGGCCAGCATCAAAGGATTTCTGCTTAGATATTAAGAGAGTTCAAAATGTTATTCACCTATTCCTAACTCTCAACATGTTATAAATAATACTAGCATATAAAAAATTAGGTAGATCTGGCTGTTGCAGAGAAGGTTTGATCAGCAAAAAACCTGTTTTGATGAACTGTTGTTCTCCATTGTATCTATTTTTTTTGTGTTTCCATATTGGTTTTGAACCTTATATATGTATGGGAGCTAATATTTACAGATAGAAAGCAAATGTGAGTACACTTGATAAAAAGAGGAAAAGACAGATTACTTATCTGTAAGTGACAGTTGTTTTCAGTCCCTTTGCAGTGTTTGAATTGTAGATAATATTTATTTTGAAAGCTGGAGTGATCCAAGGACAACCTGTGTTTGTGAGTTTTGTTTGCCAAAATAAGTGGCCTCTTGTTGCTAGATACAAAGTACAGATGTAATAATCATGAATAGTCCCATAAAGATGCCTGTTTGGCTCTGTAGTCCAAGCAGCTCTGTAGCTGATATACAGCTATTAAGGGTAGTCAGTAATAGACCAGGAAATACTGACTTACAGATGCCTGACTGGTAGCTCAGGGTTTTGTGGTTGCATGTTTTCTTTTGTTTGATTTTTTTAAGATCATGAGCTTTGAAGACTACTGAGGGAGGAACCTACCTGAAAATACACAAATGTTAGAAAGGATACTGTACTTTGCATTAATGTAATTTGAAATTTAGTTTCCATACTGTTTGAACATAAAATGTGATATCCCTTGGTTTCCAGAATAATTGTGCCACTGATTTAACTACTTTATGGAACTAGTTGCCATAATCTACAATTCAAATGCAAAATTGACAGTTTCTCATTTTTAAGGTTGATTATTGCGCTACTATCAATGCCTTCTGTTAATTACAGTAACAAACACATCGTGTAGATCTGACTTTGAAACACAAAATCAGCTTAATTTGATATAATGCAGATTTGCTAGAGTTGATAAGTTTTTCTTTCCTGTATGACACAGAGTGGCTTGCTTGCTTTGTTGTTCAACCCTTGTATGGAAAATCAAAGCAGAGCTTATTTGGCAGCAGAACTGCACTCAGGTGCAAAGAGTTCATGTTTCTGTTGGACAGCTGTGAACTCTGAGGCCATTCCTGTAGCTGATCTGGTACTGCAGAATTGTAGCTATTCTTTCCTAAAAGTTGTAGATTATCCCCATGGCGTTCAGGGAGGGAACATGACGAAAGCTGTCCCTCTTGCCATTCTGGGTGCATCCCAGCACACCACCAGACAGTACAGATGAGGTACTTGGGTAACCTGGTGACAAGCCCTGCTCAGAAGAGATGAAGTCAGATCAGCGAGACTGTGGAGGAGTGCACAGAGGAGTGGAAACACTGTCAGAGAAGCAGCCAAGGCTACATGCATGGGGTATTTTGGAGGTGCACACACACTTATTCCTCCCATGCTGTGAGCCAGATAGAGGTGAGTGCAATGTGAACCAAGAGGTGTGAGACCAAGCTGCTGCCCTCATCAAAGCCTATCAGTTCAGGCTCCGTAGTGTCCCGTCCAGGTCTACACAGCGTCCAGTTTGCATCTGGGTCTCATTCAGCCAGCTGTATAGAGAGAGCATATGCATATTTGCTTATGAAAGGCTGTATAAACATACCCTGGGAAGAGCTTGGCTTGCTAATCTGATGGCACACAAAGGCTGGAAGGAGAAAGAGATGTGTAAAGTTAAGGACAAGGTTGTCGCAAGAGCAAGGATGTATAAATTAGTCTCAAGTATATTTAAACTGGAAATTTAAAGGGATTTTTTAGCCATCACAGCAACATGTTCTTGTGCAGTCTTTCAATAAGCAGAAACAAGTGCAAAATAAGAACTACTTTTGGGATAGGAGTTGTTAATTTTAGAATGGAAATTAGATGGCAGGCTTGTTGTAGCACACTGATATAGACGAAGCTTTCAGATGAACTGAAATTTAGAGCTGTCTCCTCCTCCAAGATAAAACTCATTGCACAGTGGAGCATAGAAATAAATTTATTCATGTGCATGCCTTAGTTCTCTTTTACCTGTATGTCTTCTGCTTTTATTCAGTTTTCAGTTTGTTCTGTCAAATTAATTTTAAATTATAGGGATTTGCATTAAAAAAACCCTGGATCTGGTACTGGTCAACCAAAATTCCTGCTGGATTCTGTGAGTTTTATTGGAGGAAGACATGAGGAGACAAAGCTCTTTGGAGGGAGAGAAAAAGTTCCCATATCACTGTAGGCTTTAAATGTATTTCAGATATGCATCTGTAAGCACAGACCAATTCTTATGAATAACACTGTGCAGAGCCACAGCTTGAAGTGACTAGGATCTAGAGCTAAATGCTAGAGAGTTCTTTATTCAAAATGGATTAATTGAGCATAACTTAAGGTAAATGAAGGATATTTTCTGTAACAAATCAAGTGCTAGTAAATGCCAGATAGCTGGCTTGTCCAGTTCTATTTTTGTTGTATATGGAAGGTCATATGATATAGTTAATTGTTGTTTCAGAAAACAACAATTCAGCTGTAAAATAGTATTTCATTTTTGTCACCTCTAAGTAGATGATTTCAGACAAAGAAGAATATGAAAGAAACAACTGGAGAATCCAGTTGTGTGTCCAGGTGCTCACTTTAGTGTTTCCTCGGGAATGCACTTGTTTCATTTTGCCAGCATTACTAGCAAGGCATCTGTGCAGGTGAAGTCAATATGGAAAGGTGCACCTCCTCTGACTCCAGCAAGGGACACTTGGGCTCGTTCCAGATTTGGGGCCTTTTAAAATATGTAAAGAAGAGCTGATGGGCACTAGGTCACTCTGCTGCTACTGACCCTCGCCACAGTGGATGAGGGGTGGTGGCACTGCAGTGCACATGCACTGAGTGCTTGTCCTGGTGCTGGGATGTGGGGCTGTGGCCAAGAGAAGGTGTGGTGCTCAGCAGAGGCTTCATGGCTCTGCTCTTTTCTAAGGGCACCTGCTCTGTCAGGTGCTCTGTTGCCACTCTGCCCCATATGACAAAGAGATAATTTCCATTTTTACGGCTTTTCATCTGACGTTCTTCAAATGTATAGCTGTTTTCTTTATGAAAAAGGCAAAAAAATCCCCTGAACAATCGATCATACATATTGGCTAATGCAACAAGCAGGTTCCCTTATCAAGTACTTTGGTGAATAAGCTGCAAAAACTGGAAAACTAGGAACTGAGCCTGCTATAATTCAGTCTTTTCTTCCAATCAAGAAAGCTGGTCCCTTCTTTCAGTCCTTTTGTAGTAGAGCTCTCTTTCAGTGACATTACTGACAGCTGCACTTTGACACAAAAGCATTGGAACTTCTGCTGAGCTGATGTCTTGCGGTCCTCTCAGGATGCTGCTGTCCTTTTCCTGATTTTTCTTTTCATTCTGAGGTAGATTAGGGAGAGGGCTATGGACCACTAGGAATGGCCCAGGAGGAGCCATGGTAGTGTCATCTCAAATCAGGTCAGGTCTTCTCTCAAGCTTGTTCCCAGAACGCTGCCTGGAGGATGGAGAGCAGTGGGATTTCACCTCCCAGGCATCTGCTTCTGGTGCATCCCAAGGATGCCTGGCTGAAACAAGGCACTTCTGGAGCTCAAATTTCCAGCTATGAACCTCTGCACTCCAACTCGCCAAAACAAAGTGTTACTGGGTGTTGGGTTTCACTGGGGTGTTGCAGCACAGGGTGTAGCATTCAATAGCATGAGTTAATAGGGCCTGAAAAAGCTGTGTGTTAGCAAGCACACACAGAGGAGCACACTGCTTCTCTGGTAAACACAGAAAAGATCGACAGAAGAAATCATAAAGGTGGCACAGGCACTTTTAGTGTAATTTGTGTAGCGTCATGGGTTTTATGAGTATTTTCAAAGAGAAGCAGAATATAGCTTTTCTGCAGAACATAGCATTAAGATCATAGCTATAAAATTGAATTCTGCAGAGAAGGAATGATAATTCAGAAAAAAAAGCCCCAAGGAAATGCAAAAAGTAGTGCTTCTGTTTTGATTCAGTAATTCTGTTTGTTTGATTTAACTTTTGAACTAATCATGTTACGAACATGCCATGTGGCAACACTTTAGTAATGCTGGGGTACTTTGAGTCTCAACTTCAGAGCACGTCGAGTTCTTTAAAGCAATCTCTTTTTTTCTTCTGTTTTAAGTTAAGACAGAAACAAAAAAGAAAATGTATTTTGGTGCTTTCGCATTTTTGCGCTCCTTCAGTTTGAAAAGCTATTTGTGTCTGTTTTGAACAATAAATAAAGATAAATGAAAAGGGACTAGCGAACATTTAGGGAGTTCTGAATGCCTGTTGAGGTCAGTGGGAAACTTTCTGCTGACTTGAGCAAGCAGGTTATTCATGGAGAACAGTCTAACAAATCATCAGTGTGAACAATGTGACAAGACTTGGATTTTGCTTTCAAGCTTTCCAGTAAAATGTGGATAGGCATTTCTTGTACGAGTGCAGAATAACAGTCCTTGTGCATCACAAGTGCAGGGTGAGATGGAGAACTGAATGTACTTTCATGAAGTATCTACACATACATAAACATAGGGAAAGATCATGCAGCTTGGGCTACTGAGGCCCCCCTGTATGCTTTGGTTGTGGAGTGCATACAATGGCAAACATACTCTTCTGAAAGTTCTGCTTTTAAATGGTGTGTATGGACAGGTGCCTGACAATGTCTGAAAGTTAGAATACAGATTAAATACAAACAAAAACCTACCCTTGCATTTTACTGCTGAAACTCACGTGGCTGTTTACAGTGCTCGGCTGCAGCCTAATATGCCCCACAGCTATAGCAGCGTGTCATGGTGGTTGGAAGTTGCAGCCTTAGTCAAATAGCTCCCATTTATTTTGTCAATAAGTCCGTGACACAGGACCATTTGTATGATTTGTTGCCTGATGAAGCAATTGTTTACATTTGAATAGAAGTCCAAATTGCTTTTTTTTTAACATATGAGTGACTGCTTTATTGGTTCATTAATCCCAAGTTGTAGCAGTCTCTCATTTATATTTGTAATAACCCCCAAACCATTACAGTTCATATTTGGCAATGCTCACAAGCTTTTAAGTCAGTAGTCTGCGTGTTGAGCAGTCCCTCCATTTAGTGTTGTCTCCTTGCAATGAGCATCTAGGAGACACTCATGTTTGTACATGTTTCCTTTCCCCCTTAGACCCTTGCGTGTATTCAGATAAACCCCCTGTGGTGGGTTGACCTTGGCTGGACACCAGCTGCCCACCCAGCCGCTCTGTCACTCCCCTTCTCAGCCAGACAGGGGAGAGAGTAAGGTGGAGAAAACAGCTCATGGGTTGGGATAAGGTGGTTTATTTAAAGCAAAAGCAAAGTGGAAGCTTGTGCGTGCAAAACGGGAAGTGAAAGATAACATAGTTTATTCTCTAATTCCCATGAGCAGCGATGGTTGGCCGCTCCTGAGAAGCAGGGCTTCAGCACATGTAATGTTTCCTTAGCAGGCAGCCATTGGAGAGAATGAATGCCTGCCTTCCTGCTCCTTGCCTTAGCTTATATCTGAACCGACATCACATGGTCTGGAATATCCCTTTGGTCAGTGTGGGTCAGCTGACCTACTTTGGTCCCCTCCCAGGATCTTGCCCTCGACTGAGGAAGGAATGTTACAGTGCTGATGCTTTGCTCAGCAGTAGCCAAAACACTGGTGTGTTATCAACACCCTTCTAGCTACCAATGCAAAGCACAGCGCTGTGAGGGCTACTATGAGAAATGAACTCCAGCTCAGCCAGACCCAATACACCCCCTCTTTGGTGCTGCAGCATTGAGTGCAAAATGTCTTTATGGAGGAGACACACAGAGGGAGTTTTGTCTGTCTGTCTTCATCTCCCTTCCACCTATATATTTTGGGTAGGGTGCATTGCTGTGAGAGAAGAACTTTGTGGGCTATTAGTTTGTCTTACAGGCATGAAGGCAAGAGCAGCCCTGACTGTTGCTGCTGTGGCAAAAACTCATTCAGTGTTTCTCTCCAAAGCTTGCTGTGCTCCAAGTTTGTCATCACAGCGTGAAGGGCACCCAAACTCCTTGTCCCTTCCTCACGGTTTGTTCTGGATTAGTGTGTGCATGCATATGGACATACATACCTGTGTGTATGTTTGTGTGGGGAAATGGGTGGGAATGTTTTTCCAGTGTTTGTGTTGCCCATACTGGAACACTGTCCATCTGTACCACCCATCTCTGCTCTCATTTTGAATGTTACTGGGAAGAAAAAGAAAATCTGGCATTGCCAGGTTTTGCAGGGTTATGATTAAGCTTGAGATGATCGGTGCTCTTTCAAAAGCCTGAATCTCTAATTAGTGTAATGTGCTGGAATTGATTCTCTTCCCACTCTCCTGTCTTTGGTAGAGTCACAGTTTTTGTTTATAGTGTCCCTTTAAAGTGGGAAGAACTCAAGGACTGCAGGTGTGCAGAAGCTCTGGTTACTGAAGGTCTCTCTGTAGGGGTCTCCAATAGGTGAGATGCCTCTGAACCTGTGTTTCTGTATAGAGAATCTTAAACACACAAACCCTCTGGAATAAAAGTGGTCCTTTAGTCTTTCAACCTATTTATTAATTTATTTTAAAAAGAAAAAAAAAAAAAGAAAAAAAGCAACCTGAGTTTTAGAGACCTGGATAGTATTTTTGAATGCTTTGGGGATGACGATAGGGGAAATGCACAGTTAACATGAACCTCTCTTCAATGAGTGACAGGAACATCCAGGCCCTTGCTTGCAGCTCTCCCTGGCCCTGCAGTGGCCTCTTCCAGCAAGTGCCCTCTCCTCCTCCAGCGCCCATATCCTGTTGGGTAGGTTCCAGGGACAGGACAGCAGTGCTCCCTGGAGTGAGGGCAGCCTCCTCCAGATAAGCCCATTCTTCAGGGCAGCTTTATTTTAATGTGGCTTAAGGCACTGAATGGGCAGGTGAAGGTCATGTGATCTCGATCTTCTGTGGTTTTGCAGCCTTTTCCTGCACTTGTGCCCTGCCAGCAGGCACAATCTGTCTCACAATTGCCTAGGAACACGTGATGGTTGAGGAAAACATGCCCCTCGTATTGATACAAACTCCTATTCTGTTTTCATAGTTTACTTTTAACACAGTGCCTTTGGCTGCATGTCAGCATTTTTTTGGTGGTTAGAGCTGGTTATCTTATCAGAAAGTTTTCCTGTTGGGATGTACTCATGTTGTTCACACTATTTTCCTTCTAATGTACATGAGCTGGCTTCAAGTTGGGTTGGTTTGGTATTTTTCCTGATCCATGTACAGATTGCTATAAATTGTTTTCGCGATATATTAATAAACCTGCTGGGAAATGAGATAGATGCCTGGATTAGGTGATTTACATATTGGCATTAAGTAATGCAGAAAAGTCAGAACCTGTAAATCTGAATGTGCTGACACACATATTCATAATCCAAACATATTGTTCATAGCCGAGAATTGTTTGTCAATTTGGGTTCTTTTTGTTTTCTCTCTCTTTTTTTTTTTTTCACTTGGGTTGCCTGGGGACTTTTATGCCTTCTGCTATTGAGTTACCTGGAACAGTGACATAGCCCTGGCTCTCCTCCAAGCTGATGGAGAAGGAAACATGGTCAGTGCAGCTCAGTGCCCTTCCACGTAGGGCCAGGCATTTAGGGACCTGTGACCAGATCGAGCTAGAGGCTCCCAGGCAACAGGGTGGATGGTGCCCAGGGGCAGTGGTGACAGCTGAAAGTGAACTCTTGCCACACCTTCAGCAAAATAGGAATGGAAGTTTCCCACATGGGAATGAACTGCTGCTACTAACGGGAGACAATGTTTGGGTTTTGAGAAACCCATGTGTCAGAGTGGATGAGGACTTTGCCCTTAGATCTGGCCCTTCAAATCAATAATGTAGGGCAATTAATCAACACAATGTTTTTGAAGCACAACACAACTGATCAGTAATCAGACAGACATTTTGTCCCCAGCCGTTCTGTTTTTTCTTTTTGCTCTGAAGAGGCTGAGTTACCAAGGTTTTACCAGCTATGTGGGTATGGGATTCACTGTATGAAAACAATCCTGTCTTGAACTTGGTTTATTATATACTTGAAGTAGTTTTCTCACTGAAGATGTTGCTTAAAACCTCAGAGAACTGATAGTTGCCTTCTGCTTACTTCAGGGCACTAGTAGTCAGATAGCTTTTGAAGTATTTGCTCCTTCTGTAGGTAATATTGTAGGGCTGTTTATCTTCCTTTGCAGGGTAAATTCTTGGGTGGAATCATTGGATGGAAAAATAGACAATAGCACCAGTAATGAAGTAATAGATATATAATAGATAGAGGTGAAGCATAATGTGACTCATAAAAAGCCTAGTAGAGAAAGCAGCATTCTTTGTGAAGATACTTTGTGAATTTAGCAATGGCTGGAATCCTGTTTGCTTATTTGTGATTAAATAATTTGCAGTGAACAGTTTTAGAGTGTTGCTGTTTAGCAGACCTTGAGGTGTTTCGCTCAGTTTTCGTGTTGATGCCTTGAGATTTGAGAGAGAAAGAAAGATAATGTTTAAAAATAAGTATTGTCCAAAAATAACCTGACAGATCTTTAGCAAAATGAAGTTGGTCGTCATACACATGAGGTCACTGGAGTGACTACAAGTCTTCCATTCCTTTTCATGGGAGCATCTGTCATGCACAACAGTTCAGTAATTCTTGTGTCTGTCACAAAGAAGGTGCCCGCTACAATACATGAATTAACCTGCTACTGCAACTTTGCTGTACAGAGGGAAGTTGAAAGTGGTTGACAGTTCTGTGCTCCAGAGGGACAGAAACAAAAGGGTCATGAATTCTGCTTAGGCATGGACACAGACCTGGATCTGAATTTCTAAGGAAGTACCCTTACGTGAATATGATATCCCTTTTATAGAGTGTCATTGGGATAAACTGAAATGTTACAGAAGGGGGAGGAGGAATATTCAGCATACACAAAACTAAGATAAAGCCTTTGACACACTAATATATGTCAGTTGCTGCTATTGCAGGTTTCAGAGAGTGAGGTACAAACAGAAGAATGATGAAAAGCAGATAAAATTATATTTAACTGCCATGCATAAAAATTCACCCTAATGTATTATTATTTTCTTCTCATTCATAGCATGGCCGGACCCCCCTGCATCTTGCTGCCCACAAGGGTCATCTCCATGTTGTCCAGATTTTGTTGAAGGCAGGTTGTGACCTGGATATTCAGGATGATGTAAGTAGATAAAACTTTCTTGCTTGCAGTGGAGGGGCAAAGATGATTTGCAAGTAACAGTGGACCTTCACTTCTTTGAAGTAGGATTAAATGAAAGCAAAATCTGTCTATTTTCTAATTCAGAGATGTAACCTCCAGTTTGG
Source organism: Lepidothrix coronata (assembly GCF_001604755.1). Lineage (NCBI taxonomy): Eukaryota > Metazoa > Chordata > Aves > Passeriformes > Pipridae > Lepidothrix > Lepidothrix coronata. The sequence continues at coordinate 11,034,121 of NW_016690184.1, forward strand.
ATATGCAAAACTGCATGGGAGACAATGTAAAATATGGTGGTTTTCAATGAATAATTTGGTCCTCTTGCTCAAGCTGCAGAGCTTTATAAGAGCTCTGGCTGTGCCAGGTGGGTGTGAATAGCAGTGAGAGTCATCGTCTGCTGCTTTTTGTAGAAATGCACTAGGAGCTCATTGTGCTCTGTGGGAATGCACTGAAGGATGTCAGGTAGGGACCACAACCAGTTGTGATGTTGGTCTGAAGTGGGAGATGCTTTTTGTGTAGGCACATCCCTCAGCATCTAAGGTATTGAGCAGCTGCCCAGAGCACTGTGCAGCACTGCAGGGAGATCGTCCTGTTGGCAGCCACACGTGATGTGGGGGTGGTCGCATCTGTGAAAGTGTTGTGTGGTGAAGCACCAGCACAATGAAACAAACTTTCAGCAAATTTTTTTTCATTCAGTAAAACAGGTAAGTTACTGAAATTCCTCAGGTTTCTGTAAGGGTAGTTCTAATCTTGGAACAGCCTTTGAGGCACATGGTAACATGAGGTAACATGGATTTAGTTATCTCACTCTGATGAAAAATGTGAAATAGCAGTCAAATAAACATGATTTCTGCAGATTTAATTGCTAACTTCTGATGGCACGCTGGAAGAACTTTGAGGAAGGGTTGCTTTTTTTCCCGCTGTAAAGGTGGAGAGTCTTCAAAGGACCTAAAGGTCCAAAGATGGTTAGTAGAGGCATCTGTATGACTATTAGAAGGACACTGGAAATTTCTAGGTGCCTTTTGAAAATCCCTGTAGGCATTCGTTTGCATCTAGAGAATTAAATATCTATAGAAATTAGAAAGCTGGTTTCTTCCTCTGCATGAGTAGCTGATTCCCTGTGACACATGAGCAGCTTGTCTGACGAGCTTAGGACTGTGTTACTGATGTGGCCAGCCTTTCACAGGGAAACTTGTTTTTCTAGGAAGAAAATTTGCTTCCTGCACTCTTTATTCTTTCACTGTGCCCATCTGTGAAATGGAACATATTTGCAAGTGGAGTGGAAGTATCAGTTTATTCAGATGTATCTTGGGTATGTTTTTTGACTTCTCCCAGCGAAAATGATTCATCAGGTATTTAAGACAAAATTGCAGGTACTTTACAAGTACAGTCAGTTTTCCTGAGAAAAGCAAGTTGCTGCTTTAAGAAAGCAACAGCTTCCACTGATTTGGTCAAATTGGATTTCTGTGGAAACCGGTTTTTGAGTAAGTTTGGTTTATTATTTTTAATCCTCTAGGAATAAAATCTAGGCTGTTTATATATAAACTTGATAGCTGTAATGGAAAAACAGTAAATCAATGTTTACCATCATTTCAGTTCAGTAAAGAGTCTTGTAGTTGTAGAAATATGCAGCTTGTAGAAGACCTATTTCACTTGTCTTGCAAACTTCTCAGGGACTTTGCTCACAACAATTGGATACTGCTTCTAAATGTGGTGATTAATATGAAAGAATAAATGCATGCTGGATTCATAGATTCTGTTTCGTTTAAATGTATTTTGATTTTTAGCTTTGTATTTAGTACAAAGTAATTTGGTTGGGATTGAGGAGAGCCTTGGGACTTGCTGAGTCTCAGACGGTATGTTTGGATTTGTATTGTAGGAGATGGAAGTCTAAAACTCCAAATGAAGATTTTTGCTTGTGATAGGTATTAACTAAAATATTTCTGCTTTCCTTTTACATAGGTCTTCAAAGAAAGTTCTCTATTTATGGTTTCTCTTGTGTAATTCATTTTTACAGTTTACGCCTCACAGAATATGTTCATAGTCTCTTTTAGTTGCCCTCTATTGATTGTGCCTTCTGCCGCTTTTACTGTGTGGTTATGTGGCAGTGAAGGCATCTTAGTTTCAAGTGCTGATTAACATCTGTCCATTTCACTGCTGTTTTTCAGGAATACAGATTTAGGTTCAGATGTGAAAATGCTTGTGAGAGTGGGGATTATAATATTTGTTTAAAAAGTAAATTACTTTGTTGATTTTGGTCTGTGTCATTGTGATAACACACAAGAATCCAAAAAGATGATCTACATTTTATTTTTCTAAATAACGAGAAACCTAAAGATTTTATTTTGAACAAATTCAAGACCAACTTTTAATTTGCCGCCTGATAAGCAGAAACTTAAAAGTTGCTAAATGTTGTGGAGAGATTAAAATGCTCCCTTCATGTTCTACAGATACATTCTTTAAACATGGTTAAGAGCCATAAGAATTAGTTGAAGAATGACCTCCAGTGGCCTGGAGTGGGATTATTATGAATTTCAGCCGGTGGAGTCCAGCTCTGTAGAATACGCCACCCCGGGAGCTAACTCTTTTCTTCTCCCTGCCAATACTGAAAACTCTTACTGGGATCCCAATGCCATCTCTGAGTGGTCAATGAGTATCCATACAGCACACACCTCAGAAATAGTCAAGGAGAAGGTTGTTCCGGTGAAGGAAATCAAGGATGAAAAAAATAAGAGAAACCAGAAGAGAAAGGCTAGGAAGGAACCTAGAAGATCAGAGAGAGAGAAGGAGGTTAGAACTCTTGTGCATCCCCCCTGCCTTGAGCCTGACACCTCGCACAGTGCATGCTGCGAAACCCTGGCCGGGCGATCTGGCATGGCTGAGCTCTGCGGCGCTGCATGGCTGCATGGCCGGCTTGGTGCTGGGTGCTCTGCATCAGCTTTCCCTGCCCTCTATGCACTCTCTGAAGATCTAACTGGGAAAACAATGTCATTTAAAACAAAGGCCAGAGGCCCCGAAACTTCCCTTCTGGAAGCTCCAATTTAAGAAGCAGAAAATTAGTTTCAAACAATGGAGCAATAGCCCAGGGTTCATAATCATTTCTAGCTGAATGAAAATATGCAAAGTGGCTTATTCCTGTGCTTCCATTTCATTTAGACAGTAATTTGTTTCATTCATGATTATTTTTCATGCCTTGATCACTTCTGCTGATCATGCATCATCATTTATTGTTCAGGGTGGAGTTGTTTTCCCTGTGTATCATGACAACTGTCTCTCTTCAGCAAAGGAGGAGGAAGGCAGCACAGACACACTGAGAAACATGAGGGCATATTCAGTTGCCTTTGTGAGGGTTGCTTCAGGTTATCCACATATGCTTGTATGGTCTGCAAATATTCAACACTTTAAAATATTTTGATATTTCTACTGTGAATTCAGTGGCTTGATTTTATAGTAAATGACTTTGCAAGTGCCATCCAGCACTTTGTATCAGGGATTGAAGCCATGAGTTTTTGCTGGTATTTTTTGGTTGGCCAGAGCTGTGGATGCCCCATCCCTAGAAGTGTTCCAAGCTAGGCTGGGTGGGGCTTTGAGCAACCTGGTCTAGTGGAAGGTGTCCCTGCCCATGGTGGAGAGGTTGGTCTAGATGATCTTTAAGGTCCCTTCCAATCCAAACCATTCTGTGATTTTGGTGCAATTCTCTAGTAGCAAGACACTCTGTTGATTTCTGCAAACATAGAAGGACAGTGAGAAGGTAAAGTGTGGCACTGGAGAAGGGCTTTAAGGGAGATTGTACAACTGATGGATGCTCTGGAGAATTGGAGAATAGGAGCGTGCAGGAGAACAAATTATGGTGGTTATAGGTTGTTTTTTTTTAAATCAGAGAAAGGAAAAATTAACAGGTATTATAAACTAGCGTAAACCAAATCTCACTCATTTTGGGTAGTAGAGTCTATAATAGAGACTCCAGTAACACAGAAGAGCTGTTCAGAAGTCTGTCTGAAACTGTTTTGTAAGTTGCTTGTATTGTTTCATTTCCCTTGGGGTGAACTTCACATGTAAAATAGATGCCTGTCCAGTTTCCAGGTGCCTGGTCCCAGTGGTTGCATCCACCTTTTTAAGGTAGTCAGGGAGGTAGTTACAAAAACCAGGACAGTGAGCAAATGCCACCAGCCCAGCCTAGCCAACACACAAGTGCTAAAGGAAGGGTAATGCTGAAGTCCGTGGAGAGGTCAAGATTTAAGTATCTGCCTTTTGTCAGAACTCCCAGCCTGCAACCCTCTCCTGACACAGGTGCTTAAGCTCTCTATAAAGAACATGGTTTCACCGTTTGGAAATTTACCTTCTGCTGTGTAACAGCCCTCTTACAGGTAGAGCTCTCAGATGTGCAGTCCTGCATCCTCTGCATCAGGAGATGCAGATTTCTATCCCAGTCTCCCAATGTCTTCCTCTTTCTATTCCAATGAATACCAAGATTTTTCTTAGAAGTGGAGCACTTTCAACATTGCAGTGCTGTCACAGCAAGACAAACTGTGCAAGTAACCTCTGGGCCAGTGGCCACTTTCTTCACTGGCATCATTTCGAAGGGTGATGGGCATACCTGCAACATGCATGGTGCTTCTTCCAGCAAGCACATGAGGAGAGCACTTGTAGGGTGAGAGAGAGGAGGAGAGATGTCTGCATTAGGGGCTGCAGCAGGGCAAGGGTGTGCAGTGCCACCATGACAGCAGTGCCCTGTGGCAGTGTTGCACACTGAGACGTCCAGGGCATTGGAGTGGAATGAGTTTGAGTTGCCTTCAGGGCTAGGCAGAGTCTGAGTAAGGGGGTTTAAGATTCACTAGTGTAGACCCTAGTGCCTTACTTCTATCTAGCCTCACTTAAGTCTTTTTGGCTTTGGGCCCACATCTGCATTTAAGCAGACTGTTTTCTGTCAAGGTCATGTTTGTGTGACACAGCGCTGGAGTTATCCCTCTTCATTGCTACCGATCTGCAGTCTGTTCTGAAGGCATAAATCTCTTGCAAATAGGATCATAAATTGTGCCCAGTATAATAGTCTGGACAGTTAATACACATTTACCGCTGTAATTGCTCTCTGAGCCTCTGGAAGAGCCCCCTAATGCCTTGCTAAAAGCAGAAATCCGATGAGTGCTTTCAGAGACAGTTATTTTAGCAATTAATAAAAGATGCACAAGTCAGTGATTACACTGTCTGAAAATTCATGCTGTGAAAAAAAATGTATCTGTTTTCTCTGACTCCATAAAAGGCAAGGTAGGGATTTGCTCCACTGCTGATGGGAAGGCAAGACAGGTTAGAGTGCAGCAGGACAGACAGTGTTATTTATAGGTGGGCTGCGCCATCCATGGCTGGGGCGCTCGATGACTCTCACACGGAGGGCATTGCAATCTGGTCATTCAGCTTTCACAGCACCTTAAGCAGTTTAAGGTTAATATTTGTGCTGAGGTCCAAGGGAACAGTTTACCGAGTCCTGCTCTGTCCTGCTGGCTGAGGGGCCAGGGGATGGTAGGGATGGACCTACACCAGGACACTGATATGTGCCATCTCATCGCTGGGAGGTGCCTCAGTCAATGAAACAGGGTTTGAGATATCCTTTAACAGTCCCTGTTACAGGGATGAGGTGTTTATTTTGCCCAGTCAGGGTGTGGGTTGGACCTTACTCTTAGATGCTTGGCTCTTCCCATGCTGTGTAGGGAAGATATTGGCACCAAAGCCTTGGACAGGAGGCACCTGAGCCTGCCATTTGCGGGACTTGCATCCTTTCACTTATCTGGACTTCCACTTCAGGGACCAGAATAGAATATGGGACAAAGCTCAGGCATGGCTGAAGCTGTCTCAGTCCTACTCCAGCACATGGGTTTGGGCTCCTCAAGGGAGACGTGCTCTTGCAGCAGTGAGGCGTGCTTCCTGCTTTCCAAATAAACAAATGTGTTTGTTTTGAAATTAAATGAGATGCCATTTGTAGAAGATGTCGATACAGGGCTTTGCAAATGTGGGTAAAGCCTTCGAGCCTGTGCAATAGATTTTTTAGGTGAGAAGCATGGGTCATCTACCACCACCATCTGCGGCTCCTAGAACGCTTCCATCAGCGCTGCCTGTGTACAATCCTAAACATCCACTGGTCAGATTATGTGACTAATACGTCTGTTCTAGAACAAGCAGCAGTCACAAGTATTGAGGCCATGTTGCTGAGAACACAGCTGCATTGGACAGGACATGTCTCCAGGATGAAGGACCACCGCCTCCCTAAGATCCTGCTTTATGGTGAACTTTCCACCAGCTGCCGCATGAGAGAAGCACCGAAGAAAAGATACAAGGACTCCCTGAAACAACATCTCAGCCTCGGCCATATTGATCAACATAACTGGTCTACTCTGGCCTCCAATCAGGAGGTCTGGAGACACACCATCTATAACGCTGCTGATGCCTTTGAGAACGCACGCAGGATCACTCTTGAGGAGAAAAGACAATGCAGAAAGAATCGTGCCCTGCAGAATATACCATCTAAGGAGTCTTTCTGCTGTGCCTTTTGCAACCGGACATGCCTGTCTCATATTGGCCTTTTTAACCACCAGCGTACTTGTGACAAACATGGGTAGAGCCCTTCCCAAATCTTCGTTCGGGAAGCCTAGCCATGAATGAAATGAGATGCCATTAAAAGTAGCTGTAATATCAACACACTCTAAAAAGCTGAATGGCCTTTGACCTCACTGCAATTACTGTGATGAGATTGGGCTAATGACAGGAACAACCTTGTTTTAAACTGACCCAGTGAGAAGATCCTTAATTACAAACTAAATCCAGTACAAGCCATTCCTGCCTCCAGTTTAATCTTCTCCACAGTAATTTCTTAGACTGTAAAGAAGTAGCAACCAACCATTCATTGTTCAAACTCCATTCTCTGCAATGGCAGTTGCCATCTTGTTTTAGTCTGTTTTATAATATCTTCTGTAGTTTTGCTGGTGCAGCAATACCAGTTGGCAGTGATAGGTTGGTGGATTACTTTCCACTTTGTGACAGTCAGATAAAATGACTTTTGCACTGTCCACGTTACCCATTGCTGCAGTAGCAGTAGCTGCGCCAGTCATCAGTGCCATGCATTTTCAGGAAAGCTTGCTGTTGAGCAAATTTCCATATAGTCATAGTTACTGGTAACTATTTGACACTTGCACTTGTGAGATGGTATAATTTGGACATTTTCCATAACATTTTGATTGTCTTTGAATTTGGAACAAATACAAAAATTCAGAGCACTTGCAGTGCTGTCAGTTTTCCAACACTTTGTGCTTTTCTGAAAGTCCCACTTCTTGGAAGCATTACTGTCTTTGTTCAAAATCTCTTAAAATACGTTTCCAGTCACAAGAATGAATGTAAAAGTATGTAGCCTCTAGAGAAAAAAACATAGATAGCAATTTTTAAAAAAGGACCTTCAACACAATTTTTTAAAATCAACTTCATGACTATAAGCCAATTTAATGATTTAGGGATTATTGAAAGGTTGTAGTTGGTAATACTCATTTTTTCTATACAGATTAATAACTAGTTTGGTATCATTAGCACAAAAGAACCCCACGAAGAGCAAGTTTTAAGTCAGCTGCTAATTACCTTTGAGAACAAATTATTCAAATTAACCAGTTTTCTAAAGACTTGTAGACTGTAGAACAGAAAACACAGAAATTCCTCTAGTTTTAGTATTTAATATAATATGCTATTATCTGATACAGATTTGTAGCAGAGAAATTTTGTTCTGTTTAGGACTAGCTTCCTGCGGGCCTTTTTCCCCCAGGATACATGGCGTATCTCTGTCTTGCGTGTGTTTGTGGTGACCATTATCTAGATAGGTAGAAGTGGATTGGATTCCCTCTCTGTTTATTCATCCCGAAAAAGGCTGTGTGTAGCTTTGAAGCCTGTCTTTGCTTGTGGACTCAGGCTGTGCTTCAGCATTGTGGGTTCAAAGTGATTTCAAAGAAAAGCCAAGACCAGTTGTTGTGGCAGTAGTGGAGCTACTGGAGCTCATTTTCCCATCAATCGGTGTCTTACATCCCTACACACTGCTGCATAAATCCTCCTCTTTCCCCTCGTTTATCAGGGTCTCACCAACATGCACATAAAAATATATAGATAACCCCCATTGGGCAGGGCCAGTGGTTTGCATCTCCCTAATCTTCAGTTTCTGGAAGGCTTGTAGAAAATTAATCTTGGGTTCTCTAATTCAGCAAATGAGTTCAATAGTTGTTAGACGGGAGATAGATGGGCAGTCAGACAAGATGACCACATCAGCATCATTTCTTTCGGAACCTTGGCCATAAAGGAAATAAACTGATGTAAGAAACTTGCCTGTTGCTGCTACGTGGCAGGTCAATGAGAAATGAAAGTTGTTTGGACCTCAAGATTGCTCAACTGCTTGAGTGAATCAAGTCTTGCTGTTGTGGTCCTCATCATAAAGTTGCCTCCACTCGTAGCACTAATTGGTAAATTCATCAGAGGTACTGAAGAGACTGATCTCATCTTGTGCTCCTTATCCTAAGCAGGGCTGATGGAGCAATCAGAGTCAAAACAGGAGAGCCTCATCCAGTTAGTGTAAGTACTGGAGGATCATTATGATGAATTGCGACAGCCTGTAATTCCCTGTAGTTCCCTACAGATACTGTTGATTATTAGTGTCGTAGTTTGAGACCCCTAAAATCCAATTCCCGAATCCAAGCCCCCCTCCCACATCTCACCCAGTGTGAGATGGGTTTTCCAGACACAACACAAGACTCAATATGGGGGGAAGGGAATTATATTACAATGACTACACAAATAAATATTATAATACAGTATATACATAATCTTAACTATCTCTCCTATGATAAATCAGTATTTACAATGGATCAATCTCTTCTCCCTCCAATAAAAGTCCAGAAGGGAAAAGGAAAGATCCTTTCCACTCTCAGGGCAGCAATGTCTCTCTTCTTTCATGCTGCAGCTGTAGCTGGATTGTTGTAGCTGGATCTCTTTCCAATACACACAAGGGAGTCTCCTCTCACCCCTCTCGGCCTTTCGACTCCAAGCGAAGGTCTCACCCATGGATTGCCAGCAGGGACAAAACTCGCTTCACCACGGGCATATCACAAAGTGCAGGGGCATCTTCGTGAAAGTCCCTTCCTCAGGGGATTTACCGCTCAGTCAGAACGTCTCGGGCAGCTTTCAGTTGAAAGTCTTTGCCTCAAGAGTTCTACCAGAGCTCCTGTGCTCTGTCTCAAAACTGCCAGCTTGGCAGCAGCGGGGGGGAACAAGGCCACTTCCCCCGCATTCCGTCTGGCCGTCCCGGTCCAGCTCTGGGACGTCTCTGAGCTCTTAGCTCCTCTCTCCGGTACTGCTGCATTCCAAGACTCCCTTCAAGTAGGAGTCCACCACCCCTCCTCTCTAGAGGTCTCAGAGGGGTTTTGGGGAATTCAATTCAGTTCTTACCCCAAACTCTCTCTCTGTAGAGCTTAGTCCTCTCTCTCTCTCTCTCTCCATTAGAGATCTCTGTGTCTTCCTGCTTGGCTACAGGCCGTTTTTGCTGCATCTTATCTCTTGGCTTTCAGCCATAGTCTCTCCGTTCACTGCTGTCTCTGCTGCCGTTCCTGCTGCTGCTCACAGTGAAGAAACTTCCCCCAGCTCTTAGCTACAGATACCTGGCCCAGTCTAACACTGTTCTAAGTTCCTGCAGCCCCCCAGCCAGGGCTGGGGGGGGCCTAACCCCCAACAGGGCTCCGGACCCCTCTCCTCATGGTCTCGGAATATGGCCACTTCTCCTCTCCAACTACTACCTCATCATCCTTCTTTTCTGATCTGGTTGTGATATGTTTAAATTTTGCATAAGTGCTGATTGGATTAACCCCAAGGGACACCACCCCCTCAGGGGTTACCATTTTTTTAACTCCAGGGGGAAAACTTTTTTCCCCCACCACATGTCGTGCCAGACGTGTTTGATTCACTGCCTTCTGATACCATCAGTTTTAGAATGTTTCAGCGCTGTGTATGGGATTGTGATGACCTGCAAAATTCTGTGAACAGTTTGTTTGATACTTTCAATTACTTCATTGATCTTGGAAACTTTATTGGTAGTTGTTTACAGGGACTGTTTTCAAGGCAGCTTGGATTTAAATAGTATGTGTGTTGAAGATGCAGCCCCTGTGTGTGTTGCCTGCATTTGCAGTGAGTCAAAATAAGATGGGAACGGTACCAATCACAAATTTGCTTCTTTTTGCAGGGTGATCAGACGGCATTGCACCGAGCTGCTGTGGTAGGGAACACCGATATCATAGCAACTCTGATTCAAGAAGGCTGTGCTTTGGACAGACAAGACAAGGTAACAGGCAAAAGCAAAGCCCTGTGGGATGGCACCCTTGCCAGTCAGTAATATTAAGGTCTCAGAGAGAAAGTTATAGTTTATACTTCTGAGTAAGTATCTGATGCTTTGATAGTAATTGCAACAGTTACATTTGAAAATAAAAAAGCTGTACCATTTCTTTAATATAAGTTGCTGATATAGTTATGCTTTTGTATTAGGCTGATAGTTTTTGGTTTAAGAGTCTGTTCTCAGCTCATTAAGGGAAGAAATAAAGTAATGTCCAACCATACTACATCCTGCTCAAAACACTGCAGTTTCCCATGATTATCTCAGCAACTTGAGAATCCCAGGCTTTAAGTTTAGTTTGAGAGCAAATATAACTAATTTCAAGTTCCAGACAAAAGAAATAACCCTATTTTTGCCATCTACTAAAAATAAAATAAAAAATAAGCTAGTAGGAAAGGAAAATATTTTTTAAGAGAGCAGGTTATGCAGCACATAACCTTCTCCTCTTTGTGTGTGTGCTCCTCAGGATGGGAACACTGCTCTTCATGAAGCTTGTTGGCATGGATTCAGTCAGTCTGCCAAAGTGCTTGTTAAAGCAGGAGCCAATGTTCTTGCCAAGAACAAGGTGAGACCCATGCAGGAGGAGCTTTCAGTTCTGGTGGCCGATTCTCAGAATTGGATATTTCTGGTCATGGCATTTCTCAGCAGGTGGGGGGACCAGCTCCTAGTGGGATTTTTTGATATTTTTTTTCTTTTTTTTGCATTTGTCACGCCTGGATGGTTCATCCACAGGCATTAGGAAATTCATATTTTGACAGCTGATGCTGGATAAACTCAATAGCACATTGAATGATACATTAATTACAGCTGAGGAACACTGCCATTCCTGTGGAAATCTCCATGGTGCTCTAATTTATACCAAGGAGATTAACTGTGATTGGTATGATTTAAAATGGAAATGAATTGTACTAATAGGAAAATGGTATTGAAAATGTGGTTTTTTTCCAGGAATTCAACAGCCAAAGGAATGTAAGCCATGGGGTGGGGGTGGGGGAGGAAGTGTATCTTTTGTTAGTAAGTTCTTCCTAATATATTAGCATAGTCTCTTCCCCAAATCTTGTAATGAACCTGGATTATGTTTCTTTAGTTATTTATAATACCTTGTGAGCCGTTTAGAGGAAGGAATAACAAAGCATGGGGTTTTAGTTCCACTCTGGTTGTTATAACTGTGGGACACTTCAATTCACTAATTCAAAAGGTAATGGAATAGTCTAGGAAATAGTGGTAGCAGTCTCTGGTGTGAGAAGAGTCAGAGTTTGGATCCCTCTGCAGATGGGTCGGTCAGATCACACAGTTGGCACTGTGCCCTTCCTTAGAGGTAAGAGGACTTTGGGATGGCTTTGTGGGATCTCTGAGCTTTTTTTGGTAAATGTGTCTCTGAAACAACAACTGAAGGGGACTGGGGAAGAGCCAAGACAGCTGTCCAAAGTCTAAGATTTAGAGTAAAAAGGCATGTTGTCTGGGCATAGTGTTTCTGTATATGCACTTACATGCAGTATATAACCATGTGTTTGCACAATTATGGTGTACAATTGTTACTTTGGTCTGTAATTACATAATCTTTGATATTATTTTATGTGTATTCCTTCTTTTATATTATTTCAACTACTATTTTTTATTTTCTTTCTATTTTTGCTGTAATATCCACCTAGATTTGTATCAAAGGTACTTCAGAAAACTTCCCATGCTTGACTATAAAGACTATAAAATCTTGTGAACCATTATGCTTCTACCCCTGGATACACTTGTCTATGTATGTACATACACTTCTGTACAAAGGTGTGGGCTTAAGATGCAAGTCTGGTTATCCTGCATGCTTGGATGCCTCAGGGAATTAGAAGATTTAGCTTACAAGCCAGCCTCTATCAGCTGGAGACAACCTCTCTGGGAAAGTATGTGCACAGAATAGCTCAGCAGGGTTGATGGCTGAAATATGACTGGCAAACTTTAATATTGTGTGAACAGCTCCTGTGCTGGCCTTTGATGTCTTACCCTCACAATCCTCTCCCTTAGCATTTCACTCTTTGGGTGGTTTTTAATGGACAAGATCTGTTCTTAGGAGCTGCTGAAAAATGTGGGAATTATGCATGCTTCCACGTGTTTTTACCCCTTCTAACTTCAAGAAAAATGAAGAGCTTAAGTCTATTTAATCCCCAAATGGTTCCTCTGGTCTCTCCGCTTTTTGTGTTACTGATGACAAGGCATAAGCATTCTGACAGCTTTTCTGGCAGCCAGGGCTGATGCCATGTGCCAGAGTATCCCATGGGCTCTTGTCTTACATCTGGGAATTGTGTGATCTTGGCTGGATGGGACAGATACGGGCTGCTAGATTTGTCTAATCCTGTGAAGCAGCAGAAGACAGGAGGGATTTGACTCCGTATTTTCCGTAACTCATGGTTAATATCACCTGGGTAGCTGTATTCCTTCTGTGCAGCAATGACCCTGGACGTGCAGTTTATTTTCAGTCAAGTTGGCTTAATAAAAACTCTTCTGCTGTGATAGATCATCCAGTGAGATAAGTTATAGCCTTCTTTTTAGATCCTCTATCACTCTGTACATTTCAGTGGAGATTCCCAGATTGCTACAACTCGGACCCCCTCTCCCTCTCCAGAAGCTGGTGAGAGATTTGTTGCTCCATGGGAGACAAGCCAGATGAGCTGCTCTGTGATCCCTGACCCTTAGCACCAGCACCATGACTTCTCCCAGCACTGAGGTTCTCACTTATCACATGCTGCACAGGACCTCTGGCCTTCCCACTGGGGTCTCCCTGCCAAACAGCAAATGGTAAAGGCATTGGAGATATTCACATATAAACCCAGGAGGGAAAAAATTCACACTTAAATACAATTTAGCTGAGAACGAAAATGTTCATGTTTGCTGCAGCTTGGAGACTACATTCAGGTCTGAAATAGTCTGAAACATGGGAGTGAAGACCTAAGACCACATCAAGAGTTGGCCTTTTGTAATTCAAACCCTGCAGCTTTGATCTGTGTTTTGAAAGCATGGAGGACAAATTAAAGGACATAATCAAGGTGAACGGGCAGCCTCATAAGCCTGGGAAACCTTTTTACCTGAGGTGATTTAATTTCTAGCTCTCAAGAGCCAAAAAACTACAGACATTTTCAGGCCAACAAAAGCCAAATGCTGTCAGAAAAACTTGTCAGACCAATAAAATCTTTCATAGTGTTAGAAAGACAAAACACAAGCAAATGCTTCTTTGATTTCTGTCCATAAAAACTGCATGTTGGCTTCTTTCAAGAACAACAGCATGTGATTCTCTGGAGTTTGGGTGGCTTTTTTTCCCCCTTCTCATCTTTGCTGGAGATTTATGTGCTTTCTGAGGCTTCTTCTTATAGGGCAGGATGAGACCCTATGAGACCTATGCCCTATGAGACCACCCACAACTCCAGCCAGACTCAGGTTTCTGTTACAATCATAAGGAGAGAGGAGTCGTTGTGACCCTTTCTGCCCAATCCTCTGCAGCAGTTGCAGCTGGGCTCACTCAAGATCAGAGGTGCCATGCCATGGCAGTGTGTTTCTTTGTGTGTGTGCATGGGGGAAACCCCAAACACAAGAATTAGAGTTCTTTAAATGAAATACTTGATATTAATAAATGAGACAGTTTCCAGAGTCTTTGCTTCCTGCAAACAGACTTGACCAATGCAGATATCATTAGACTGTCCAATTTCTGCCTTTACTATATCCCAGGTAAGTTCTTGCCAGGATGAAGAGGGGATTTCAGTCTCCAGGTTCATTCAGCTCATGTGTTTGGGAAACTAACAGTGATAGTTTCCCACCGCTGGGTAGATCTTCATGTGGGAAGACCTGTGAGGTTTTATTTTTAATGCTTATGTCCAATTTCTAAATGGCTTTTATATTTTCTTGCATTTCTCTAAGGCAGGTAATACACCTCTTCACCTGGCTTGCCAGAATAGCCATTCCCAGAGTACTCGTGTTTTGTTACTTGGAGGATCTCGAGCAGACCTCAAAAATAATGTGAGTTTTGAAAACAGCATTTTCATTTTTGTGTGATTTTGTTTTAGCTGTATTGCTTTAACTTGTAGAAATACTCAGAAAGGCTTTAAGCTGTGATTTTTATTATAAATGATATTGAAAAAAACCACTAGTCAACCATTGTGCACATCATGTACAGGAATGCTTTTGGTAGGACTGAGTGATGCACTACTTCTGCCCATCTCTTGAGCAGGGATGGAAGGAGCCAAAAGGGTTTTAGCTGTTGCACAGACTGAGGCAGCTGGTCTTTCCTGCCTTTTGGGGTCCTGATGGCCTGACCCATACAGTGTTGTGCAATTCTGCAAAAGGGCTCCTCTCTCAAAAAGATGGAAAACCTAAAGGGGTTTTATGCCAGAGTGGTGAAAATCTTCAGACCTGCAGATCATATATACTGTGTGTCAGTCTGTCAAAGGAGGTAGATTCAAGGTGGCTTCAGTAGCAGACAGCTTTCCTCTATTTTATAATGATTCTGGCATGACAAAGGAAAAAAAACAATCTACAAAGGAAGCCAGATGTTTTTGTCTCTGCTTGATAACAAAGTGGGCAGAGACACACAGAAGTGGAAACTGTGTGTGGCTCAGCCTAGTCTCAGCTGCACAAGTGCCACTCCTCATGGGATTGCTGCTCTGGCCCCCCATTCCTCATGTTTTCTACATTAGGTACAACCCCCTGATTGAGATTCCATATCACATTGGTTTTGTGGTTCAGAAAGAGAGATTTAATGGAAAAACGTAACTCAGGTTTTGTAGTGCAGTAAACCAGCATTTTATAATTCTGGTATTTCCCATCAGTGGTTAATGAATTCATGCCCCCACTTTGCCTGACCCCACCTCTTGTTAAACTTTCCCACCCGTGATAGCACATTTTGTACTAGAGAGAAGACAGCATAGCTATTCGGTGGAGGTGTGTGGTATTTATGGCTCTCTCTGGTTTAATAGGATTATTTCATCCCCAAACAGCATGACAAATGCAGGCTTTCTCACTGTGGTTACATGCTCAGAGCTTTGTTTCTGTTTGCAGGCAGGAGATACCTGTCTGCATGTGGCTGCTCGTTATAATCACTTGCCCATCATTAGGGTGCTGCTCAGTGCTTTCTGTTCTGTCCATGAAAAGAACCAGGTCAGTGCATGAACCTCATTGTGACTCTGTGCCCTTTGCATATGGCCAGTTGTTGGAAAGAGGGATTCCAACCCAAGTAATCCCACTTCACTCTGTGTTCCACTGTACCACCAAATGCCTAAGCTTTTAAGAATAGCCTTTAAGTAATGGCATATCAATGGTTTATTATTTTGCCATCACATTTGCATCATTTCTTTAACATATTGCTTATTTATGAGGTGATTTAATGATCTTATGGCCATTACAGAGACATCATGAAGCAGAACTCACGGACATTTAGATGCTACCGAAGTGTGAATTCCTCTGAAATACTTTTCTTTGCTGCATTTTGCAGTAGGGGGAATTAAAAGGACATAAAAGTGAAGAAAAAGTATACTCTAAATTCAAAGTAATGATCAGTCCAGCCTAGGATTAATCATCCGTAGTTGTTTTATAGAGAAGTAATTGATTCCTGTACCTATAACATACCCTAATTGGGTGGTAGAAGGGAATAAATTTAATACATTAAAATATGTTAAATCTGCTAAATAAACAGATTATGTGGTGCTTAACCACATTTTCCCATGTTCCTGGGAAATTTTCCGTGTGTAGTTGAAGATCATAAAGATATTTTCTGATCTGTACATTTAATCTTCTTTCTTCGCTATGAGATAATACAGCAAACAAAATGGGTTTCAGCATGTTAAATTTATTATGTGATTTTATTTGGAAATTAGTTTTTTAACTTGCAAAATGAGTTACTGAATATTAGGATCAACTGCTGTGAACCTGGCCCAGAGAGGATATCCCTTTCCTTCATTCACGAGCACTACATGAAGTTGTTCCGTATTTGCACATACAATGATTTGATATAGGAATATGCCTTGTCTAAGTTAGCAACAAGCAATAGATAACCCCTAGTCCCACGGAGATTGAAATTTGTGAAGACAAAATGCAAGGCAAGGGGGACAGGAGGGCATTATATGCACGTGTAGTGTCTCCCTTGAACAGCTGCTGGCTCTGTTACTGGTGCTTAAATCTGATCATGGCTGTCTTCACCTCACTGCACCAGGACAAGGGCAGGGCACTGTGTCAGTGCTGGACCTGGATTGCATCCTGGCATTGGTCCAAAATCTGTTTTTCCTGAGGAATCTTGTGAAGAGAATGCCAACCATCTTGCTGCTGGTACTTATCTGATTATTTCTGAGTAATGTGATACACTGCCACCTGCGCACCAAAGAATCAAAACTAGGAGAAGGAAAAAAAAGAGAAGGTTGTGGTGGGAAAACTGGTTCTGCCCTCAGATATTGTATCCCTTTGCTGGAGACAGAGTTGGGCTGTCTCCAGGCTGCATCATGTATCACTTGGTTTAATTAGATCACCAGCACCCCAGCTGCATTTCTCAAACCTAGGCTGAAGTAGCTCCTTGCCCCTCCTGTCACCTTCCTCCCAATTCAGCATTTTTTTTTTAAATTTTTATTGACCGGGCCTTATTTAAGCTTAGTTGTCACATCAGTAAGTGTAGGTCTTTTCACCTCTGAGCATCTTTTACGAAGGTGTGAATTCTGTAGTGAGACCCAAGGACTTGTCTCACAAGTTTGTTTCCTGCTTTCTGCCTTGCAGGCAGGGGATACGGCGCTCCATGTAGCTGCTGCTCTAAATCACAAGAAGGTGGTGAAGCTGTTGCTGGAGGCAGGGGCTGATGCATCCGTTGTCAACAATGTAAGCAGGACATGGAGTTTCTTTGGTATTTTATATTAATGTAGAGTCCCTTCAACATTCTTCATAGGCTTGGTAAAAAATACTTGGTTGATATGTGTTGATTTATATCTGGGTAAATTAAAGCAGTTAGTCGCTTTACTCTTGTGCACAATGTATTGAACTTGGTTGGAGAAATTCCACATTTCCAGTAGCTTGTGTTTTAAAGGAAATGCTGTTTTCTTTTTCCTCTCAGGCAGGTCAGACCCCTCTAGAGGTTGCTAGACAGCACAATAACCCCGAGGTTGCACTCCTCCTCACTAAAGCATCACAGGTATGTTACCCATCTCCTCCCAGCACACACATACACATGGAGCTGAGGCCAGTTAACCTGGGGAGGCCGCATCCCCTGGTCCTTATCTTGTGCTGTGAAAGGCGCCTACATTTCTGCTGGCATCGTGGGCTGGCCTCAGGTCTATTGATGCAGAGCCTTTCAGCCCCCAAGGCCAGCAAGGTGTGCAGATTAAGCCTCAGCATTAAGTGCTGTCAGAGGTCCCACTATCCTGACTGGCAGAGCATGGAGCAGTCAGAGACACTTGTTCCCTGCATTGGCCTAGGGGTTAGAAAGTTGCCCTGTACCCAAAAGCTCCTGAGTTGTGTCACTCTGCTGCCTGCATCAGGCATGTCCCATCCCCAAGATGAAAGATGCTTTGAAATGGGGACAAAATGTCCTGTTTATACTTCACAGCTGTGCGTGAAATGCTGCAAAGCTCTTCAGGTGGGAAGGGAGGTGGGAGGGTATGAGAACAGGCACTATCCTTCCCTCCTCCTCCTCCTTGTCATCTCTGCATGAAAAGGGCTGGGCTTGGCTTGGCAAACAGCCCAAGGACACAGGAGGGCAGAGGAAGAGTTGCTTATCCTTTTAGGGGACAGCAAAGTGCCCCAGTAGGCTGAGCTCAGTGGTGTGTTTTCACAGGCATAAGCACCACATTGCTTGGCCCACCAGTGTCCGTCTGGCAGTGCACTCTCTTTTATCCTTTGCCCTTTGTACAGATGTGGAAAAAGTCTGATCTATTACTTGTCTTTTGTGGTAGGAAAGAGCATGACATCACTGAGTAACAGTGTGGTCTGCCTTCAGGTATTGCGTTTTAACCGTGGGAGAAGCCTGAGGAAGAAGAGAGAGAGACTGAAGGAGGAAAGGCGAGCTCAGTCAGTGCCACGGGATGAAGTGGCACCGAGCAAGGTACAGCCTGGCATTACCAGCTGGATCTGCTGTGAGGAGGGAGTGTTACTAAAAACCCATGAGGACTCAGTCTTTTTGGAGCCATCACTTGTGCATGGCCATGGCAGCTGCCTGAGGCAGTCTGTCATGCTTTGCTGCTAAAGAGCTTCCCATGTGCAGAGCAGCTTAAAACTGGGCAATTGACAAAGAGGCTCCTTTTCCCCATCTCTGCAACTGCTCTGAACTCCCCGTCTTTGCTTCAAGCAGGGCAGCATCTCAGCTGCTGACACACCGAGCAGCGACCAGCCCCGGGAGAGGAAGAACAATCTGAAGGATGAACCCCGGTCAACCTCACCAGATCCCAAAGGGAAGAAGAGCAAAAAGAAAAAGCCAAAGGAAAAGGTATCAGTAGATTTAAAACAGCAAAGAGAGGGAAGAGAGAGTTGTTGAGCAGTAGGTGGGTGTCCCTTTGGTGTGTTGGTCAGTCGGGGCAGCAGCCCTGCCGTGCTCATGGGGCAGAGATAGTCTTCAGATAAAACCAATTTTTGCTGTAATTGTCAGAGTGGATTTGTCCCATTTCCACCTGGAATAGTTTACCAAGGGGCTCATAAATAGAGAAAACATCTGTATTTTATGCAGGTTTCAGCACTCTCGGACCCCATCTCCCCATCTGATCAGCAGACACTCCCTCAGCCCCAGCAAAACGTGCCTAAGCGCAGAAGCAAACATCACTGCTCCTCCCCACCCCCTCCCCATGAGGTCCGAGCCTACCAGCTCTACACACTGTACCGAGGAAAGGACGGGAAGGTGATGCAGGTGAGCTGGCACTGCAGGTGAGGGAGATGCTGGGAGCAGCACGTGGAGTTGGGGCACAGTTAGGTACCGGATAGAAAATATGCTCAATTAACTGCACTCTCAGGGGCATGAAATCATGACTGGATTCGTTTCCCTTGTTTGGGTTCCAGCTGCGTTTTGGCCTGAAGTCTGGCAAACAATAAGCTGGTTTTGTGCCTGTTAAAGAAGACATAAGTAGTTTTTATCTAAAAAGTATTTCCTTTTTGGAGATAAGGTGTGAACAGTGATGGGAAATGACACAAGAACTTTTATGATATACTTTGAAACATTAAGATTTCTGACAGGAAATGCAAAGAACTTTTCCAAGGAAAAGCATCATGTGAGCACTGAAAGCTTACTCCCTAAACCAAGAGCTTGAGTAAGCTCAGCAGATTTTGTTTCAATTCTTTCTGTGTACTACAACATGTCTTTGGGTATTCTGTGTTTCCTGGAGGCAGAATCTGTACAGAAACTGATTCACAAATAAACCTGAAGCTATCAACTCATATGCATTTAGTCCAGTTTTGAGACTGATATTATTTTAGTCATTTTATTACACAATTAATTACCAGTAGACCTTTACAAGAAAGCGTGAAAACTGTCAGCAAATTACCCTGTAGACACTGTAAACATCCACATTGTTGTTTTCTTAATATTGCCCTCCTGTACCCCTGGGAGGTCTGTCCTTTCATTTCCTTAGTTTGTCACATCCATCCACCAGCTCTCTTTGGTCCCTTGCTGTAGCTGAGAAATTCAGCAGATTCTGAAGATCATTCAAGTCAGGCTACAAAGGTTTTACTTTGGCTGTATTTTCCAATCTCTCTGTGGAATGTTCAAGAAATTTCCAGACAGGGGCACTATTATAGTTTATTATCCTATAGCAGACATCAGGAAGGACCTTTTATATGTTAAAAGCAGTATCTTCCTGCCCCGAGCATGTGATGGTAGGAGGGTAGGCCATTAGGAAGGACTTGGGAAGCAGAAAGAGAGGTGCAGAGAGCAGATAGGATTTCTATACAAATCTCATCTACTCACAAAGATTAGCTTAATAGAGCTAGACTCCCATGTAGTATTTCCTGAAATACATGACACTCCTCTCTTCTTTTTTTTGCTTGTCTGTATTCTTTGATGCCCTCAGGCCCTGAATAGCAAACATAATTTCTTAAGTACGTGTACTTTGAAGCTTTCTTTAGTGCTCAGCAAACCACCCACCTATCCATGCCAAGGGAATAACCCCCAGTTTGTGAAACAGGGCTGCCAAAAGAGAGAGGGAGGCTTCTCTGCAGACAGATTCAGAGCAGACATTTTGGACTACTGGCATACCCCTGAAGGAGCCAATTTCTGCCTTTGGGCTGCAGAGGAGGCCAATGAGGATTAGCTGTCATTAGGTTAAAAAGCAAATGCACACAATCTACACACATCCACAAAATCAGATTTTTTTTTTTTTACAGTAGAATTACAGAATTCAGAATTCCAGCATTGAGACAAGGGTTATAATGATAAGGCCTGTAATATGGTATCCCATCAGACAGCACTCAGTACCACAGCATATACGATCTGAGCTCAGTGCTCCTTGTAGCCCCCGTGAAATCAACACTGCTGTGTGTTAGGATGTGTCCATATAAATCAGATCAATCTTTTATTCTAGTCTGTGCTTTTTCAACTAATAGCCTGTTTGCTGAGCTACTGTAAGATTTTTTTCAGGACTGTGAGTTACATTATATGATACAGAAAAGCCCAGGACTGACTCGGGGAGGCTGAGGTAATATCCCAAGTGCGCTAAGAGGATGGTGGGATGTAGCAACTAAATGTGTTACTACTTTCAGGCACCGATAAATGGATGTCGTTGTGAGCCCCTGATAAATAAACTGGAGAATCAGCTGGAGGCAACAGTGGAAGAGATAAAAGCTGAGTTTGGGACAGTACAAGATAAGATGAATATTAAGCTGGGCCAGATGGAAAGCAAAACTCAACATCAAGTAAGAATATGACCCAGAGCTCTGCTTGCCCATATGACTATTAGAAACATATCTTAAGCTTAATGACTATTTTCATTGTCATGATTCGTTTATTGCTTCTTATGTTGTAAAAAAATACAGTGAAATATAATACTCAAGACCAGAGAATTGTGACATTCCACAGGGATCTAATGTTGCAAACTAGGGTCTTGAGAAAAGACACATTTAATATGTTAAATGGCTTCCAGTGCTTCATTAGACAAGGAATCTTAATGGCTTGAACCATTAAGGGGGAAACAAGGCAGCCCTACAAGTGGTCAGTTCATAATTGTAAAAGTCTGTCTTGCTGACTTACGTATGCACTGAGATTCAAGATCCTTTAAATCATTTTTTATTTAATAGTTATTCAATTGATAATGTTGTGATTGAACCCCTTTGCAAGCTATATCTAATTGTAGTTGGCAGAGTTCCTAGAAACAAAGACTGAAAGACAGACTGTACTTTGACTTACAAGGTTCACAGATGGGAGTTTTGTTTGTTTTTTAATGTGATCATCTCAGCTGAATTGTGGTTTTTTCCACAGCTCCGTGTTTTAGACAAGCTTATGGCTGAGCGGCTGTCTGCAGAGAGAACAGAGTGCCTTCACCGCCTGCAGCAGCACACTGAGCTGGAAAAGAATGAGGGGGAGAAGCGGCAGGTAGGGCTCAAAAGAGCTACTCCCTGTTAGTTCACTCCCTGTTAGCTCAGCTCAAGAATTTCATTCCAGTAGGCAGAGAGAATATCGGAGATTTTTCTCATCTGTTTAAACAGGGAAAAGAGCTTCAAAGACCAAGTTATTCCTATCCACCACCTTAATCTCTAAACCAAATTTATAAAGTTTTTGCATCAGAAATGAGGAATGTGAAATCCAGTCCCACTGTTGTAATTTAATTTGGTGTGCCTCAAGTGTGGGATCCATAACAAAATACTGCTTTTCTAACGTAGTGCTTTACAGAAATTCCTACTGCTAAATTTTCTGCAGTTGTGTTTTTAGCTTTTGTTTCATTAAAGGACATCTGCAGGAACATCTGCAAATGGTAACAAAGGCTAAGATCTATGTCATTCCTTTTACTTCTCATCCATTTGGTTGTGGGCCCTGGGAATCTCTCCCTTCTCTCTCTGATCTCTTTTCCCCCATGTATTAAAAGGCTGCAGTTCTTCCCTCTGATGTTAGTAACAGGGCACCATCTCCAAATTGTGTATTAGTGCCATTAGGCAAATCCTTTTTGTATGCTTGTTTAACCAGCAGTACAAGAATAACTGCTCCCATAGAGATCCAGCTGATCCAGCTCTTGTCCTTCTAGCCTCTACAAAAACTCACCATTAAAACCTGCTCAGAAATTTGTGTTTCTCTACTCACAAGGGTAAATTTAAAATACAGTTCATTTTCTCATTATTAGTATTCTTCCAAGAATTGGGAAATACACTTTGTGCTAGTAAAATGTCATGAGTTTTTGTAAGACTGTTCCAAATCTGCTTTAAAAGACTGGCAGCTCTGATAATCCTTGCATAAATTACTGATTAAGATACTTGGGTCTAACATCCACAAAACACTGTTCTCCAAAGAAAACTACTTACCAAACTAAGGCAGCTTTAGTTTTTATTTCATTATAAGAGACATAAGTATTATATTGGCTGCTGAAAGTCTAGGCTTATACTCCATCTCCTTGTAATCTCCATTTAAGAAATGAGATGCTGGAGTGATACATCAGGTGCACTGAATTAAGCGATATCAGCTGTTCCTGCTCTGTTGGGTCTTATTGAAACTGCTGGAAAAACAGAAATGGCCTTTACTAAACACATTGACTAAATGTGCCTAGAAAGGCTTGACCTAAATTCATGATGTCATATGAACAACAGGGTGAAAGAGCTACTCCTCTTTTAAATTATTTAAATGACTCTGCAGCTGACACTTATTAAGCACCTTTGTAATCTGAAAGCTGTTAGTGATTTATCATTTAGTGTGGGACTCTTCTTAATTACTGAATGAACAGAGAAGCACAGGTTGGTAATGATATAAAGCTGTGTCCCAGAAGTGTCTAATTTAAATTTCACTGTTAAAAAAATGTCAGCTTTGACCACGTGTGATGTTCCTTGCACTTAGTATCATCGACCGTATGATTAAACAAGTCATCCCTGATCAGAGGACTTAGAGTTGCATTTGAAGTCATATCTAAGAGGAGGTAGCTTGGAGGAAGAAGGGTGCCTTTCATTAGATAATGCGCAGTTTTTCACCTTTTCTGATTTGCAGTCCTTTAAATATCTTCAGTGACAGCATGCACATCTGTACAGGGAGTTGAAGCCCAGATACCCAGCTTGCTTCTCTTTGTCCTTGCCACACATCCTCAGCAGCCCAGAAACCGTAGGATCTCATCATGGGATTGTCTAATTTGCAGTCTCTTTCTCATAGATTTCCTTGGTCGATGAGCTGAAGACTTGGTGCTTGTTGAAGATTCAGAATCTGGAGCTCAAGCTTTCTGGAGATTCGAGGTCATCAAGACCAAAATCAACTTTGTCCACTTGTGAGTCTCTCACTGAGACCCTGGATACTGACAACAACCCCCACAGTGCCAAGGACTGTAAAGCCAACCAGCCTGTGCTGCAGTCAGAGGGCTCCCACCAGCATTCCTATACCATGCTTCCAAATAGCCTCTTGGAAGATGGGGGAAGGAGCAGAGTCCAGATGCCAGAACAGAGCTTTGGGAAACACTTTTGCATTAAACAAGATGGTGCATCAGGTACAACCATGCCAGGTATTTAGATGTCATATTCATTCAAGGGCAAGCTAATTAACTGAGGGATGCTTTAACATCTCATATATTAATTCTAGCTGTGTGCTTTCCCCCATCCATATGCCTGATGTTTTGGGATTAGAATATGCTTTCAAGGCACCCAGTGGGAACATTTTAAGACATGGCTGGGTGGAATTCTACTGACTCTTCCTGATACTTCTGGTGTCTTTGAAGCCAAGTCCTTAGGTGCTATGAATAACTCTGTTTTCTGAAATTTCTCCACCTTCTCCAGGTATGCTGCCACCCCACCCTGTTGTCTGTCAGGAAAGTGGGCTTGTGCAGATTAGCCAAAGTCTACTGAAAAAAGTGTATTGTTATTTAGTGCTTTTCAGATGCTTGGAACCTATAAGGGCAGAGATGTGAACCTAAAATACTCATTTCCCATGTTAATATTCAAACTGCAAGTATATAGATAAACCTCTTCTTCTTCTTCTCTTGAACTGAAGTCTGTTTAATTATTAGTTCATTTGGCAAGAACAAAAATAGCTGAGAACCTTGAAGCCCATTCAGGGATCAGGGCCACCTGAAGATACGATTTAAGCCACCTCTCTGTGCTTGGCTCTGGAAACTTCTGAGAAAAAATAAAGATGTGGGCAGAATGGCCAGGTCTCCACAGCCAAGTAGAATGCAGAGTGAACAGACATGGACATGGATGCCCCATCAGATTAGAAAGGCACATAGGAGATCTTGTGGTACATGCGTGTGAGCTATTCTGCATTGAACAGTTCAAAAGTATCAAAATGTGAGACCTTTTCATAATTACTTCAAGTTTTATAAAAGCAGAGTGTTCATAAATATCAGCAGACCTATTTTGGAAATCTAGACTGACCTTTGTTACACGCCCTTCTGATGAAGTCATGGAATAATAAGAATTTTAAGTCAGAAGGGACCCTAAAGATCCCCAAAGTTCCAACCCCCCTGTCATGGGCAGGGACACCTTTCACTATACCATGTTGCTCAGAGCCCCATCCAACCTGGCCTTGCACGCTTCTGAGGATGGGGAATCCATAACTTCTTCAGGCAACCTGTTCCAGTGCCTCACCACCCTCACAGTGGTCAGTGTGTAGACCCACAGCCGCAGTGCAGCACCTCCCTGCTGGAGCCAGCTTTTCCCTTCATTACATCGCCTGACTGTGAAGATGTGTTAAACTAATGTAAGCCTGTACAATGTACACAGCATGGTACTGCATCATTCATCAAACGAGGGCTTCTGAATGCTAAAATAAATGCCCAGAGCTTTTCTTAACATATTATCTATATTTTATTCTGTAGGTACAGAGCAACAGTCAATGGCTGGTGGACCAGTTTCTTCTTCTGCCCCTGGTCAAGATGTCAGGCCAAAGGACAAAGCTGTAAGTGCCAGCACGTTCCAAAGGTTCCAGCAGGAGCTGCCCTCCTCTGAGCTTTTGGGCTCCAAATTAAGACATGTTAAGGTTCAAGCTGCTTTGCAGCCATTGACTGAACCTGCAAAGACTGAACCACAAAGTGGATTCTTCATCGACAAAGGAACTCAGACAAAAAAGTCCAGCAAAAGCGGGCAGTCAAGGCACAAAGCTCTGCACCACGCCGGGGCACACCAGAGCCAGGAGCAGCAGCCCTGCCCCCTGCCTGCAGGACAGCCACCTGCCCCTCCCCTCAGAGACACCTCCCAGGCCCTGGAGATAACACAGTACTTCTTCGAGGCCGTTTCCACACAGATGGAGAAGTGGTATGAGCGGAAGATAGAAGAAGCCCGGTGCCAAGCAAACCAGAGAGCGCAACAGGACAAAGCTGCACTCAAGGAGCACATTAAATGCTTAGAAGAGGAGCTCAGCAAATTAAGGACTAAGGTGCAGAAAGACAGCTAGCAACTGCCAAGCAGGCAGTCAAGCAACAGGACTCATCTTGGAACCTGCTGTATGGGAATCTGGAATATTGACAGATATTTGTAGTGCCTGTTACATCCAAACAAAACACTCTTTTTCAGGAGTAGAAATAACTCTGGAAACTCCATAACTGAGGAGAATTCATATGCAGACTATACTGATAACAATGAGATGCTGCAGATTAGATCCTTTCTTTGTTATTTCCAAGAGTCTGTTAATATTGCACTCTCGGTTTCCAGATGCTGCTTGAAAACAAATGCATTAGCAACCAAAACTGCTTTCTGAAAAGGGAATTCCCTTATTTCCGCATAGGTCACGTGTGGCTAGAGGGTTCCACTGTATGCTACATGTAAACACGTGGTCATACCATTACTGAAATAAATCCAGGATGTTTGAGAGCTTTTGACAGAATTCCTTAGTGATGAAGGGCTATTGATCCTATTTTAGATACTCCCCAGGGCCTGTCTCTAGTCAATGAAGAAAAGCTACAGAACCCACTCCAATTATAATCAAGCCCAGGTAGGTGACAGATGTAGGCTTCCAGCTGGAAAAGGGCAGGCAACCATGGATGGAGATGCTAAGGCAACTCATCCCAATAGGGACATAGGCTTTGGCTGCCATTTTGCTTTACTCTTGGTTTTACGTTATTAGAATGAATGCTAAATCAGATTTATCATCTTTTAAATGGTGTCCTGGTTGCAGAGCTCCTTGTGGTTACACAATTGTTGGGGCTGTACTCCTGTAATTTGACAGAGAAGTTTTGTTTAAGGCCTGGATAGCAAATATTTTATTGTAACCATGGTCTACTTGTTAGATTTAAGTTTTATATAAATCTCTTTTCCTTCAAGCAGCAAATGGCTGAATTCTCAACTGTTGAAGAAGCTTGAAAAAGTCTTTTATTTAAAGAAGTGAAAGCTTGGTTCCCTGTACTCCAATATTTCTTTTTCTGCAGTCAGGATGTTCTCCCAGACACTTTGTCTGGACTGTCTACCTTTGTTCCTGTGAATAAGTCCTCCGTTTTTTTCCTTTATCTCTAAAAAGGAGACCAGGCCCTGGTGAGTTTGAAGGTCTTAGGACAAAGTCCCACAAAACAGAACTTAACAGCATTTTCAAGTTTTTATCTATGCCTTTTGTTATACAATCAAAATTATATTGACCAATGTTGTCCACGCTGACAGACTCCAAATGATCTAAAGGCACTGTAACTCATTGCCTTTAGGGTTTCCTCCTTATACCTCTAAGAAGGCTCCATCAGATTCTGTTAGGAAAGCAAGTTTACTTACCAGATCACGATTGAACTGATTTCTAACACAGTATGGTACTGCCAAGGAGAAAAATAGTTTTGTACTGGGGAGCCCTAAAATCAGTACAAAATACTTTATACAGCATTGAAGACACCACTGACTAATTAGTAATTAAGCTTTTGTCTTCTTAGCAGATGTATAAAGAAAGTTGTATCATATAACAATATTTTTTAAAGTTCCTATTAATGCACTGTCAAGACAAATGTATCTGCATCTATGGAAATACTAGTTTTGTTGCTCTGACTTCTGTAGTCTAATATAGACACTTTCTTATGTTTACAGTTTTGTTTAAGCTATGTAGGAATGCAGAAGCATGCTAATGAAGTTTTGTATCATCTGGATAAAGTTAATGTTTTGCCAAGCAATTAAAGTAAGTGTTGCTCAGAGGTCTGTGGCATAACATTTTCTAGCCAGGGAAAACTGATTGGATCCCCTCATTTCACTTGGAAGAGGGAGCAGAAAATTGGACTTCAACTTCTAAGCTTTTGTGGCTATAAACCATGGGAACAGAGCCTACCATCTCTCCCGAGGGAGGCTGCAGGGAGTGAGTGCTGTTTCTTAGCTGGTGCAGGCACCCACCATTTCAGAAGTTACTGGTGCAGGGCTGAGTTGTGCAGCTGATCACACAAACTCCTGAGCTTGCCCAAGCACAAGGGAGAGGCCATGGCTTCAGCTCATCCGTTTCACATACAGACCACGCTACTAAGGTCATATGTCCAAGTAATTTAAGTAAATCCAAGTAATTTAAGACAGCAACCTGGCTGCAGGTTACTGACATTAGAGGTTCTCTGAAGCTCATGAGTGTATGGTAAAAGAAACGGAGGCATTTTATCCTAATTCCTTGGACTTTACAAAATACCTCTGTCTTCCTCTGCAGGACATACTTGGTAAATTTACTTACCCTCACAGACTATGTTGGACTCCTAAAGACTTCTGGCAGGCAACTTTACCTCAACAAGCCCACAGAGCAGTGGAGATGACAGGCAGCAGCACTTGCGGGTATTCTCTGTTGGAAGGGACCCACAAGGATCATTGAGTCCAGCCCTTAAGCGAGTGGCCCATACAGGGATCAAACCCGCAGCCTTGGTGTTATTGGCACCATGCTCTAAGCAACCAAGCCAGTCTCAGGGTCACTCATGAGGTCAGCGGCTGTCCAGGCACTGCCTGTCAATCCTAGTCCTGGATTATGTGCCCACAACCTAGAAACATAAAAACTGGGAGCCACAGGAGTAATGCAGGTGCAGGGCTCCAAAACGAGGCAGCAGCATAAAGCCTCCTAATTAAGGAGCAGAAATCCAAGCACTGGCTGGAGGGAAAGGGAAGGTTACCTGTGGTAACAGCCAAAATTGGCTACAGTTTGTTTAGTCAAAATTCCTTTTTAAGCAGCATTGTCCACTAACATGAAAAATCAATCCCAAACACCCTAATACTGCCAGTGTATCCTACCAGAAAATGTTAGCAGAATGTAAATGTTTAACAAAATGTTTTTACATACATATATTTCACTGACTGATTGACACTCAGAGGCTTCTGTCTATACAAACCCAAACCTGTGAGTAGCCTTACTGGTTGCTTGAGGCACATTCTTTACTGCAAAGCTAAATAAACATCATAGGAAAGGATTCTACACTGACTTTCAGAAAAATAATCAGAAAAAAAAAGGCATTCCTCCTTGTTAAGCAGCAGCTTTTTGCAAAGCAACTTTGAAGAGCCTTTGTTTGGCTCCAGCAAGCAGCATACTTCCTGCTCTCATCTGGGGCCTGTCATCCCTCCTGTAGCCTGGAGTAGCATCCTGTCCCTTCTCTTGTGCCAATGATGGCGCTTACTGGATTTGCTGTCCAGCTCACCAACCCAGCAGAAAGCCACCTTGGCATGGGGGGGTGGCTCCCTAAGGGAACTGTAAAGAGCAAAGTGCGAGAGGAAGGAGTTCTGCAAGTCTTAGAACCACAACCTAAATTGCACACAGTACTGGATAGTCAGGTATCTCTCTGCTGCTATCCATCCAGTTATGTGATATATGTGATATAAAAGATATACTGCAGCTCAAAGAAAGTCAGAACAGTTGCAAGCTAACAAAACTGCAGTATCGTAATATTTGGAAAACCAAACCACAATATTTGCAGTTAGTACTTTCTAGCTGTAATTCTACTTTATATTGGCTTTTAAATACTAGCTTGAAGGTAATTCATGTTGACTTGGTAATAACCATCTCTGGGGCTAAAATCTCTCATTTTCATACATAAACACCTCCCCTTTTAAGTTTTATTCAGCTACTACTGAAAAATCAGTATCTACATACAAAACACTTTCTTCAAAGTTTTGTCACATTTATTTGTTCTGGGCCCATTTATTTATCCCAGATGCTTTTTTAATCATAAATTTTGGTAAAAATCCTTGGCACAGTACACGGAGAGCTGTTAGCACTGTGAATGTTACCACCTACACTTGCCACAGTAAAAAATAAGACAAAAAAATCTGGTTCATATTTATTTTCTATTTCACAGGTGTAACACTGCTGTTGTAATTTTTGGTGCTTTCTGCTTTTCCCACAGCTCATGCTACATCATCCATTCGGTTCCTTATGTCTGAGTGATTTCCACACAGGAAGGTAACCAAACCAAGAAGTGAAAGGGGAAAAACCAAACAACATCCCCACTGTGGTAGATTCCCCCTTCAAACTTTACCAGGTTGCCAGCAAAAGCTGCCATTATAACCACATTCTGGAAAAAAACCACTATTCTTGTTTGCAGCAGATGAAAGTCCAACTGTCAACAAAATCAGTATCAGGATTTTGCCAGCTTAAGTGTTCTCTGAAGTTCCTGCAGTTGCATGTTGCCTTGAGTAATCATCATCCTGATTGCATCCTGTAAAACCAAATAGAGTGTTGTAATGGTTTGAACCATTTTGCTTCTGTGTCTACCACCTCTGCATGTCAGTAGTGACAAGCGCGCGTGGGGCATTATGGAGACAGGGCTTTTACAGAGCAGGTGGCTGTTTCTCCCAACATTATATATGTTCTCTAAGGCTTTGTCTGCATAGTTCAGCCACAAATTCCTTGGGCCCTGGCTAGAAAAAGGAAAAAACAAGAAAGGAGGACTGGAGACATACAAGAAATGCGGAGGTTTCTGCATTTTGTACTTGTTTCATATCCCAAACCATCTGATTTCATTGTATTCTGCTTGAATATAGTTGAAAGATTTTTTTTTTTAAAAAAAAGCTTAACCATTAATAAGTTTATGCTAGTTACCGTATTACTCAGTACAATTTGCCTGATCTGTGGTTTGAGTAAGCAAAATATTTGTTTTTTAGCTTTTTAATTCCAGATTAGAAATTAAGAGAAACATTACTACCACCAACAGAGGGGATAATATTTATAGATATGATGGATTATTTCTTCTACAAATGAGAAAATAGTAACAGGAGACTTCTCACCAGTCTGGAAGTGACACCTACAAAACACACACCCCCCTCCCCCAAGACGCAGGACAGGATAGCAGTGACCATTCTCGAGGGCAGCCGGTCAGGGTTGCGGGTTCCCGATCCTCACCTCTTCTGTAGCATCCTTATTTCTCTTGAATTCCTCCCTGGCCCAGTCCTTTAAGTAGCGGCGATCCTGTTCAGCAGGGACCTCCCGGATCGCCCGCAGGATCTTGCGGTACAACTGAAGGACCTGCTGCCGCCTCAGGAACTGGGAAGAAGAGAGGAAGTCTGCCCGCTGCCCCAGGACACTGCTGCGAGCCGCACCCTCGGCGGCTTTGCTTCGAGGGACATTTAAAGCAAACACAGAGGGCCCCGTCGCCTTTTCTAAAAGGCGCAGCTTGCCCGCGTCCCGCCGCGGGACAAGGCCCCGCCGCCCCCTGCCCGAGCGGCCCGCCCGTACCTGCCTCAAGCTTAGGGCGCCCGGCGGAACGCGCCCGGCTGCCATGACGCGGCTCCGCCTCTGCCCCGCCACGGGGCCGCCGGGCCCGCCCCCGGCGGGCGGGGCCACCCGCCGCCATTTCCTGGGGTTTCACCTCCGCGCACACAGAGAGGGAGCGCGCGGTGCTCCTTCCCTGTGGGAAGTTCGGTTTATTCATTCCAGCTTTGATCAATTCAAAGAACAGACATAATAATTAAAAAGAGTGGTACCTCTTTTAATTAGTACAGACGATACAAGATGCATAGCCTTTGCAATGAAAAAATCACGTCCGTGCTCTAAGACATTGGATTTATGAAACATCCTCAATGTCTGCCTCGGACAGAGGGGCAAATTCACAGTGTAAACTGATAGTGCGGAGATCAGCATACGGCATCATTCAGAAAACTCCCTGTTGATATCATCAGACAAAAATCTGCCATAATTAAATAGGATGTGTTAAACCGCAGAGTACTTCCAAGTATTGAAGTACTCATTTTTTTGGTTGTTTAAAACCACCTGCTTCCCTGCTCCTCTACTCCTTCCCAGAGGCAACAGCCACATGGGTGAAGCTAAAGAATGCTTTTTTGCCAGACACCTCAAGTTCTAACACAGAAAGGCCTTCCCGGAAGCATCTTCCCTATGGCAGCAGAGTGGCAGGAATAATTGTACCTCTGTGAATATTACAAATACTTTTTTTTTTAAGGTAATAAGTTATTACAAGAGAAGTTGAAAGTTTTACATTATTTGTAGGAATAGCAGGAGACAGTCTTGCCATTGCATAATTGTCCTCTGACAAACATGGAAGAATGCATCTAAACCACTTAGTTCTGTGCAGTCTGACTGTCCAAGGGCAGCTCCCTGCAGGTTAATCCTACTTAGGAAGGGACTTTATGATCCCTCCAGTGAAATACCGTTTCATGTATTTCAGCAGTTTAGCAGCAATCGGGTCCTGACTTTGTCTACAAAGAGTCTGAGGCAGTCACCAGTTCAAACCACTGTCTGAGCGCATCACTCAAAGTTTCTGGAAGTGCGTTCACATCTCTAAGGATCATGTAGAATGGGAATGGGAATTCTTCCATGTAAGATCTGATTTCAGGCAATTCTCCAGGTCCTTTGAATATAGGTACTTTAATGTCCAAAATGGAATCCTGTAAAAAAGTATTTATGTTACTGCTAAATGACATGCATCTTTTATGGCCACTGATATAATTTATCCTATTTTTCAAATACTTATAATTTCTCCCATTAGATTAAAAGTTAATAAAATACTTCTAAGATTAAAAGCTGTAAGTGTTCAATGGTAAATCAGATCAAATCTGAACACAAAGCAGTTAAATACTTTTGCCCTTTTAGATAAAAGTGCCTTAATCCATGAATTACAGGCTAGAAGAGACTAAGCTAAAGTTTCTGCAATACCAAGTTCCGTAAATATTGCCTTTCCTTAGCATTTTATGAGTCGAGTTTACTGTTACCACTTTAGTTTTATATATTTGATGCCTTTCCGACACTCATGTCTTTAAACTCTTTAGGGCTGAGTTCAACTTGTATTTGTGCAGTGCTCTAATACAAGATTCTTTAGCAACTTACTTCATAATATTTCAACAAATACTACAAAGACAAAAATCAGATTAAAGTCCACCTGTGCTTCTTGTAAAGTAACTTCTTAGTTGCTCAGTGTAGCAGCTCAGAAAATTAATGAAGCTTATGAAAAAACACCTTTTTTCTCCCTAGGAAAAACGCTTACGAAAAACACCCATAATTTTTGCTTGATATTGGGCAACAGTATCTGAACAGCCAGGCTTCATCAGAACAGTTTGTCAGCAAAGGATCTGTTAGTTTTTCAACAATAAATATAGCAGATGAGTTTTGTATGAAAAAATAGAGGAAGAAAATGTGAACTACAAAATTAGTCTTCACCACATAATTCAAAGTAAAGCTTAAGTTTCCTCACTTATTGCACTCAGAGTCTTCCTGAAAAG
Organism: Lepidothrix coronata; assembly: GCF_001604755.1. Taxonomy (NCBI): domain Eukaryota; kingdom Metazoa; phylum Chordata; class Aves; order Passeriformes; family Pipridae; genus Lepidothrix; species Lepidothrix coronata. Next base: position 11,066,964 of record NW_016690184.1, read on the forward strand.
CTCCCACGTATTTCAGCTTCCCAGCCAGGATATCTAACAGTTTTTTTTCCCCCAACTACCAGATACAGAACTCAACTTTTCCAATTCAGGCACTAAATAACTCTCACATACTCCTTTCTGTCTATGTTTAATCTCATACTGGCTCCAGCTGTCATGTCAAATGGAGACTGCTGTCAGAAATTATCAAGTTGAATCAGAACTGTGATGGAACAAAGCATCTCTCAGACTCCAAATCTATCAACCTGCCAGCTACTTCCCTGGTGGCCAAGATCTACAACCATTACATTTGAAGATGGAAGCTCTTACTTAGCCTTTCTGTGGCATGGAAGCTGAGGGTTTTTTTAAGTACAAAAGAGGATAGGAAGCACAGTAGGAAGAAATCATAGATCTGACAGATGTGAAAAACTGAAATTGGGCTAAATATCTTTAACCTGTACAAAAGATAAGGTAGCTGTATGGCACTACAAAAGACAGGAAGAAGATTTGTATCGGATTCTCATTCACTGCAGTTGAATACTTTTCCCTTGCTCCCTTACTTACCCTGGAATTAGGATTGTCCAACACTACGAAAATAACAAAGATATTGGCATTCCGAGCTGCTTGAACTGCTGCTGTCACTCGTTCCTTGCCTTCCAAGAAAAGGCCTCTTCCATCAGATACAATCAAAAGCAGCTGCGCTGTTTCTGAGCACAAAGGACATTTCAAATTTAACTAAGTTAGTTTAACTTGTTCAAAAGGCAAAAAAACCCCTATTCTTTTGTTTGCCCTATGGGTATAATTGAAAAAGGAGTATTCCTAAGGAAATTAAGTCTTTATCAAATAGAATTTGGTGACTTAAACAATTGCTTAGCTGCAGTTAACAGTGGATCAAGAAAGAACATACTGGGTGACACCATTGAGAATACTGGAGGGAGGGGAATCCACCATCCATCAGTAATATAATCAAGGATGAAATGCATGGAAAATGCAGTCATGGTCTTGTCTTTCATGCCTGTTAAGTGTCCAAGGGTTGAATACTGGCTGTACCATAAGAGTCCAGCCACTAGGCTCAGTAGAGCACCTGCTGCTGCTATGAAATAGGAGCCCAAACCTATTCCTCCCAAAGCAGGTACCTATGGGTTCATCTGTATTAGCATTTCACCCTGGACTAAGACAGGGCTTTTGAAACGTTGTCCTGTTGTCCCTGTTTTAACAGGTTTGGCTTCCATCAGAGAACAATCTTGGACTGCCCAAAATGGGTGATTTTTGGATGAAAGTAAATAAGAAGATTAGCCTCAAAGGCACAGTCAAGGCAGTCAACCACTGTAGAGCATTGAGCCCCTGGGACCAAAGGAGACAGTCTGAAGTAAACCTCCTGAAACATACACAGCACTGATGCTGGGTTCCTCAGCACCAGCAATCTTATGGAGACACATTATTTAACCCAAGTTGCCCCCCGACTCAGAGATGTATCCCTGTAAAGGAACATTCTAACTTATGTATCTTTCATCTTCTAATTATGTGGGAAATCACAGTAATTACAGTCCAGAATGCAAGCCCCAAGGGTTACGGAAGGATGCAGAGCACACTTCTGCAGACAGGCCCCAAATGTGACAAGGCTTTGTCTTTTTACAAAAAGGAGTAATGGATTCTTCTGCCTTTTCTCTTGCCAGCTCCCCAGTTCTAGCAAGCTGATTGCTGCTGCATCCCAGCCTAAGTCAAAAGGACTGGATGCTGCTCCCTCTCTGAATATTTGTACAGCCTGGCCACCCTGTGGCGAACGAGTGGATTTTAAATCCCTGACTGTCCATTTCTTGGATTACATTAACAAGAACTTATAAAAAATGCAGGTGCCTCTGTGACGAGCTTTTAACTATCACAAAGCAGTTCCTTCGACTAACTGTGAGTCAGATGTGAGACAAGCAGTCTTCCAGCTTTTCTAGGAAATTCAAGCAGCTCATGACCTAGACTTGCAGCAGGTAGGAGGCAAATGCCCTCCTCAGAACACTGTGCTTCTGGGTACTTAGAGAACTCAAGCTCTCAAGCAAGAGCAGAAGTGTTTGGAGAGTCAAGGTCACTAGGAAGCTGGACAGTGCTCTAAGCTGGGAGTGTCTAAGACTTAAATACAGTCTGGAGACATAAGGTAACGGGAGACATGTAATGTGTGCCTTTTTAAAAAGTCTTAAAATTTTAGTGAATTATTGACAAATATGAAGTAAGTGTCTCTTGGGTTTTGAGCTGCATTTCAACCAAACATTCCTTTTGACAAAGCAAAACCCAAAGCCCTAATGCAAGTCATGTTTCAGTGCTAGGAGCCTTCCTGGCAGGATCCTACTTTGGGACTGTAGTGAGCATTCTGCTGCCACAGCAACAAGCATAGTAACAAAAAAAAAGCTCACCTGGATTAGTATTTTGAGACAACTGCTGTGCTGCAGCAAACATATTTGCTGACGATTCAAGAAACTGCAGAGGAAACAAATAAGAAGATTAAGTTATCTCATAATAAAAATAATAAACTTAATAATGAGAAAATTTTAAAGAACATATTTCTTTATTTTAAATGCCAAGATAGTCTGACCATCCAACACAGACACAGTCCTTGGCATTTTCTTATATTAACTCCTGCTTCAAATTTAATAAGTATTTTTGAACTAAAGAATCTTCCGAGAAGCCTTGGAACTGGATTTAAATTTTTTCCAATGCTAGCAAAGCCATTGAAACAGTACATTGCTGAAGTGATTAATGGAATAATTAAAAATATGTATCCTATTTTTAGCTTGAACTTCTTTGGTTTCAACTTGAAATAGAAGTATCTAGTTTCATAATCCCCATTAAAATTAAGAAAATCAACAGTCAAGTCCTCCCAGTTTTGGTTTATAAGACTGCCATTGAGCTATTTGGGTCTTATCTGTTTCCATTTAATATTAACAGAAGATCTTATTTGAGTTTGGAAAGGTAAGAATGCAAAAACCTTCCTAAAAGAAGACAACTTAGCAGCTCACTGGAAAGTATTAGTATAGAAAGTTATTTTCTTCAGGAATCAGTCAAGTCTGACAAACTTCCTCCTCCTACTACTGTGGAATCCATGGCATGAAAACTTTCTGAAGTCCCACAAACTTTGATGGTATTTGGTGCTGGGGTACTCAATAGCTTGTACCCAAAATACTGTTTAAAACCCAACACAGAGAAAGATGAATGCTTAAAAGAGAAAACACTCCTCCCGTTACAAAATTATGACCATTGGATCTCTTTGTTATCTCAAATATAAATAACTGGTAAACATTACAGTGTGATCATGAAACCATGAAGCTGCTGATACCTTGTAGGGAAAACACTGGCAAACCTGTTGCCCTAGAGGCATTCTTGTGTACCTGGGCTATTTTTGTTTTCTTCTGCTGAAACTTGCAAAGACGCAATATCCGTGTCCCTGACCGGTCACTGAACTGCTCATGGAATGGGTGCAGCAGCTGAACGCTCTCTCCAAAGCTTTAGAAAAGAAGAAAAAATTACAGCACAAAACTGGTATTTACATTCTGCTCTGAAGTCTTGAAGAAAACCCAGTATTTCAAATAAACTCACCTACACACAGCAATTTGTCCCACTTCTAGAAGAGTCAGTGCATTTCCAATAACTGCCAAGGATTCATATGCAAGCTGTTAAAAAAGTTACATCAAAAATAGGATATTCAAAGTTTTACTCAAAGCTCAGTATTAAATATGAAGAATGTTACTGAATTTAGTTTTCCGTCATCTAGAAAAATAAATTAAGGGACTGCCTATCTTTTTGCCTGTTACAGTTATGTGAGACAGTCACTGCACTAGTTCTGCATGAGGGCATCAGCTTACTGCTCTGGAATTACCAGTCAGACTTTTCAGCAACCACCAACCCAGTATGAAACAAGTCAGCAGCTGACATACTCATCAACAAAAGGTAGTTCCTTCATACTTCTTCTGGGGTTTCATTTTACCTGTTTAGAGTGGTTGTCGATCATACTAGAGGAATCATCAATAGCCAAGCAAATCTGGTACTGTCGTTTACTGGGCTTGGTCCTTCGCAGCCAGATCTTATCTTTTCGGAACTGACTGGCGATATACGGGATCACTTTGCGCATGTTCAGTCTCTTCCCAGTTCTGTAGTCTCCTCTGAAAGTTAAGAAAAAAAGACACGGGGACAGGGATTATCAGCAAATATCTCATTCTGGAAATCCCTGGCCTATGCACCATATACACCAAAGTAACGCTTTCTTTGTAAAATACCACAAACCCAAAATTAATAGTTTAATATTCATATCTAGTTATAGACAAAAATATATCACATTTTCAATGTAAGATGGATATTCAGTGTTTTTAAAAGAAATTTATATCTAGGTGCCTAAAGTGGAAGGCAGGCTTTGAATTTAGATTCTTCCACTTGGAAACAAGTCTAGATCTCTTAAAAAAGATTACTTAATGTTAAAAACAACATAAAATGTTTTGACATTTAACACAATCTTTGACTTATCTTTAAATGGTTAAGTTGATTTGATCACCTGTTGCACAGGAGAAAAAAAGTAGGAGGCAGTACCCTCAGGATAGGTGCCTACTACTACATCATATTTGCTTTTCATAAAATAACCTAGTGTTCCCTTACAAAAGGAAATTAAATGCAGCTGCAATCAGGAATAATTACTATAAAGCAAGAATAACAAAGCTGCAGTCTTACAGAAGTTAAAGCTGCCAAAACCCAGGAGTTTAAAGAAACTGGAAGCCTCAGAAAGATCCAACTTACTTCAATTTGGCTGCCTGAGTGGGTTCCAGTATGAGTCGCAGCTGTTCACAAAGCTGCTGTGATAGAGGAGCTGTCAGTACTAAATACCTCTGCCACAACTGTGCTGCTTCCTTCTCCTAAAACATTACACAAAGAAATAAAAGTGAATTATGAAAAAAACAAAAAAGTTGGAAAGTACTGTCTGAAAAAAGAAAACAAGCCTCAGTGTAGGAGGGGAAGGCAGTAAGCAGGGAGCTACCAGCTAAAACTGTGAGGGTGTCTCCTATGACAATTTGCATTCAACTTAGGATGCTCCTGGCTGCTACAAAGCTGCAACATGCAATGATCTTTTCTCTAGGGGTACCCAAAGCAACTCTGGCATTGTTGTTGATACAAGATGATCTTGGAACAGCCAGGTGCTGATAGCTGGTATTACAGAAAGGCAAACTGTGAAGTCCTCTAGGTTCTTCACTGACCATCAGAAATTAAAATTAATTAAAATTCAGCACAATTCTTGAGCCTCTACACTGGCAATTATATTCAAGAAGTAATTCCAAATATGGTTCACAATTCATGTAAACTAGGACTAGTCAGAGCAAGTACAATATTCTGGTTTTGCTGTTGGGTCAAACTCCACCACTGCAATTGAAGGGAAATGGCTTCTCTTTATCATCATTTTGTGGAAGTGGTGTGTCCAGCATTTAACTGAAGGTGACAACTCAAAATGGAAGGAACTTGACAGGACTAAGAAAAATGTTTTTAACTATGCAAGTCTTAGAAGTCATTATCAACAGAGTAACTTCCTGCACACAGCACATTCAAAACAAGATCGGAAACATCATCCTGCTTTAAGAATTATGTAATTTTTTTTCAGAAGTAGTTAAACATAATAACAAAAATAGCATCTAAATCATGTGATTTTGAGTATTTAGATTGCAGCCTGCTTGGCTTCCTCAATGTTTTAGCAGTAAAACAAGATGAAATAATGCAACAAAGGATTCTTATAACAGGTTTATATTAAAATGAGGTCACAAACCTCCTCTGGAGTACCAGGCTGCTGTGTCTGCCAAGCTTCCAGTTGTCTTTCAAGTTCCTTTCTTAGCTCTTCAGGATCTCTAACAATGTGCTAGAAGTGTAGTTATGCGATTTATGAGACAGAAAACAAAGTTTACACATCTGGTGACCCCCAAAATATAGCAAACCATAAAAAAAAGTATAAATGCGTTGTTCTTATTCTTTTAGACACAAAAAGACCTGAAAAAACCCACTTGAATGAAGATTCTAAATCTTTTCCCCCTTTAATAGTTTCCATGTACAGGAAGGATAAGTATCTCCCCACAAATACCTCCATATGTGGCATAATCAACATAGAAAGAAAGCCAGGACATGTATGATACCAACACTGAACATAATAAAATACAGAACTTCAAGATAAATCAATGAAATTATCTTGACAAATTCCAGATTTAATGACAACATAATGGAGACCAAACTATTGAATGCTACCTGTCTAGTATGTTCCAAAATATAGTATACTTCACTTAATTATGTTTTTTTTAAAGTTTCATTCAAACCACTCGAAGGATTGAATGACATCTTCCTCTTTACCTCCCAGCAAATACTCTTCGATGAGCCCTTCTGTTAAAGGACACTCAAGCTTTACGATACTTCTTTTACTTTCACTGTGCTTTCAGTGACAAGCTCTGCTCCTGACTTACAAAACCACAGTTTAGCCAAACAACACTATATGGTCTGCATAACTTGCAGGCTTATGGATTAAGGAAAATAAGCCCATGATTGCAAACTCAGTAGTCCCAATAACTTCTCATTCCTCAAGAAGCAGCAGCTGTCCTTCGGTCACCGACTGCAGGTTTAAGGAAGGGAGGAAGAATACACGTGGAGGGGACTTCTTTCCTCCCTTTTGCTGAAAGGTGATGACCTGCACTTTTCCCCCAGCAGCATCTCTCCCCTCCCCTTGAACTGGTGCTGCAAGAGCTCCCCCTCCTGTTCCACGTTTTGCGTGTCAACTGGAAAATCCCCAAGACCGAAAACAGCAGGGACCTAACTATTCTGACAACAGGAGAACACTCTTGCATTCAGCAGCCTTTTTCCAAACAGCTGCAACATTTGGCATTAAGATGGAAGCATTTAGTGTAGCTGGCACACAATCCTTTAAGTGGTATACGTAGAAACAGTAAAATACTGCCTTCCAAGTATGTACTTGGGACACAATACTATTAGAATGAAAGGTCAATACTTCTAAAAAAACAGAGATTGAAAATATTTTTACTTTATCAACTGGTTATCCACCACCATGTGCTTCTACACCTTAGTCTTTATGATAAAATGTGCTTTTTCACAGCCAACAGTTTGCACTGGGAAACTATGAGTGTCACATGAAGCTCTAGGATTTTCTAGGTTATGATAATGTTTTTTGAATTGAGACATTCATAAAAAGCTCAAAAGGTTCTAAAATACTTGCAATCAGCTTTTATGAAGAAGTAGTATACTGTGATCAATTAACTGAGGTGAATTCTTTGTCCACAACAGTGTTTTAAAGTCACTGATGCCTAGCTTCCTCATCGCTCTGAACCCTTCTGTTATCTTCAGGATACACACTTGCCTATTGCTTTCCACTCTACCCAAGCCTTTCCTCTGCAGATTCATCTGTGCAAAGCAGTTCTTTACAGTTAGAAAAAGAGAAGTTTTTTTAAAAAGTGACATGGGAAGGTTCCATCCTAAGGATGGGGAGGACTTGTCATTTTAAAGGCATCTTTCAGCTGCATATACAGCAGTTAGTTGTTACTTTTCATTCTGCTATTAAATAATAGCAAGCTACTCAGTTGTCTGAACACAAGTAATTCTAAACTTTTGCATTCATAGAACTCCATTAACACAGGTCAAGTAAAAGAGTCTATTTCTGCTACTGTATCTGTAAGAAGGCAAACTGAGTATCGTACCTGGGGAGTGTCCATCAAAAACTGATGGGCTGTATGTATAGTCGAGTCCTTGCTTCTCTCTGGCTTCTCTTCAGTCACCTTTGGCACCTTTTCTGTTGCAGAGTCATTGACATCCTCTGAGTCAAAACTCTGGATCTCTGGCTCCACATCACCTGGTCCTACAACCACAAAACTAATTACTAACTTTGTGGATCACACATCATACAAGAAGCAATATTGTATTGCAATATTGACTCTTTTATGAAGCATCTCGCATGCTTTGTAGTGCAGTCCAGACGTAACTTTGCTTAAGAGAACTGCCCAGATTTTAAGACATTTAATTCTAGGAACAGGATGAATACATCTTGCAACTCACTGGAACAGATGAATATGCATTTCCTAAAGGAAATTGTTTTTCTCTGTTATAACCTGCTTGCCAAATGAGCAAAATAACAGTGAACAGATCTTTATAACCTGAAAATTACATTAGTGAAGTATGTTTTTTTGATCTTCATAGCCTCTCTGACAGGATGACAGGAAGTATAAAGTAACTAGAGAACATTCAGAAAATCATCATAAAAAAATGGTAATTTTTTCTTAGCTTTTACACTCTTGATCTTAACAGAACAGTTTTCTATAAATCAAAAATCAATTTACAAATAAAGGAATGGATTAAAGATTTTCTTTTATAATTGTTTCTACTATACTACACTGTTTAACAACTAATTTTTACAGAATTATTTTAAAGGAAAAAATGTGACACTGTAGGAGATGTTTCAAAGATTCTAGTTTTTCAGAACATCCTGTTAGAGAATTGTGTGGAAAAACAAATAGACTGATTACATGCACACCTGTACCATAATGCAAATGAGTCTAGCAAGATATTTAAGTGATTAAACTTGAAGGGAGTGGAAAGCAAGAATATAGGCCTGTAAGAGTTGTCTCCCCTCTCTAGCCAGCCTGTGTGTTGTTTGAGAAGAAAACTTCAAAATTCCAAACTATGCTGCATTTACTTAGATTCATCAAAATTAAATTCTTCTGATGCAATTGGCAAGAGATGCTTTTATCTTGCTTATTTTGGGGGGGGGGGGGGGCTGGGTGGCTGACAAGTCAGACCTGTCTTCTCATCTACCAACCATTTGCATCCAATAGCCATTTTCTGTTAGCAGCTTGGTTTTGTTTTGTTTCATTCCCACTTAAGGAAGAAACCAGTGAGATAGTGACAGTCTGGTGCTTCCTCACCGGATGTTGTTCAGACCAGCTCCTCAAATTCTTGCTAGGTTTTTTTTTCAGAAGTTATAATTAAAAAGTTGAGTTATGTGGTGCTGATGGTGGTGACACTGGAATGCATTGTTATATGCCAATTAATTAAGTGAATTGGCATTGTGTTGAACAGCAGGGAAGTGTTTGCTTTTTATTTCTTCAAAGTAGTGGATAAAGATTAGAGACCATTAACTTGAAAGAAAGCAGCAAACCCCTCTGTCACTCAACCAATTTAGCAAGGCTAATGCTGAGTAAGAATACTTCTGCAGAAAAATCAAGTAAGAGCAGACATTTTAGTCTTATGAAACATCTTATGACAGATGAGTCTTATGATATTCATCCATTACATGCAAATGTAAATACCTACATATACATTTAAAGATCCACATCAATATATATTTAAAATGTTTTTTAAGTTAATGTACCAGAAGGTTTAGTGGCAGTAGACTTCTTTTTTTCTGGCTTCAGCTCTTCTGCATCTACTGTTGTGAGATCCTCATTCTGCATTTCTGTTTCCATAGCTGCATCTTCAGAATCTCCCTCTTCCTTTTCTTCATGAGGCATGATAGATTTCTCTTGCTCCTTGCTAGCTACATCTGTACAAAGACAACAATACTTATTAAGGGGCAAGTGGAAGAAGTAGTCAAGTTGCAAAATAAATGTTGCATTCTGAGGCCGCTGTGAATCAGTTTTAGTAAACTTCAGAAGAAATCTGAACTATTGTCTCAGACCTCAGTTTTATCTTTCACTGTGCTGTGTTGTCAGTGAGCTCTTGCCCTGGAAACCTGATATACTGAAGTAAGATTTGGAGAGAACAGATTTTAAATATCTTTATTAAGCTAAAATCCATTTCATGAGTCAATTCAGTATTTTCAAAAATGTTATTGTTAGTTTGAATCTGACTGCGAAAGAGTAGCATTTATCATAGCAAAATGGTGTTGCAAGGCTTGTGTAAACATAACTTTAAAAAGCAGAGAAAACTACAGCAAATTGGAGTGTTTCAGGATTTGATTCTGCAATAACTCTTTACACCCAGAAATGCCACCATACCATATGTCTGTGCATCATAGCATTCAGAGCTTTGTTTAATATGTTCAAATGCATCAGCCTCCTCCACGTTTTGTTTAGGCTGAGTTGTATCCTGCTTTGCTTCGCTGGTGGATTCTATGGTTCTCAGTCGCTTGTGGATATGTTCATTGTGATCTCCCATTGAGCGTTCATTGTCTGCCTGGCCAGGCTTCCTCTTGAAACTCTGAAAAAGAATAAATTAACACCACGAACTTCAAGTGAGGTGTAACCCAACACTAATGAGAGCAGTGTTCTAACAAGGAGAAACTGAGTCCTGCCTATTTGCTGGTTAATATTCAGACATTTAAATAAAAATTTAAAAAAAATAAAATGGAGAGATGAACCTGGGTATTTTTTCTGCTTTGCTTCTGAGAAGCCATCCGGGCCATGCGTGTGGATTCATGGCCTTCTGACTGATTTGCACTTGCAGCTCCAGTTCCGCTTTCCTGAAAGAAAAAAATAATTCAACTGTAACTGTAGCAACTACTGTAAACAAATTTCAGAAGTTAAACTGCAATGCTCTGCTACCTTCTGTTGTGAATGACAAATGGCTCATATAAGTATAATTCTTATGGAGAGCAGACGAGCCAGTTCTGCAGCTCAACAATTACCCTAAACTTACCTTTATAGGAGTGAAAACTGCAGGGTATCTACAAGGTCTTCAATTTTTTCAATGAATTTATAACTGGTGTAAACTGAATCTTATACACAGTTCTTAAAATTTATGGCAACGATTCCTTGATTTTAACTCAAAAATGTATTCACAAATTTAGCATTTTTAACTCAGACACTTCCATGTAGTTTACCTCTTTAGACTGGTCTCTTTCTGAAGCCTCTCCAGCCAGCTCAACAGCACTGTCACTCTGCAGGTTTTCTTGCCCAGTCTGCCCTTGTGTTTCATGTTCCATTCTTTCCTCAGCCTCAGGAATCTGTTCATCCATCTCTGAATTATCTTTACCATCTTCTTCCTGAAATAATGATTATTTTAACATTCTAAAAAATATCGGGAACTGGGTATTATTGAAAGGCATTTAGAGAAGAATGCAGTCATCAGACACAGTCAGGATGGGTTCACAGAGGGAAAGTCCTATTTAACTAATTCCATAGCCTTCTGTGATGAGGTCACCAGCCTAGTAGATGAAGGGAAAGCAGTGGATGTTTCTTTTCTGGATTTTAGTAAGGCTTTTGATACTGTCCCGCATAGTATCCTTTTGGACAAGTTGTTCAGCGGTGGGATGAGTGGATTCACAGTGTGCTGGGTGAAGGGCAGGGCTCAAAGGGTTGTAAGTGAATGGGGCTATATCTGGCTGGTGACAGTCACCAGTGCTGTTCCTCAGGGCTCAGCTCTAGAACTAGTCCTGTTCAATATATTTATCAATGATTTGGATACAGGAGTTGAATGCACTGTTAGCAAGTTTTGCTGATGATACAAACTGAGAGGTGCTGTTGACTCTCTTGAGGGACAAGAGGCCTGGCAGAGGGATCTAGACAGATTGAGGCACTGGGTTATGATCAATGGGATGAAATTTAACAAGTCCAAATTCTGGATTCTGCACCTTGGATGGAATAATGCTGGGCACAACTGGGAGAGAAGTGGCTGGAGAGCAGCCCTGCAGAAAGGGATCTGGGGGTGCTGACTGACAGCAGGCTCAATGTGAATGAGCAGTGAGCCCTGGCAGCCCAGAGGATAATCCCTGTCCTGGGGTGCATCAAACAGAGCAACACCACGTGGTCAAAAGAGGTGATTGTCCTGCTCTGTTCAGCGTTGGTGCAGCCTTGCTGTAAGGCTTGATATGCATGCAGGTAACCCAGGCTGTGGCTAAAGTTTTAAAGAAAACTTATTTTATATACTGCAATATATATCTATCTATCTTAATGATGAATACAGCTGTCTGAGAAGATGAAAACATAAACCTGTTTTGTTGCTTTTATAACAACAGCTTTTGCATGTGCAATAAAACTCCCTGTGCTTTATGGCCTTCCTGGCCCCCCTGCAGGGGCCTCCAGGCATGTCTGTGAGAATTTTATCACTTGTAGCAAGAGAGTTACCTCTTGGCAGACAGATAAAGAGAACATACACAGCATCCTGCATCAGAACGAATTCCTTCCCACGTTAAAGCTTTTCCCTGGCAGCAAAAGTTTCCTTGAGCAGGAGGAAGCTCTCCCTCCTCACTATTTCTTCTGAAGGTCTCTTGTACCTACACTCACCTTGAGCACTGTGTACAGTTGTGGGCCCCACAATTTAAGAATGATGTGAAGGTCCTTGAATGTGTCCAGAGGAGGGCAACAAAGCTGGTGCAAGGGTTGGAAACAGTGTCCTACGAGGAACAGCTAAGGACTTTGGGCTTGTCTGGTTTGGAGAGCAGGCTGAGGGGCGACCTCATTCCTCTCTACAGCTTCCTGAGGGGGCATGGAGAAAGAGATGCTGATCTCTTCTCCCTGTACCCAGTGAGAGGATGCATGGGAATGGTCATTAGGAAGCATTTCTTTACCAAGAGAGTGGTCGATGCCCCAAAGCTGTCAGTGTTTAAGAGGCATTAGGACAACGTGTTTAATAACATGCTTAAATTTTTGGTCAGCCCTGAAGTGATCAGGCATTTGGGCTAGATGATCACTGTAGGTCGCTTCCAACTGAAATAGTCTATTCTGTTCTAACACAAGGCCAAGGAGATAGTGGGAATACAGATAGCAGAAATACATGTTTAGTAGTAAGCACAGCTCTTATTTTGATGAAGATTCTCACTAACATTACACCTACTTAATGTCAAATTTGTTTCAGAGTATCACAGAACACCATCCATTTCTTAACTCTCGTGTAAGGTAATTAAAACAACAAAGAAAATCAGGCTTTTATTTATTACTCTCTACCTGAGGTTGAAGGCCTTGGTCACCAGCAGGGATCCCCTTGTCTTCAGTAGATTCATTTTTTGACTCGTCAGGTGGCTGTGGCTCTTCCTCTTCTTCTTCTGCATCCTCAGTGTTCCCTGCATTTTCTTCTTGATCATGAGCATCTTTGTCCCCCTCATCTTCCTTCTCCTCTTTATCTTCAGAAAGGTCTTCTTCAGCTGCTTCTGCATCTTGATCACCTCTTTCTGTCTCACCAGTATCCTCTTGATTCTGTTCTTCTGTCTTCTCTGCCTCATTTAAATCCACAGGTTTCTCATCTATTTCAAAAGCATTCTCTTCTGGATTCAACAAAAAATCAGAAAGGTGTATAAAACTTTCAGTAAAGTACAGAGACTGCATATTACAGATATTTGGAATGAAACTGCCCAGCCTATATAAAAAAAATAATCTTAAAATACTGAGAGTTCTATACACAGAATCTATGATTTTCTATAGCAAGATAATTCCTTTAAATGAAAATTGGTTTCTAACTAACAATACAGTGGGATGAATTCCTACTAATTTCCTTTAACCTAATATTTCTGAGGGTCAGTTGACGTAAGAGTACAAATACTTGTAAGTACAATAGAAGAAAAAAAACCCCAAACCACAAAAGCAATTGGCCAATTAAATAAGGAGTTTCCAGTGTAAGACAGGGTATATCACTTGGATAATGTGAGAAAGGCTGCTCCATAGAGTTCACGAAAGGGAGGTAAAGGAGAATGTTGTAATATTGAGTTCTTATCTGGCCTGCATTTGGTATGTTGCTATTTTGATACACAGAAATGGATTTGCAGCTTCTTGGTGGTTCTACAGAATCTTACCACCACCTCTCTTCTTTCTATAGAGAAAAAGGGCTCATTATCTCATTGTTCCTCCCTGTTTCCACTTGGCTTTCATCTAAGAATCTGTAGAGAGATTTTTCCACTGTACCTTCATCCTCTTCCTCCTCATCGCTCTTCTCATCATTCTCCAGATTCAAATTATCAGGAAGGTCCAAAGGTTCCACTTCAGCCTCCTTTTCTTGCTGGCCGTGATAAGGATCTACTTCATTCTCATCATACTCCCGCTGTCAGCAAAAGAATGGGGGAAAAAATAACAGGCATGTAATAAGTGTGAGGAAAGGCAAAGATAAGAAATAAGATTCTATTGTATTCTCTAGGACAAAGAAATACTGGATACAATATTACATTCTGATCAGTTAAGAATGGATTTCCAGTGGTAAACATCCTCACGCATAAAGAGCAGAAAGATTAATTTCAGCAAATGCATTTACATAAACTGGTGGTACTTAAAACCAGAATGTTTTGTTTTCAGAATCCAATTTTCCTAGCTGAAACATTCTAAACAGAATTGGCATCCTAGCAGAATCTTCAAGCACACTGTACACAGGTTTTAGGAAGAGTTCTGCATATTTAAAGTGTTTCTGCTGCTGAACACAACAGAATAAGAGTTTTGTCTGTTAAAACATCAATTCAGTGTAAAGCCTGTTTTGGCAGCTATTACAAGTTCAAGTTAGTGCAAACAAAAATTGTTTCTGGAATATGGATCAGAAAATATATTTATAATATAATGGATATAATATGGTTTACTTTTAGCTCTGAAATGAACTAACTTTTTTCACTATTAAGTAAAGAGCATTTAAAATTCTCAGAAACATGTGATATGAGCAACACAATGTGGTTTAACAGCAAGATACTTCATGCAGTCCAAATAATTTTTACCTCATCAATTTGTTCATGAATTTTCTCTTTGTTTCCACTATCCTCTTCCTGTTGCTCTTTTTCCTCATCCTTGGGAGGTTGTTTTTTATTATCCTTCTTTCCTGTCCCCAAATTGTCATCTTTTGCAACGAGCTCTGAATCCTCCTATTAACCAACAAATCCAAAAGAAACTCATTTATGCTACCCGGTTCTCAAAGTCTCAGTGATAAGACATCATTTCCTACAGAAAAAAAGACAACACTAAACAAAATTTATCCCCTTAAACTATCCCTTTCCAGGAGCAAGAGCTGTGAAAAAGAGCTCACACTCTAAGTCACACCAAGTTCACAGAGTTTAATTCCTTCAATACTTTTGTCCCCACTCGTTTTCTCTTTACCTCATCCATTCCTGGTCCAGTTTCTTCTGTTTTACTACTACTAGCATCTTCATCATCTTCATCATCTTCATCCCCCCAGAGCCTTTCATCCAGTTTATCATCAGCTTCAGCATTATCAAGATTTCCCATCTGCTTATCAAGTTCCTCCTCTTCATCTGAGTTTTCCTCATTTTCTGTGTACAGTTCAGAATGTGTTTCAGTACAAAAGAGATAATGTTTTTGTTAACTTCGTAAACAAAAAAGCAATCATACCTAGCATTTTAATTTCATCACCCTATGCAGCTGAGATAGGTGGAAAATGACACACATGCACCAACACCCAAACAAGCAGGGTCCTAATTAAGTGCTTCCAAGTCTTGTGTTCACACACAGCATTCTCTCCCTCCAACTAACAAGTCCCACGTGTAAAACCTGGATGATTTAAATTCTCTGTTCCTTACCTTCAATATCCTCCATTTTCAAAATATTTTTGCATTACTAGTTTGGGGAAGATCCATTCCACTTTACCTATTTATTAGTTTTGGAATCTCCCTTCTTGTGCAGATGAAATTATTCTTAGCATTTTCTCAGAGATTTGGAAGTGATTAACACTACTGTAATTTCTAAGCTACATTAGTTTCAGATGTTCAAGCTGTTACCTTTCAAAGCGAAGAACTGCTACCTTTTGGGTGAGTAGCAACTCAAATCTACCAAATGTTGCTGATTTATCTGTTTTAAAAAGGTAAACTTACATTCTTTCCATTGCTTAAAAGTTAGCAATAACTTCATAGTCACATTCTGAAATTAACTGCAGCCATGTTCTCAAAGTATTCTGATGATCTTCAACAGTTCCACAAAGTCTGTGACTAGTTTTAAAAGGTGTATATAGGTCAACTTACAACAGAAAGAAAAGAGTGTCTCCCTTCATTCCAAAACCATCACACTGAAAGGAGATAGTATTTCCTTCGTACACTTCTTTGCATTCCTATTAATACTTCTAGTACCCAAATGGCACTACCGGGAAAAGGTTTTTCACCCAGAGGGTTGGTTGGGCACTGGAAGAGGCTCCCCGGGGAAGTGGTCACAGCACCAAGCCTGTTTGAGTTCAAGAAGCATTTGGACAATGCTCTCAGGTACATGGCGTGACACCTGGGGATGGTCCTGAGCAGGGCCAGGAGTTGGACTTCAATGACCCTTGTGGGTCCTTTACAACTTAGGATATTCTTTGTTGTAGAACACAGACTTTTCAGTATATGCTTTGTTATATAAAAGTATCAATCATCTATAACTTCTCTTACAAGTTTGCCATAGTGGAAGAACCAAACCTTTTTTCTCCTGTTCTCCATCATGCATTTTTCCTGCAAAGTCTTCTGACATTTCAATTGCATTGTCTTCTCCTTCAATGTCTGGTTTAGAATCTTGATCCTCTTTCTCCTTCTCTTCACCCTTTCGAAAACTGTCTTCTATCTGAATTATTGGTAAAGTCAAAAATTACAATGGATCTTGCCTATGTATTAAAGCTTATTTAACTACCACAACAATATTTATAGTTGATATGCAAAATTAAAAGCCAACAGAAATAGGAGACTGAAGGTAACTTCATGTTTCTTTTACCCGAAACGTCCACACTGTGGATTTCAGGAGCTTTTTCAGTTTTACTTCAATTAAACAAGACCAACCCCAAACACTTGCCTGATCTTCACTTTCTATTTTGTCGCTCACATCCTTCGTGCCTTCCCCATCTCCAATACCACCATCCTCATAATCATGAAACTCTGTTGCTCCCTCTCCAGCCTCATCTTCAAGTAATTCTTTTGGCAGACAAAACCCCTACAAAGGCAAACAGAAACGCAAAACCTTCTGTAGTAGTAAGTACACCTTTCAGCTTAGTTTCTACTAAAGACTTTTGTACACCTTAAATATATGCTTACCATATATCCACTGTTAATAACTTACTTTTTGGGCAAGCTCTGTAAAAATGCTGATTAGAACAGAAAGCAATTTTCCAGTACTCCTGTGAGACGCCAGTGAAACAGTGAGATAGAACAGGAGAAGATCTGAGTACTTGCAGAGCATGGGCTTTAGACGCACCAGCAAATAGCAGGACTGGTTGAAGAACTGCAGTTAAAACAAAAACCAGCAGTCAAACATGATTTGGTACATACTGAGATGCACCTCAGAGAGGGTGATGATACCGAGGGAAAACTGATGCTCAAAGCAAACGTATCAGTGGACAAGTTTAAGTACAATTTCTAAAGTTTCTGGAGCTTTTTTTAGATGTTTCACAAAAACTAAAGCTTTGTCTTCTCACTAAAGGAACATCTGGCTTTTGCACTACAGAAGACTACCTATATTCGGCCGTAATTTCTCACATGCTTCTAGCTCTGAGATATTGGGCAAGAAGAAGCAATGCACGTTTAACTGCCGAAGCTCACAATTCCAAATCTCTTGAGACACCTAAGCCAAAAGACTCTTGAGAAGAACAATTTTACCTTATGTTTATTTGAAGTGTAATCTTCCCCATAGGATTTCAGGATTTCAAGGAGTTCTGAAACCTCTGAAATTGCTTTTTGCACATGTAAAGAATCCAAATCAGCAGAGAGATCTTCATCCAAAAGTTTAGTTATATGTCCTGCTTTAATCACATCAAATGAGGTTGCATCCTCTTTGTTTGAAAAACATAAAAAAAACCGGAAATCAAGTCAGACACTCTAAAAATGTTACAGCAAGCAATCTAGAAATACCCTTTCTATCTATTTAAATAGAAAATTCTACTAAAATGGCAATTTCCTTGTGTATTGGTACCTCCGCTAGACACACAATTTAAGAAATTTTAAGGTTTGCATAGTTTAAACTGGTTTCCCCACTGTAAAATACATGCAGGTATTTCCCCAAAAATGCCAAGGCAGTGGAAAGGATTCAAAAAGGTTTATTTTGGAGGCAAGGACACTAAAAACTTATAAAAACCTGACAGTGCTGCAAGACAGCACCAGGCCTCAGGGAAAAGACAGGTTCCTGCGCTCTTCCAGTGTTTTTTTCGTCTTCTCTGTGTCCTCCCCCACCCTCTCCGGCCCGAGGAGGCCCTGTATATGTCTGAGAACTTCTCTCTTCTGCATAGCAGAGAGAGAGGCCTCACTCACTGCCCTCTCTGCAACTTTCTCTGAAATGCGGAAGGGAAGGGGAAAAAAAAACATTTACCCCTCTTAAGAGCTGCACTTTGCAGGCAGAAAAAAGCTTCCTAAGAGAAAAATGAGTTCTAGCTTCCCATTACAAATTCTTCCGAAAGCGCACCTACCCCTATACCACTGAGGTAAATTAACTAATTTACCATCTTCCTCTGGAGATTTTTCTTCCTCCTTTTCACCTTCCTGTTTCCTCTCGACCAAACACTGAATGGCATAGAGAACAACACGGATCACAGTTTCCACTTTTGCTGTGAAGTGCTCCATGAACTCTTCATCCGACTGTTGATTTCCTTTTAAACCATAACACAGGCAGTTTTACATGGAAACACATCAGATTACAAGTTTCTATGCTTTCCTTATCCAAGGACCATGACAGCATTATGCAATTTTTTCTACACACTTCTACCAAAATCTTGCTAATCCTGACCTACAACTATGGTGTAAGATCTGTCGTCAACAGTGATGGTAAAAAAAATTATACCGAACAAATTAAGTCTGGACAAAATTTTGCAAGTTTGAATTTCATGAAGTGTTTTTGGGTATCAGAATGAACACAGGGCCATCTTCAACAATACCCAAACTAATGAATTCTTGTGTCTTTATCTATATTACAAACCAGGCAGAGAAAAATTGTCCTTACCACTGCACTTTGACATGGAAGCAAGAAGCTGTGTTCTCCAGGCTGTGAAGTCTGCAGATGTATTAGTAACTTCTTCCTGAATATAGTTTAGGCTCTTGATTAGGGCCATCTGATTTGCAGCTTGCCTGTCTTCCCCATTTGGAAGAAACAGGGACTCTATGCCTTGTAACTGAGCTGAGACTTCCAGCAAACAACTCACAGCTGATGTGCAAACTTCAAAATCTCTCCTGCAACAGAAATACCATAATAGTGAAAGAAGAATAAACAGTCCAATTTAAGATTAAACCTTCTCTTGAGGCATGAATAAGGGAGAGGCAGCAGGTGTTGGTTAGAGCATGGTGCTAATAACAACAATGGCCCTGTATGGGCCATTCACTTAAAAGTTGGACTTGATGATTCTTGTGGGTCCCTTTCAACTCAGAATATTCTGTGATCTCCCATCTTGAATTTATATTAAATAAAAAGTTTGACAACAAGCTTATACTCACACTGTTTGAAGCAGAGAGAAAGTAAGAGAATTGTTATTAAATAAGCTACAGTTTTCTTTTAAAATAAAAATTTCCTCACTAAATTGATACTTGAATTCACCTCATTAACTAAGGAGCTATGGGGATAAAATCCTAGGAGACCAAAGACAAAGGGAGAAGCTGAGATGGAGCAGTTTTTCTGACTTGTCAGGGGAGTGTGAGAAGACATACACTCCTCTAAAAAGTCAGGCACTGCATTTTGCAAAAAAAAGTTAACAGAAAAAAATGTTTCAAAAACACCTGAACCCACTTCTCAAGATATGCATAGGCAAACATTTACAAGATGACTTCAAACTTCTTATATGAAAACAAAGGAGAGATTCAATTTCATGCATATGTAGAACTCACCAGGAGTAAAACAAGGTCTCACGTGACTGTTGTCTTATTTTGTCCACTTCTGCTTTCATTGCCTTCACATTTGCCAGCATCGTGGTCAACTGCGTAGCCACCTGCAGCCATAACTGATCCTTATTTCGCATCCTACATCCAGGAGGCAATTGCTCAATTGTTACTGGAGACAAGTATTTTAGCTCTGAGGGAATCAGGTCGGATATTCCCGTAAAAATGTTTCCAATTTCAGGTTCCAAACTCTGAAAAATGTTTGTTTTGACATCCGTCCTTTCACTGTCATTGCACTTGGCTAACTCTTCTTTTGGGCAGCACTGGATAAACCAAGACAGCTCCTCGAGAACCATCATGCACTGCATGGAAAGTTGCTGCAGTTTGTCAGTCCACTGTTGAACACTGTCTTGAGGAGGAAATGCTACATTGTATTCTCTGTCAGCAGTCAACCTAGAGTCTATCTCTTGTATACAACTCAGGAGGTTCCTAGTTGAGAAGAAAGAAGAAGTTATAATCACTGATTTTTATGTTACACTTCCCTTTTGAAAGCTCAACCTTCAGTCTAAATTAATAAAACATAAACTAGATAATATGGACTCAGTGGAAGTCAAACTTTATCTGGAAAACCTATAATGACAGGGTATTTTAAAAAAAAAAATTTTAATTAGTGAATTTTTCTCTCCATTGCATTGAGTTGTCCTGAAAACAGGGCTTTGTAATATTTCTCACAATCTATACCATTTTTTCAAACAATCTTTAAACTCCTGGCCCGATACTCAAATACTGTTCATTTTCCTCACTATAAAAGCAAATTAGATTCTAGCACCCCTTCATTCTCTGCTGTGTAACAGTCAGCTCATACAAATGATTAGTCTGATTTGTGATGAAAGTCACAGTAGTGCAGATAAATATCTTAGAAGTCTTACTATTCCTGCAAATGTAATGCTGAGGCGTTTGTTTTGTTGGTTTTTTTTTATTTGGGTTTTTTTTCAGGTTTCATGGGGTTTAAATAAATTTTGCACCAGTAATTTCCAGTCCAGATTTCCTTCTACATTCTGCATACAAAGGTACAAGCTCCTAACCTGACTTCAAAAAGTTTAATGGATTACAGTAGTAGTGAGTACAAATATGCCGAACAATGGTGGAGTTTGCAATTAAATTGATGAGTCAAGTAATGGAGTGAAAAATCAAGCAAGTGAGAAGGATTTCTTACACACTTTTCCTTTTACAGTTTTCATGCAAGATTTAGTATCTCTCACTCTTCTAGAATTTTTCTTTGTAAGCTCTTTTTTTTTGTTGTTTTAGCTCGAAGTAGCATCCAGATCATTTATTTGCTTCAGATCAAGCCAACAACTTGAATGTAACCAAAATTAACTTAGGCCAATACCAAATGAGAGAGATTTAACGATCTGTAAGTTTAATGGTCTAACTGTGTTATTTCATGGTCTTCATGTACGCCTAACTTGTTTTCCAAAATTATTTTGATTCCAAAATACTGGCTGCAGTGATAGGATCAACTTAAATCTTTTCTACTAGGCTAAATTGAGAGGAGGAGAGAAATGGGGAAACAGAAGGAATTTTTTTACTTTCTTCTACCTTATTTTCCATTTTTATTGAACTGAATTGCTTACTGTCAAGACTCCTTGCCAGCATTTAAAATGTTGGAAAATGACAAATACCTCAGTAAGACCCACTGCTCTGTCAACGCAGTAAGAGACCGTCTCTGTCTGACAAGCATCTGCAGCAGGTGTGCAGTGAACCCTCTGCATCGTTCAATGCTACCTAATCCAATATCCTAAAGAAAACAGATACAGAAAAAGTGGGAGGGAACAGTTAGATGAACAAGCAGACAATAGCATTCTGTGTCCCTCCATTTCATTTCACTGAGCAGGCTGAAAGGCTATGGTTTAATTGAAAAAGTCTTAAAAAACAGACAAGAGTTATAATTATTACAGTTTCCCCATGTTCATCTTTTCTGCATCTTCCATATATCTTGCATACAAATTCTGTTTTCAAGTAGTTTCTGCAACATCACCTTTCTGCTACTAGAAAATTTCAGTCCAAGCTGGTAAAATGAAGTTAACAGAAGTAGGATTTCTATTTTCACTTTGTTGTTTTTACCTTGGCAGGTGCTAACAGCGCTGTCTGGAGACGAGAGTGACGTGCAAGTGACCGATAGAAGTACTTCTGGCATCCATCCCAGGCAGAAGAAATCTCTGTCAGCAACCTGACAGAGCACAAAAAGTCTGGTATTAGAAAGTACCTCAGCACACTGGAAGGCATAGGGTCAGCTCTTCAACCTAATAATTTTGCTTGTAATTTCTTATCTTGCAAATGCACCGATCTTGTAATTCTTCATGTTCTATACAAGTATCCTAATCTTAAGAAAACACTTAATTTTTATAATAAACTCTAAGGAAATTCTAAATGATAGCATCAAGATCTCTATTTTTGAATATCATCTAACATTTAGAGTGATTTTGTTTTTCTTTCCTCATGCAGATAAATCCAGCTTCATAAATCCAGCCTTTATTTTGGCCTAGATAAAAGATACGATACACTAAACCCTAACATCTGAGGAGGATAATAACCAGCAGGTCTCAATGACAAAAAAAGCATTTATTGCCTGAAAACAGTAAGAAAACATATTAAAAAGCATCTTTCCTCTAGGAAAGTTTTTCCAGACATCCCCAGTTTGAAGTGTATGTATTCTTCTTTTGAAATATCCCATTATTTAATGAAAACAAAACAATTAAGTAATCCCTGCAAATCACAACTCTCTTCAATAAAAGCATAAGTATCTTACACTCTAATATGATGCTAGGAAAGAATCTCAGGCAAAGCAGGACAGTGGAGGAGGGCTAACTGAAACCTAATTCATGGAAATAATGAAACTGAGGGTACAGTTGTCTAAAGTGCAAATTTAAAAAAAAAGCCAAAACAAAAAAAACCACCCAACCCTTGCTCATTTGCACATCCCAGTGCAGTATGTACAGGATTCTCAAACTGAGAACTAATGGGAGGAAGGAAATATGCAAAAGCCTGACTTAATTACAGTCCAGAAATCCCAGTCTAAATCAACATGCAATGAATTCTATATATTCCAACTGCAATTAACACAATCTAAAGGTAAAAAATACTGTGTACATACATGTCATCCAGTTCATGTGCACAATTCAGTACAGCCAGTGCACTCTGCAAGTCCAGTGGACGTAGGTAGAGCACTTCATGATAGTCTTTTGAACGGGACCATGAAAGACCTTTCCGGTACGACAAACCTGGAATGACATCCGAGCACACATCCCTTTATGCCCTCATTCTTTTATGTGAAAAATGCCACTCCATTATTAATGGTATTAAGATATAAAATCTTCTGATGTGGTTTTCTGCCTGATGCTGTCTGATTTTGATAAGTCTTTGAACATGCTGCAAGTTTTGTAATGTAAGAACATATTGTAGCTTAGCTATTTCAGCTGACTAAAGCTGAACAATGCAGCTGGAATAAGACTAACATAGACCTGTGAGTATAAAGGACTTTTCACCACTCCTGGTCCTTTAAGAAAGCTGAGTTAGGGGTCATCACCTCCTTTTAAAGATATGAAAAGGTTGATAAATGAGGAAAGTAAAGGTGTCACCTGGAATCAAAAACAGAGCCCAGTAAAGAATTTGAATCCAATATGTTAATTAAATATTCATAGTATGTCATTCCTCCAGCACAGACTTCACAGGGCAGTGATGGCAGATATTCCTTTGTCACCAGTGGGTGCAAAAAATGCCATTAATAGATCACTCAGTGTCCAGAACTCAACCACACCTCTGTCAATCTGATCTCTGATAGTCTGTCAACTGAGAGATGGGCTCTCATTTTAATTAGCTAACTTCATTTCACTTTTAGATCAGAGAAGGGTTACAAAGTCATGAGCTTTCCTCTTGTTTCTAGAAGCTGGGCAATGACTTCTGACTAGAGATAAGGAAGATTTCTGCTACAGAAAAGCTACTGTTACAAATCTAATGGAATGTAAGAAAAATAGAAAGTATTTGAAATGGCAAATACACCAGGCCTCAGTCAACAGACAAAGAGAGAGACTTAAATGCTTCTAAATTTATTAGTTACTTAATTACTTTAAGAAATCATATTATGGTGGGTTTAGATGTATTGGTAAAACTAATAAAATGCTCAAGAACTTTGTACTTTTAAACCAAGCCTATTTTTAGCCAAAGCTCACCTGTTTTAGCAAGACTTTTAAAGAGATCTGACAAAGCCCGTTGCTTTTGCATCTGAATATGCTTTGCCTCTGATTTCTGCTTCTCCTTAGTTGCTGTCTGATCAAATGTTAAATTTTGCAGTTCAGCTACAGAAACAATAATACCACCTGTATAGAAGACAGCAGACAAAGGTAAGAGATGTGAAAATTTAATGTACACAAAGCAACCGTGGGAAGACAGTCTAGGGAGGGAACTATACATCTGCACTTTTTCCTGATTTGTTCCATTTATTTTACAAAGGTCAATTGTAGTATGGAAATCACAAGAATACCTAACCTGTGAACTGGTCAAGATCTTCCACCAGACTTAAGAATGAATTATTTTCTGTAACTGCTGTACACATCTTCTTCATTTTTTTAGTAAGCTTAGGCAGACGATACTGAAGAGATTCTGTATGAAATGTAATGCCATCCTGACATACTTCTGGGAGTGCCCTCTGAGAAAAAAATGAAAACAAATTATACACATATACTCAAAGCTGTCTTGTTTTACCACTTAGGGTAAATCATTGCAAAAAGAAGGGTTGAATTCTGCATTCATCTGAAACCCCAAAACACGTCATATGATCCTTTGAACAGTTCAGCACCAATACTTGAGGAAAATCATAATACATGGACATACATTAGTTTTAAAAACAAACAATCAAATGGAAGATGGTATGATCCTACTGTCTTGGGTGTTTGTCATTACCACTTCCATAGAGGTTATCACTGCTTCAGGTCAGCTTCCTCTGCCTGACAAGCTCAAAAGCACTACCCTAAATCACTAAAGCCCCCAGGGTATTAGATAAGAACACTCTCACTTAGTTTTCACTAGACACAAATTTTGTTCCCAAAGAACAACAAAACCAGTATGCAAGTAGAAATCATTAAATAACATAAGTAATTACCCGGCATGTCCAAAGCTAATCCCTAGAGTTTGTTCAATTTAAGTTTGCATGCATCTTCTTTAAGGAATGAAGACAACTTGAAACTTAAGAAGTAAAACCAATAACCCTATTAACTATCAGTAATAGGCTTGGAAGTCACCAACTAACAAACCAAACCCTCAATCAAGCACATTAGATTTGCATTAGATTACTGCCTTCTCACTCTACCCTCCTGACTGTCACAGGACACGTGCAAGATCAGCCCCCTCTTGGCCTGAAGAAACTGAACAAAACTGAGAGCAACTTAGCATAAAACTGAGAGTAACTGAGCATTTCCCACTCACTGCCAAATTCTGATGGGTTACAATTGTCTCCTTGCATCTTATTAATAAAAATTATTGATGTGAATAGGAATCTGTTTCAGGAAGAAAATTAGTTGACTTCCTCTCTGAGCTGGGTAACTTAATTGGAGATATACAAAACTGAGACACTGTGTAGTCCAAGCTAGTCCAAGGCAAATGTTCACAGTACACAAATTGCCAGTCAACAGCAAATGTAAGACAATGTAGTACATTCCCCGTTTCATCATCCAAGCCCAAAGTGATTCAATATTTAATAAGAGCTTATGTGCGCACAAATCTCACAGCTACATGATCATGTGTTTGGGTCCTTGTTTAGAAAAAATGAGCTAATAATAATTTCAACTTGCAATCTGTTTTACTGCACTATTAGGGAAGTAACAAATTGTTGCAGACAATACGTAAGGAACGTGGAGATGAAATGTGTAACTGCCTCATCTCTGTATTAGAGCACAGATACTGTGCCAGATCAGTACAGATCATGCTTGTCTTTCCATGCTGCATTCCCACCCATCTGCAGTGTTTCATAACACTGAACACAAGTAAGATTAAGAAAGTTTATGATATATTCAACAGATTTGACATTTACATAAGATTTTTCTGCATAAATCAGTGAAAAGCAACATATGGATGAAAATAGAGAAAATATTCTACCCACATGTGGAATAAAGAACACAGTTACCTTGGCAACATCTGTTCTAGCAGAGAGAATCTTTCTTAATGTGTTGTTTAGCCTCTGAACTTTGGTTTCTTTGTTCTCAGATTCCTCCTGCTTTTGCATGCAGTCCAGTTGCTCTTCCTTACCAATTTCCACCAAGGCAGGCTGACATGGCTCATCCAGAACAACTTCAAACTTCTTCATGAATTTAAAGAGGGTTCTGATTACCACAGGAAAGCAGAAATGTTACTGGGTTTTATAATCCTAGAAACCTCTCATCTACTTGAAATAAATGTTTCCACTGTGTTATGAGCAGAAGTATTCTTCCATTCAAATTTAATGTCATTGAGAAATCATCTAGAAGGAAGTTTCTAAATAGGGACCTTAATTTCAAGTTCTGAGTTACCTGCGTATTTTTTCAACTGACTGCTTTATAGCCCAGAAGCTGACATCATTCCACTTGGAAATTTTCACAAATTCCTATTAGGAAAATAAATCATCAATGGGATTACTCATATAAATAAAATTAAGTATTTCCATATCAAAGATGATCTTCAAAGCTGATCAGCTATGATGATGGGGTAGTCTTAAAATGCAAGACATTTCAATAAGTGAGCGAATTATTGCAGACATCTTATTCTATTAATATATGTGTTTATGCTAAAACTGCTGCATAGCCAAATGCTGTGAAATCTAAATGGGCTTCACCAGTGGGCAGAAATTTTCATGGATAAATGGGAATGATCAAACCTTAAAGCCTTCAACCAGCCCCCCTCCCTCCCCCTCTAAAATAAATTCTTGCCAAAGAAAATGTGTTGTAGGGATTTCAGTGGCCAACAGAACTATTATATACAAATTCAAATAATATCTGCTCCACCCTTCTTTTAATTAGATCAGTGTATTGTCTGAACCAAGTTTCGTTTTACCTTAAGTTCCTTTTCTATGGGTTGACGAAGTTCAGTGATTCTGGCCTCAACACACACTGAAAACTGCTTATAATAATTGTACAGATTCCACAGTATGCTGCACAGAACATCTAGAAGGGACAGACAATAAAAATCTTATTTTACAATAGGATATTCTTCAGTATCACAATGATAAATGCACCCCAGCTCTTTCTGGAATCACAAAGCTTAGCTTGGAAAGTCTGGAATACCCGATGGCCATATTGCTGTAAAGATGACTCAACACAGGTAATGCTTATCAACTTACCCTTTTCTGCTACTTGAGGCATCAGCAAGACATGGCAGTGGAAAACCAGTAGTGCTTGAAGCCGTGCATGAAACTCTCCCAGAGTAGAGCCTTCAATGAAAGCCTGTAACGTGCTGACCAGGGTTTTCAGATCCATTTGCTCAGTTTCTGAACATTGCAGCAGAAATTTAGAGTAGAAGTAAGGGAAAACAAACCAAAAGATCAACATGAAAATTGTGGCCTGCTCTTTGTAAACTTTCAGCTGAAACATCAGGTCTTTGTTAGGAAAGATTCCAAACAAAATAGGAAAGAGGCAGGGAGGGGAAGAATTCTAATTTAATAAGAAGTAAAACCAACAAACACCACAGTGGAAGAAAAGAACGGGGAACAAGAGGCAACATTAAGATAGCGACTGAGAAGGCCATTTAGGTGTCCAATTTCAGAGTCCATCAAGTATTTAAAGAACACTTGCTATTCTCTATGAATGAATGGCTTTTTCAGTCATAGTGAGCCATACTACGAATTAGTTGCTGCCAGTTCCTTAACGCCTCAAAAATCATGAAGATAGAAATATATCATAGACGAATCTGGTAGAGAATACAGTGTATTACCTATAGAAGACATACATAACATGGGTTATGTAATATAACCCAAGGATCTGAAGCTCATCAGAAGTGCATTAATTAATCCTGAGATTGGAAGAACTCTGCCTCATGCCAGAGGATACTGCTTTTATCTTTATAATTCCATTAAATTGGGGGAGGCAAGGGACCGAGAGCTGTATTCTTTACCCTATTTTATGTAACGTGAACAGCTGCAGACAGATTTGCTAAGAACAGCACGTACCAAAACATACCAGCTGTAAGAATTCTTTAGGCTTTATACACAATGTTCAAAGCAGTTCAGCTCCAATATGAATAATGCTTTCTATAGCTAAAAAAATGAGAAGCCTTTTTGAGTTGCAGTTGGAGGCATCCTACCCTCCAAATCTGTTTGAAATGTTTATATGTGCATGACATAAGCTGCCATAGTTCTACGTTCTTTTAGGTGCTTTTTACAGACATCTTTTTTTCTTTACACCACCTACAGTGTTGGCCCTATGAGCCACAGGTGGTTTCAGAGACACATACAAGCAAAGTTCACTCCATACATAAGACCTTATACAGTCATGAAATTTACTGTAGGGCAAAGAACTACACTTGAAAGTGCATTGTCGAACTCTGGCATTTAGGATCTTAATCAAGCATCCTTAGTAATTGCTAGAACTGCAGCACACATTCATTTTAAGGCAAGCACTTACCTTCTGTAGTTGCCTCTGTCTGCTCTTGAACATACTTCTCAATCATCTGATAGATTGAGAACCAGTGCTTTGTGGATTTCTCTACATGCTGTTTCATAATATTGTCCAAACTTACTGACCAGCAACTGGAAACAATAAGGAAGGGGAGAAAAGAAAAAAAATAAAGCAAAAATACCATGGGTAATTTGGGCTTCAAAACAACACAAACTTTATTCTCTGTTGCTACTAAACTAATGGAAGATTTTACAAGATGGAATAATCTGCACATATGCTTAATATATACATTCAACTCTTGAGGATCACTGCTTTGCCAATAGTATTAAGTATGAGAGAAGAAGTGTGAGAACTAGGGATGGTAAAACAAAACCCATCAGAGGCAGGTTCAAAAATTTCTTTTGCTCAGAACTTGAGGTAGGCTTGTGGAATTCCTGATCATGGCATACTGTGGCTATAAAAATTTTACATGGTCTTAACAGGAGACCAGACAATAATTTTTAAGGAAAATTTAATGTGGGGGTTGTTAAACAGACAAAACACTGCAGGCTGAGTAAACCCTACGATGAAAACAGGAGAGCACTGGGAAAATACTAGGATGAAATACTGTAGTTATCTGTCCTGCTTCTCCTCCTCTCCTGAGGCAAATACATAGGGTCCCCACAGGCTGGACATGCTCATTCTGAATCACTACAGCTGCTAGTGGGGTTTTTTTTCCCCCCACATTTTTACAAGGACAGTCACATAGAAGCATTTTCCACAATTAAGGCAATTCAGCATTGGAATGTGCCTTCATATGGAGATGGAAGGTTACAGTATCTAAGAAAAAGCAGTATGGAAGGATAGTTCTTACTTCAACTCCAATCTACGCCACTGAATAATCAGTTGTGTGACCAAATCAAGATGTTTCCGCAAGGACAAAGCTCGACTAGCATTTTCCTCCCAGTCCTGGAAAACAAAAAAGTTACCCTTTATACAAAGACAGAAATTAGTCCTTGCATGGAAAGGTTCGCAGTACTTTGGATACTTCAAACTGTCAGCCTGGAGCAAGTTCACTTTCTCAAATCCTGGCAAGTAGACTGCTTTCATATTAAAAACATGGTATCCATATAAATAAAGAAGCATGAAAGAGAAAATAAAACTTCCCCTTAGCTTTTTTCTTACCTGTGCTTTTGCAAGAAGAATTTCCAAGCCATTCAGGAACTTTGAGAGAGGACTAGAGAGTGGAAAACTCCGGATTCTGTCCAACACAACTAACAGCTGCAGAATAAAAACACAAGCATTCCACCTATAGTAAGAGTTTTTCAACAAAAGTAGTCATGAAGTTAAGTTAATTTTTATAAGTGTAACCCTCCCCTGCAAGAGGTAAGAATGGTTTTGGGTTGTTTTGGTTTGGTTTTTTTTCATTTTTAAACTGCTTTCTCAATTTAGTATAAGCTCACTACTAGTGCAGTGAAGACTGGTGTACTTGGGGAAAGGAGCACAAATGACCTAATGCAAAGACTTCCAATAGAATCTGACTTTCTGTGTTGCTCTAAGAAATGTAACCTGATAGCCACACAGGTCCCATAAGTGGGAATAAAAATAAGCACTCTAAAGAATTAGGAAAGAAAGAACTTTGGAAAAAAACAGGAGCACAAACAAACAGCAAAAGACCTCAGGGATCTCTGAGCTATGGCAGACTGAAGATTGCTTAAAGCTCTAAGAGTAGGCAGAATACCACTTAACATTTCATAGCTGAAATAGAACAGCTAATACCTCTTAAGAATAAACAGATATGACTTCAAAACATCTGCGTAAGTATTACAGACAACATCTAAGCAAGAATATGAACCTCTATGCACGTCTATGCATATCTATATACATATTACACATAATGCAATCCTAAAATGCTCCAGTTTCCCCCAAATACTTGTTGAGGTGTTTTTACCTGCACGAGTACTGGATGCTCTGGCCATTCCTGCAGTAGCCCATTTATTTCTTTAGCAAAATTATTGAGTACAGGTTGGCACTGTCGGACTTGCTGAATATTAGGGTGCTGGTAGAAGTCATATGGGCCATCTTGCTGCAGCACAAGATCTGAAGTTAATTCCTCAAAAAAGGTATTGCGAAGAAGAGTGCTAAGTAGAAGCTGGCTTCCCAAAAGACTATCATTCATTTCAGCACCTAGGAGGCAAGTAAGGAAGACATCACACATGCAACTAATACTTTTTTGGTTGAATAGATGAAGTTGGGGACTTTCTTCCCCTGTATCCCAAGCCTTAGCATGTTAGACTATGCCACTCATAAATAATGAGATGGGAGTATGGAACAAAAGAGACATAATTAGAGTTTATATTCTCTATTTTATCAAATTTTTCTGTAAAAGTAAAATCAGCATCCTAACGGTGGGCTGTGATCCTGTCAGAAGAACACAGGCTCTGTGGAAAAGTAACTCAAAACACAGAAAAATCCCACATACATTACACCTCAGATACAAACACAAAAACAAGGCTACTGTAGAAACAGCAGCCCTTATATGCTTCACCTTAATTGCACACATACATCTATTAGATCAGAACTGAAATATACAGCTCTGCTATGAAAAGTGATGATCCTGAGGTCTCGCACAATTGCTTGAAACAATTTACATATCAAGTGTTCCAAAATTCAGGCTGGGAAAAAAAAAACAAACAAAAAAAGTCCACCTTTTTTCTTTTAAATTATATATAGAAGCTACATTTAAGCCAATTCCTTTATGAACTTCATTGCAAATTTTAATTCTGGGAAATTTCTGCAAGTGTATCATCTTCCATAGACTATGCAGATTCATGTGATCAAAATTTCACTTAGCATTCAATTTATTTTTAAACTGTGCTGGTCTTATACATTCCCAAACGAAATAAAAAAAATAATTTTTTTATAAAAGAATAAAAGAATAAAAATCAAAGCATTCCACAAGACAATTCTGAACACAGGACAAATTCTTTGGAAAAAGAAAATTCAGTTTCCCCATAATAGATCTGTTTCATGACTGCAATGCAATTAATTTGGAACAAATCATTAGAAAGCTAAACCTGCATATATGAAATATTGCCAGCAATCTTACCAATTAAAGGATAGAACTGATTCACCAGGCATGCACCAGTCTGATAGCAGGAAATAAATGTACTGAAATAATGCTTGGCTTGATGAGAAGGCAGCCTCTGCTGATACCACAGGGATCGAGCAAAGTTTAAGCATAACTGTTGATGAACCATCATTACTGTTTGCATAGAGCTCTTGGACAAAAGGGCTCTGTCAACTTCCAGGTAGTCTTCCGATGGATCTTCAGTTTCCATTTTTTCTTCTAGGCTTGGCTGAGCTGTGATATCTTCAAAGTCCTGCATATTACATGATAATCAAAGGTAAATTATAATTTCTTCTTTTAATGCCTTCTCTCCCCATCTCCCTTTTTGCACTTTTTGGCATTGCAACAACATGCTAATGATTTGCAGCTGGTACCATACAGAAGCACTGCCTGCCTCTCATCTCAGATGTCAGTCTGAAACAGAACACAGGTCTACAGAACGTTTTGGGGCATAACCACAGCAGGCAAGGGTGCAGTACCGTGATCCTTGGAGCTGCTGCCAACTAAAACTCTTTCAGAAAAAGCAGCAGCAGCTGTGCATGCTGATAAAACACCTCAGTGCTGTGTGGTCGCTTGAAGACCTGAACTGCTACATCCTAGCTGCTTTATTTAATCAAGAATAACCTTCTACCCAGGTAATAGAACCTCATATGACCTTATTTGCTAAATTAATCAAATTTCAGAATTTTACAACAAATAACTAATTATATTGTCATTCAGTTACGTAACTTGGGATTGTTCACTTGAGCCACAGCATGCTTCAAGTCCACAAGTTAATTCCAAAAACTTTCCTAAACCAAAACATAAAATAAAATAAAAGCACAATACTTAACACCTATCAAAATCTGCCCCACATTTTGCTTTTGGCTAAAGGAAAAATAGTTTCAGTCCTCATCTTATTTCTGGCATGTATTTTCAGGAGCTACTTCAGATGTAATTTTTGTATTTCTTTACAGAGTTACAATTATTACCTTTTCATGAAAAGGAAATCTCCTCCTGAATTCTTCTTCTTCCTCCTCTTCCTCACTCCGTCTTTTCCCATGACTTTTACTTCTGTATCTGTACAGACTGCGTTCCATTGCCTCCTGCTCTTGGGCACGGCGTTCCTGTTCATCCCATTCATTTACAATTGCCTAAGGAAACACAAAGCAGTATGCTTTTAAACAAGTCAATGTCTAAAATCATCTCATTTTTCATCAAAGGGACAGCATCTATTTTGCTTGGCTCTTCCCTTTTCTACAGTCTACAACAGTTTAAATCAAAGCCATCTAAGATTTGTGAACTGCCCTCTCAACAAGCTAATAAGGAAAACAAAGACAACAGTGTGCAACAGAGTGCTTGGCCAAGTTTTAATCTCTTTTCTTAACCATTTTATAAAGAAAGTCTCTACAAAGTTTGCCTTGTCAGCCTGTCTTCACAGCAGGGGCTCTTCCAGACCTCTGAAAATTTCTGTGGCCCTCCTCTAGACCTGCCTTAAGAGATCCATGTCTTCAACAGGGGACAAGGTGGTTTAGTACAAGAATCCCAGCTCCTGGCATCCAGATGTTACCTGACACAGATGTCTAAAAAGCTGCAGAGATTTCTGGTCCATCTCTCCTTTGGATAGTATATGGCATCGAAGATGCAACAAAGCATTCACTAGGAGCTGTTCCAGAGTTGGGCAAGGCTGCTCAGCTCCCCCAGATTCTCCTTCAGAGTGCTTCAGAGAAAATTTTTTAAGTCCATGAAGGACCTCAACTGAATTCACTGAGCATAAAATTTCTGCCCGAGCAAAGTAGGTGGGGAAGGCATGGCCAACAGAAGGAAATGTCAACAAAGAAGTGAGGAGGTTGGTGAGGTCAGCTGGACACACAAAATTTTGGAGTACTCCAAAAACTTCAGAAGCCACTAATCGCATGCCATGTTGCAACTGTAAGATGGCAGCTTGCAGCGGAATGATGGCATCAGGGAACACAGCATACTCCTCTGACAGGTGTTTTCTAAACTGATGGTGGGATTGTTGCCACGATGCTTCTTCATTCAACAGGTTTTGTATTGCCTGAAGCGATTTTGGTGTTTCTCCACGGAGGACCTGGAGAAGGCGGGTTAGAAGATCTTGGACTGAAGAAACCCGTGCTATGCTGTTGATGTACTGGTGGGCCTCCTGGAATAAGCAATCATACAGCGGAGCTGGAGGCCTGAAGGCCTTTTTTCTAGAAAGACTGCTCATTTGTTCCTTCAACTTTTGCATTCTTTCATGCAGCAGTCTGTTAAGAAATAACATTAACCAGTTTAAACATAGAAACATTTCATATAAACTTCTTAAATATATCCAACATAACAGTTAGATACATAAAAAAGTTTAATTAGAAATATTCTGTTAGTTTGCGTGAAACAGCAAATAAGGAAAAAAAAAGGGACACCCTTATAGCATGCAGATGTATATTTCTTTCCCCCACCACTTCAACAAATTTCAATTGCTTTTTTTGCTTGCTACCTGACAGCTGTGTGAGCATTTAGAAAAAAGTAATATTACTGCAAGCAATTGGTAAGGCTCAGTCATTCAGAACCCGCTTTCAGTGACTTTCTCTTAAGCAATAGCACAGAACTACCAGATCTTCTATAGGGTAACATTGTGAAATCAAAAACTTCCATTAATAGTGGAAAATCATAAATAATAGACAGTTTTTATCTCCATGTACAAGGAACGCACCGGGACACCTGCGCAAAGGAAAAAGCTCTGTTCACTTAAAATCTCCTTCTCAAGTTCCTCAGATTAAAAAAAAAAAAAACAAAAAACCAAACGAACAAAATAACAATGGCTACAAATTCTGAATGTCAACAGTGTATTCTATGTGGTAAGAAATTTAATTCACTCACAGCACCATAGTTAAAGGCTAGTGCTAAAATACACATATGGAGATTTCTCCCCAGTAAAATCAGCTGAAGAACTCTGCAAAATAGCACTGGAATGCAGAAAGGCCTTGAGGAGGTACAGTGATCAATAAAACAATCCAGCTAATTTCAACTCATTGATAACATTATCACATTTCAAAGAAAGTACGGTACTTTAGATGTATGGCATTATTTTTACTTCTGGGCCTGGCTTCAACTTTATCAATATACAAAGGCCACATCCTTTAATTGTTCTATTTACAGCAGTAAAAAGAGCGTACAGATAATTCCTTAGTCACTGCAAGTAAAGAGCACAGCCTCTGCACTTATCTTTACCACCACAATATGGAAATTGATACCGTAAAATCAGCAACTATTGTTTCTACAGAAAGACAGAAACATTGTAAAGCCTTGGAGAAAACCTTCAGAGCCTGAGCATACAAAGACGACAGGTCTGATCTAAAAGAGACAAGTTAAGTGCCTGGATGTTACCTGATATGTGGATGAATATAGTTGCTGACTGCTTCATCATCAATACTTTTTCCTGTATGTAGCTGGGACGAAAAATTGTATGTTTTCCATTCACACTCCAGCTGGTATAACTAAAAAGGAAAGAATAAATTATTTGCAGAGGTTCTGATTTTTATAATCAAGTAGGTACATCATCAACTTGGACATTAAAAGAAGTTCTAACTGTATAGTTTAAAAATTATGACTAAATATTTGCCCAAGAATACCCAAGCCAAACTCCTCTGTGTTGATTTTATACATTACAAAGGTAAAAGCCAATTCAGCTCCATACTCACCTCTTCTTTTGCGTACTTGAGCTTGTATTCTCTTTTAACAGCTGGATCAAACCTGGTCTGTGGGAGCCACACCTGGATCTGCACCAAGCCAATAATCACCCAGAGACTTCCTCGCCAAGCTGTCTCTGGTAACTCCTTAAGCCCTTCCCCATAGAACTGATGCAAGCAAGTGAGCAGAAGAAACAGGAATTCTTTAGGAAGTAATTCCTGATCAGTGATGCTTCCAAGTATGCTGAGAAGGTACTCATATGCAACAGAATCCTTGAGGTAGAGCTTCTCACAGCACTCTAAAAATTCTTCTTGAAGATCCACTGGAACCAGATCTATCAGGGCAGAGAGTTGTCTGCCTATCATTATTCCTTGTAGTCTAGCGTCCGTATGTCTGAAGGAAAAGGAATGAGAGAAGTTTACACATGGTAAGCAAGCTTCTGTAATGTGTTTTATTTAAATAACATATATGTGGAAGAAACGTCTTAATACCTAAAATCTGCTATTGAAGAGACAGCCATGTTGGTCCACAGTGCCGTGCTGACTTTGTGAAGCTGCTGTGCTCTCTCCATCCATTCTCCCAGTGTTACATGGGATGATAACAGAACAGGAAGCTCACTCACATCCCACTGGCTTGTCTTGCTGCTGCTAGTTAGAATTTCAAAGAAGCACTTTGAGAAAACGGCTCGGGTCAAAATGCCTGGGCCCTAAATTAAGAGATCAAGAGTTAGATTTTTCAGATGCAACTTGCACTGACTAAGCTAGAACTTACAATATTGCTTTAGAAAACTACTGAATTATTCGATAAGAGTATTCAGCCTAGAGTTTGATTAGGTCAGAAGAGACAAACCTTCAGAGAACGGTTCATATAGGATTTAGAAAAGTTCTTTTCCTCTGTTGCAGGCAGTGGCCTCCAAGTCAACCAGTAGTCTGGGTCTGTTGTGAAAGTACTGCTCCAAAAGGATGCTAACACAGCATTAACTAGTTGAGATGACAGAACAGACATTTCTTCAGGTGTTATCTAAGGAAAAAGAAAAACTAGAGTTGATAATAATGTACAGGAGCAAAAGAGAATTAGGTGCATACACATACAAAAAAAGTATGATACTGTTTTTCAGTACAGACAGTACAAGATATTACTCTAGATCCTTTTCAAATTCATATAGCATTTGCTTGCATCTCTTCTCAACAAAAAGAGTACACTTCCTGAAGTCTGCACTATCTCCTGTCTGTGAAATATGCAGCATGTTTACAGAGCAACTTGTTAGAATATAGCCTCTAGTCTTTGACTGTGCAACCTTTTGTTACAATACACCGGGGTGCAGAAACATGAAACAGGTAAAGCTATCAATACTCTGCTCTGAAGCATTGAAAGTGAACTTGTGGTTTACTATGCTTTATGGGAACACAACCATTGTATCATAAATATTAACCAGTTATTAAATGTTCTACAGAAAATGCATCAAATAACTTTATCAGTCTATTTGATTTGCAACATAGAGCTAAGAAAACTGAGATGCACAGGAACAGAAGTATTTTTCAGCATAATGTTACTCTGAATACATAGATACAACCAGGCTGGCACCTGCCATTCAAACAGTTTCCTGTTTTCCATTAGGTCGCAGATGGATAAATGGAACAATACTACCAAAACAGATTATATAGAACTATGTTATTTATAACTTCATTGTATTTTATTTATGTTTTAACGTCATATTTTAATTACATTTTCTGAAGGCTCACAGTTAATAACCTTCCTTATTAAAAGAAGGAACAGATTTTGTCAGCCACGGGGAGGAAAACTGCATGTCAAGAAACTGAGAGATATACATATTTTGAATAATCTGTTAAAAACATCTGCAAGGCTAATTAAACTAAAACTTGTCCTTACTTCATTAAGGTGTAACAAGTGCCACAGTCCAGAGAGCTGATAAGAAGCAGCTGGTGTCATCTTCAGAGAAAAAGCTATAAACTGAGCTAGTTCTGAACACATGCTTAGTTCTTGACTGCAGTTCTCCCTGTAGCAGGTAAAAAAATACAACCTAAGTAATGTTTAAGCAGGGCACATGAAATAAATTATTTGGATAGTAAAACAAATCAAGAATGGCAGGCAAAGTCACTGAAAGGTTAAAACAAGAGCATTTCAAACACTGAAGAACAAGCACTCAATACCTTGAATCCTTCCAAGCTGACAAAAACACCAGAAAAAGAGGAACAAGTGGAAACTCCTGTAGCTATAAGCTACATGTTCAACAAAACATACAAAACATTTGGGAACAAACTGGCTTCTAGCTTTATAGTTTTTGTAAAAAACCAGAACTTCGCTGAATTAAAGAGTGAACCAGTGATCCTAAGAGTCTCATCGCACAAACAATACTTTGACTGAAATCCATAAATGAATAGCTCTCTTTTAAGGAATGGGAAGCCAGATAAAAAATAAATACATTTGGCCCCTTAAAACAACAGTAACACATCCTAAATTAATAATGTTAATTTAAACTATGATTCTATGTGTGTATAGTTCACACACAAGGAAGCATGCATGCTAGTGTACTTTCTCTGTCTTCAGGTGTAATCCAGACTGCAGTAGCCCCCAACAACATGGTGTTAAACATCTTCATGTTGATTCCTAACCTGAAGGACTCTTCTACTTCGTTAAAAGGCAAATATGTATTTGCAAAAGAAAAATGCTATGTGCCATTTACTACATAAAAGGTTTTAATTTTCAGTCATCTATAACCCATTCTACCACTAATAAAGCAATTTCTGGAGTCTCATGTGTTTACTTCAAGGGGCTTGGACATCAGCATCCCTGTATTTGCCTTAATAAAGCAAGCTAGAAAAGAAAAAAATCACTTTCTCAATATAACACTAAACCATTTATCTGCTGATACTTTTTATATTTGCCCGGCTGCAATTCTGCATGCAGACAAGGAGTGCACATGCATTGTATACACAAATACA
This sequence comes from Lepidothrix coronata, assembly GCF_001604755.1. Classification (NCBI taxonomy): domain Eukaryota; kingdom Metazoa; phylum Chordata; class Aves; order Passeriformes; family Pipridae; genus Lepidothrix; species Lepidothrix coronata. The sequence goes on from NW_016690184.1 coordinate 11,104,995, forward strand.
CATATTTGTGTCCTACAGAGATATACATGCACGTACACACACACATACACACACACACATATATATATGTATATAACATATGTGTACACACACGGAGATTTACATGCAGAAATAAAGCACCAAAGTTGCAGCTTCTATCCAGGGATTCTGAATCTCATGGAAGGAATACAGGATTTCTTTCTCCAGCCTTCTTACCTTCTTGTACAAGCCTTGGCCACAAAATCTGCTGTCATTTTGTACTGCCAGAGCACGCCTATGTATTCCATTGCAGGCCACAGCTGAACTTGACTGCAGAGCTGATTTAGCAAGGCAGGGTCTAACTGGTTGGAGATGGTGTCTTCAGGAAACCTTTCTTCTGCATGACTATATTTAACTCCTTCTGCTCTCAGGTATGAATGCACAGCTTTCAAAAAAATCTGTAGTTGACCTGTTTGACAGATTGTAAGAGGTACGTAAATGCATGTACCGTATTTCTTGCCAGTGAACATTTAACATCCTTTCCATTTGTACACAGAAAGGAGGGAGATGACAGAAATCATCCTGTTGGGCTCTTTAAAAGTGTGACCTACCCAGACTAACATCTTCTAAATGGTTGGCTCTTATTATCAGACCATCAGCTTGCAGCAACGCTTTCTTCGTCTTCATTCCAGTGGCAGCAATTTTCAGACAGCACATTTTTTCCTGCCATCTACTTTCTCCAAAGGCCAATCTTAGCTCCAAGATGTTAAGTGGTTTGCCGAGGACTTTCAACTGAGAAAAACATTCCATGCCCAGTTTATCCTGGAAACATGGAAAGGACAATTTGTTTCAGCAGCACTAACAAAACAGCAAACAAGATTTGTGACTGCAGTCAAAACTAAGATTTCAAATTCACATGCACACAACTGCACAACAAGTTCACAATCTTTTAGTAGCCCTACTCAATACAGCAGAAAACAGAAACTGAAAACGTTGCCCACAATTCCTCCTTGTCAAGTTTTTTTTCTTTTCTCTTGTGAAGAAACTACATAAAATATGCAGACAAACAATACTTCAACATGGCAACCTAACTAAACTAGGGGCAATACATACACAGAATAATAAAAAATACCAGCAGCTACTGTCATTTATAAGAAAATGCAGTTTACACTTGCACTTAAAATACATTTTCTTAGAAAAATCTCCTCAAATTCTTAGTAAGCATTTAATGTTCTTCAGAGTCCCACAAAGCACTTACCTTAAAAGGAAGAGGTCTTCCTAGAGACTTCTGTAATATCTTCATATTGGCAGAAACACCAGCAGGATTGACCAAGCAGCTCTGAATCTGCTGTGAAACAGACTGAATTTCCCTGGAAATCCTTGTAGGAAAAAAAAAAAGAGGGGTAGGGGGGAGAAAAAAGCCCATGCAGTTAACAGAAATTTAAGAAACAAGGCAAAAGGATGCATAAGAAAGGCAAGTCCCTCTGTTAATCCTTTTACTAATGGGGTAAAAATTCTAGATGATCATTTGAGCAAGCAGAAGCCCAATGTTAGGAACCCTGAATTTTAAAAATGAACAGCTATTTAATATACTGTACTTGCATCACTAATGGCAAACAATGCAAATTAGCTATAATACTACAGAAAATAGTAATTTATACAGACATTTAACAGAAACAAATCAAGAGCCACTACACAAAGCCACTCACTTGTTTTGGTCTAATCCAGTAAGCATCTGAGGAATTCTGTCAATTAGGTGTTTCATAACCCAGTGCCAGTGCAGAGACAGAAGTGACAACCCTGGCGAATCCACTGTCACAGTGTCAGAGACTGCCCAGAACCGGTCACGCCACAGCAAGCAGTATAAAATCTAAGGAGCCAAAAAGGTTACAGTTTTACCACTGCTGCATACTACAGAATACTTCGTACTTCAAGCAAGAGAAAGAGCAAACCCACTACCACTTGCATTAACTTCAAGCTCCCACAATGCTTTGCATTTACTGCTACACAACCAGTACTCAACTATAGGTTCTCTAAAAATATCACACAGCTCTACTGGCAGGTGGAACCACAAGCCAAAACCAAGCAATCCCTGCACCATGTCTACAATGTCAAGATTTCAGCAAAATTATATTCATGGTCTGAAAAGGAAGAGGGAGAAGCGAACCACCCCCGTGACCTGCATGCCACCTGACCAGGTTCAGATGTTCTTATCGCAGATAGATGTGGATAGTCCCTTTACCATCAGTGGAGAGAAAGAGGCACTTCTACAGCACAATTCATGCCATCCTAAGCAGGCATTAGAAGGTTTGATGATCAAGTTCTGACTATCTACATCCCAGGTATGTACATTTAGGAAAGATAATTCCCACCCCAAGTATCTGCAGGCTGAAAACCTACATTCCACACAGAACAAATGAGAAAAAAGAGCACAAATACAGTCACTAAACCAAACATGATCATTTGCCTGCTGCCAGGCATATTCTGAATACCCACAGAAGCACTATGCTTTATTCCATGGTCCCTGAAGCTAGTGTTCTGCACACAATCTCATTTCATTTAACTTCCATATATGATGAAAAGTCTACTCACATCATGCATGTCATCATCACTTAAGGCCACCTGAGTAGACTTCACCCAGTGAAGTGCAAACGCATCCCAAAGTTCAAAGAAAGCAACAAGGTTGACTACAATTGCATGAGGAAGACAGTTGTAACTTCCTGGATCTGAGGTTTGGAGAAGAGGGAAAGAAAGACAGAGAGAGACTAAACATTCCAGCCACATCACATGACACATAGGAGTCAACTTCTGATCACTAGATCCACTCTAAGGTTGAGAAAAAAATAACAATCTGAAAAGTTCCAAGAATTGAAGTAATAAAAGTAGTCCTTCGCTATTTGCACAATTCTCTATTACCTCTGTGCATTTTATATATATCTATAGATATAAAACCCACAATGAGGGAATCATTGATCAACTGCTTCTGTGCAGCACAGTAACTTCATCACTGAATTCTTACCCTTTGCTTTAGAAGTTAAACTTCCTACATACATAAAACAAAAGCATGTCTGAAGAACTTGGCTCTTCTTACTAGCTGAAGACAAAACACTATTCTAATTTCTCTCCACCATTATCCTAAAGTTTAGATAATTGAGAGAGAAATTATATTCACTCATTACCTAGTAAAGGCAGGACATAAATAAGGTATATCTAATTTAAGAATAATGTGTTAGATACCACATTAGTCCTCATCTGACTGCTTTACATTCACACATTCTTTGCACGCTCAGGACATACCATGTTTAAAGTACACATTTCATAATACTGCAAATTAACCGTATTTCAAATTGAATATAGAACCAAAAGGAACAGTGAAAATCAACTCACTTTTGCGGAAATCTACAGACATTCTTAAGACACTGTTTCTTGGCTTCTTGCTGGAAATCAAATTCTTCTCAGTGTGACTTCTTTTTTCTCGGTCAAGAAATAATGCTGCCCTGAAGTAAAAATAAAGTTGTTAAAAATCCAGTACTATTTTAAAGCCTCAGCCTTATGTGGGTGATGAACTACAAAGTGAACCATATTACATTCACTGTATTACGAAAGAACCAAGTGCAGCACTTGCAGAATTGCTTGAATATGGTTTCTGGAGAAGCAGGCTTCACAAAGAGCTGATTCCTGACTTCACCAGGTACAAAACAGTAGTGAGCTACTAAACAGATGCAACACCGTGGCCTGTAGGATATGTGAGCAGTTGCTTCCTTATGCTGCAACCTTAAAATCTGTAGAATTTTTACTTTTTTAGGAAAAGTAGTCCAAATTCAAAAGTAGGGCAACTATTTAAGTTACGTTAGAGATTTCACACTGCTGCTTCAGCCTCTTCACTGCTTTGTTCCACAGTTGTGGTTTGTCTTTGAAGTACTGCAGCCTATATGGAATGCTGTGAGCTCTGCTCCTTATATTAAGTGATTAGTTTTAGTATGCATCTACAGAAAACAGAAGCAAAGAATTTAAATACTGTACAAAAACTCTGCCTGGTATTTTAGATCACATCTGTCAAAACCTAAAAACATACTTGGCAGACACAAGTGTTCACTCAGCACTGATTACAGTCATTGGACAGTCTTTACAAGTTGTTTTTTTTTGTAACCTACCGATTTGCTGCAGATTTCAAAAGCGTTAGAAGCTGGTCTGTGTGTTCCATTTCTGTATCGAAGTTCGTCGAATTTCTGATGATCTCCAAAAACTGCATATTCCATCTTGGGTCCAGAGGCATCACATGTTCATCTGGAAAGGCAGACGAGACAGGACAGCAGTGGAAACATTACTCAGTGAAAGACTTTTCTTGATCCCCCTGCCTATGCAAGAACATCAGAGAAAGAAAGAAGGAAGCCTAAGAGGAAGGCAGAGTCTTGAACTCTCTCACTCCAGATATCCAAGCAGAAAAACATTAAGTTGACTGCAGGTTCTGTAAAACAGAACAGTGACAGTAAATTAAACAGCAGTCAGAGTACCCAAACAGACAGCCTGGATAACTTAGGCAAAAGATCGCCAACCATCCATAAAAGGTCCAGTGTCACTGCACCTAACAAGCTTGGAAAGGGAACTACAGGCCTGAACTCTATAAAAAACCAAGGGAAAATTATAGATCACAACGTGGGTTTCAGGTGGGCTAACACAAAAAATCCTGGGGAAAAAGAGGGTGCCTAAACTACCAAGTCAGAAAGGCAGGGGATATATGCATCACTCTTCAAAATATTGCTTAACTCTGGAAGCACCAATGTCTTACATCTTTTTTTTTTTCAAACTACCTGTCATATTTGGCTGTAGCAACTTGATCATGTTACTGACTCCAGATGAGAGAGGACTGGCATAGAAACAACCAAGGGCTACGGCACCTGCTTCCAGCTGAATCCGCACTGAATCTGTAGGTGAAGAGGAGAGAACAGAGGCATAAAAGAGCATTTAATACAAACAAAGAAAAATAAATTCAACTGAGCCAGCGCAAGCAGACTGAATCAAATCTGTGCATGCACTCTGGATATGCTGGTTGATACTATTTTGTATTAGCTTCAAGCAGTCTTAAAAGCAGTCAGAACGTCATGGTTGAAGACATAAATCCAGTAAAGAGTTCTAGTTAAACTGGTGATACTTCATGTATGCTTAAAAATATGGCTTGTGAAAATCCATGACCTTATACCTTCAAATCTTCCTCTCAGTACTAGTTTTGTGGGGTTTTTTTTCTCTCCAATTTAAAAAAAAAAAAAGCGCATACTTTTCATTAAAGTAATTTTCTAGCTATTTTCTAGTTTATAGACCTACCTGCTTGAAAAGACAGCAAAATAAAGGGGAAGCAATCCCATTAACGTAGGGACAACACAAACTGAAATTTCACACCATAAAAGGAAGTTAAATGTGTGAATTACTTGGACTAACTCCTGTCTAAATTCTCCATAAGTTTAATGTGATTAACAATGTAATTAAGCAGTGAATAGCTCATCTTAGCTACTATCCTGAATGTTCAGTGAACACTGCTTCAGTAAATCTCAGTTCTGCAGTTTCTCGGCTTTCTAACCATTTGTATTTTAACACCAAATACACAGAGACATTTTACTGTTTTTACTACCACTAAAAGAAATAGTGAAAAGAAAGGTATATTTGCAAACATAGACCAAGAGGGATCCAAAAATAACTATAATTGAAAAGTGGTACAAGTTACACACATGCTTGAATAATAAAGGACAATGTTTAGCCCAAAGCCTCCTGTTGTCCCTAATATGCACAACCTGTTCCTGTCCCTCTGTGGAGCCTCAATGCCCTCAATTTAGTGTGGAGAGTTGACAGCTTTCATGTCATATAATTTGAATGGTCTGAATGTTTTCATGGAAGACTTACAATTTGTGAAAATACAACAAATCATAACAGAAAGTTAAATAATTACATACCAAGCACCTGTGAGAGATTTTTGGCTAAGGAGTTAAGCCATTTAACTCGTAATTTCCAATCTTGATTGGTTGCCTTTTCTATGAACAATTTGACTGAAGCATGGAGAACTTCCATTTTATCCATCCAGTTTGCATCTATCTCAACAGGACTGAATTTGAGACTCTCGGGATTAGTGGACTGCATAATTTTTTGAAGATCTTGCAGAGTCAGTGGTAGTGTCCTGAAACAAAAAGAATTCCAGTAATCAAGGGCTCAAACTGCCAGATCCAGGAAATAATATACTTTGCAAGTTAAGCTACTCAGGATGCAATCACCTGCAGGCAAGAGGGTAGCAACGCAGTAAACTTTCCTCCTTTATTTATCTTTAAAACCAGTTTCCAACTTCAAATCAGTTGGGGGTGTCTACCGTTAGGAACTCACTACTGCCAAAAATTCATGCAGTACCCAAAGTGAATATGCACAGCATATCACTGAGAAATTCTAATTGATTTGTGCACCAGAACGATATGTGAAGTTAAGTTAAAAAAAAAAGACAAAGATAAGAAAGCAAGTGTCATTGATTAAAAAACAAGCAAACAAAAACAAACAAAAAAGCAAACACCACAGAATGTTGCTAAGGTTTTACAATTTCAACATTATATCTTAGTAAAAATAACTTCTACAGCTTGTTCTTTCACTGGAAGCAAACCACGGTACCTGTCCAGAGTAGGTTACTAAGCAAAGAAGGTAGAAAGGAAGTTTTTACACCAGTGTTGTGAAAATAAGTTGCACAAGAAATCATTAAAAAAAATTCTTGCATGTGCCCCTTGCACATGGGCCTCTGCTTCTCTCAGACAGCTCTGTCTAAAGAAGAAAATGTGTTTTTTCACCTGAAGCTACAGGACTTAAAATAACTGATGAATAATCGATTACACGAAAACATGAAATACCAAGGATCATTAGTATATTTTGAATTAGTTAAATACTTGGGTTTTTTAAAGCTCAGAAGGAAACTGAAGGAAGAAATTTTGTAGCTCTTATTACCTATTAAATCCAGTGTTTGCATTCACATTTTCTGCTAAATGCATACTCCTAGCAACTCTCAAAATGGGTCAAATGTATACTTAATGAAGATTAAAGAACTAAGTATTTTATATATATTTTTAGTATTTTGAAGACTGAAGCATAAAACCATAAATAATTAAACTTTTATTTGTAGTGGTTGCATGGAAAGGTAACAGGAACACAGTTACAGAGCATGAAGATCACAGTTTCTGCCTGTTCAGTTTGATGAAGAATTTTTGCAAGGAGCAATGACATGCCATGAGTAGTTGACATATATCACTTCTTATTTATTAGACAAAAATAATGTTTCCAGCCTACCTGCAGTTTCTAAGGTTAAGTCTATGCAGACAATACATTAGGACCTGTGCATCACTCCTGACTGTCGAAAGAATTGAGTCTTCAGCTGCAAACAGACTTGTAGGTAGGGAGTCTGGCCACAGTCCCATTGCTAGCAAAGACTCACCCCAAGTTTCATGGGAAGCCAGAGAGGAAGCATGCTTTGTAACCAATTCTAACACAAGCTACAACAAACAACCAAAAAGCACTTTAGAATCATATTTAAACATGTTACACATATTCAAGTGCAATAGCTCAGGAAACTCTTTAATTACATGTATTTATTATGAAATCACTATAAACCAAATGTTCTAGAAACACAATAAAAGTACCACAAAATTCCTACCAGAAGTGGAATAACATATTGTACAGTTTAAAACAGGAAGTGAATACGTCTGCAGATGATAACATCCACAGTGTTACAGGCTACAGACTCATCAGTATTAATATCCTAAAGTCTCAGCTGAAGCTGTTAAAAACCAGCCTCAGAGTCCAAACTGCATATTCTCCAGCTCCCTTATGCTGCAAATGAGTGAGCCACTGTCTACAAAACATAGGACAAATCATGTTTATCCCCTGGGGATTATATCAAAAAGCATATCACAAATTCAGAGTCTTTATGCAACTCTCACTCATCTGACCTCTGTCTCCAGTAGCATGCCACAAGGCTGAGGAAATATGTCATGAAAGGGCAGGTGACAGATGAAATTCACTGTACTTCACCATTCAATACTAAAAAGCTCCAACTTCTGGAGCTTCAACCAATCTGTTAAGTTACATGGAGAACTGTACTGCTTATACCGGAGTCAAAAAAGGCTCAGTATCTAAAAGATACAAAAAATGTTCCAATGCCACTTAACCCCTTTTCTTCATCACTTGACAAATAATTGAGAAGATGTTTAGAATTGTTTGATTTATCTCTTCAAGAGCACCATCTTCATCAATCCCTCACTCTTAGGCACTCAGGAAACAGGACATAGCCTCAGGAAATTACATTTTTCACTTATCTAGATGATACAAGAGAAGCTTTCAAATACAGGACTTTTACCTTTTGGTTAATCTGCAGTTGTTGTGAGTGGCCATAAACTTCCCAACAGGCTCTGTAAAAAGACTTTGCTAATCCAAAGCCTCTCTGTATTTGCTGCACAATCAATACAGCAGCCTGAAGCAAAGGTGACAAAGATGACACAGAACCTGAAAGATACACAGCATTTAGCTTTAATACTGAAGAGCTCATCCATACGTATGTAATAAGCCCAAGCTGTTAACAAACACCAAACTGACTTTTCTTACCTGCTATTGCCGCCTTGGTTTCTGAATGCACAGCCATAAGTGCGTCACAGACACTATCTCCAACTAAACCCAAGCCATGCAGGAGTAACTTCAAATCCAGACTGTCCAATACATTTCCATCATTCTCCCCAGGAATGTAAATTTCAATCCCACGATTCCGCATGGCTCTGGATATTTCCCCATGAACTGGATCCATAGAAAGGAAAAGCCTGTTGGATATTAGAATAGAATAGTCAAGTTGGAAGGGATCTACAACATCATCTAGTTCCACTGCCTTACATTCTTAAGATGTAACTGAGGTCCTTAAACTATCACTCCAGAACCACCAAATCTGCTCTTCCATAAAGTAAATTCATCTTCATAAAAATGCAGACACTAATATCTAGAAAGCCAGAGACAGCTACTGAATTTAAATAAGAAATCTGTATTAATAGTTATACTTTGAAATTAGACACAGATATTCTGCATGACTTTAAACTCATATCTGAGTTATGTCTGTTTTATCATTTGCTCACTTCCAAAGAAAAATTAAGCTATGCCTCTGAGCTATAAAGGCTTTTAAAAGTCTTAGCAACAGCTTCAGGTAAATCTGTGCTGTTTAAAAACTAAAATATTAATTACTCAAGTAATTAATACTATCAGCAGACATCTGTTAAAAGCAAGGAGGAAAATCTACTTCTGAGATACAATGCAGTGAAAACAGGTTTCTGAGAAGTCAAAATGTTGTTTCCAATTCAGAGGAACCGGAGCATATCAGTCCCAATATTCTTTTCATGAATTTATAAGAGGTAGGAATTATACAGAATACTCTATATGCTCTCCTCCCATCTTCCCCACAGACTCATTCAGATCTGAGACAACAGATTGCCTGTTTGGGTTTGGGTGGTTTGTTGGGGTTAAAAGTTCTATCATTGCAGGAAACTCAAATTTATAGATGAGATGGAAAAAGCTGGGAAGAAAATTATTATGTCCATATACCAGCTTTCATTACCAGCATATCTAAATACTTCACCATCTTCAACACATGTTCCCTCAACTTCAACTACAGTGAGACAGGGAAGTGCTGAAATCCTAATTTAGAAATGGAAAATCAAGGCAGTGGTACACTGCTATGAATTTTTCGGAATATAGTCTGTGCTACAACAGGGATATAAAGCAAAGCCTCTTAAGCTCTCTCTCATATGCTTATCACAGTGCAATTTTCTTCCTTGCCAGACAGTGTTACTACAGTACATGGCAAACTGAACAGCATTCCAAATATGAAAAGACTGTCTCACTGATGACATTTTTATTCTAAACCTGGTATTTGGTAAGGTGGGAACATAAAAGGCAAAAAAACCCCAAAACAACACCAAACAGAAATGCAATGCACCTGAAGTTTGGATGAGGAGCTATTGTAGGAATTGTGCCATCTATCACACCTCTCTCACTCATGGTAAGAACACCTCCTGGTTCAAGTAAAGCATTCAAGCGGTCCAGCACAGAAGGGCTGTATTCAAAAGAAATTCATATGGTTACGCAAAGGTAACAATTTGACCCCTTTCTGATCTGAAATCAAAATGGTACCAGTCTTAAACAAAAAGCAAAACACTTAATTACTTTATAAAGTAACAGGAAAACCATCAACTGGTAAGCTGGAAGGAAGCTAAGAAGGAAGACACTCTTCCAAAAAACCTAAGTTACTACTCCTGTGTATTATCTAATGCAAAATGTTCAGCTGTGAACCATACAGTAAGAGGCAAAGTCAATGGGTAGGTCAAAGGATTCACTCACTGAAACAAGGTCACTAAAATCTCTTACTTGCAGAAATTAACGTTGTCCATTAAGAGCCAATCTCCAGATTGCAGGGCCTGAACCAACATTCCATCCACCCACTCAAAAGTGCCATGGTTGTTACAGTCAGCAGCCTGGGCTTGTTGCAGCTTGAAGTGCCGGAACTCTTCTACCAGGTGAGCAAACTCTGAAAGAGGTATATCTTACATTGAGACTTACACTGCTGAGGAAGCTTCCTGTTCCATTCAAGAAAAATAGTCGTTATTTGTTCATAAACGTATATGCTTCCTCCTTTCTAGGGGCACATAACAGCTCCAACTCTTCAAGTAGCCTCCCATGAGCCAAATCCATGTGAACAGAAGGGGTTTGCAAGCAGAGACATATAACCCAGATTGACACTTTCCTCCCTAAACAGATACTTTTCTCCATCCCTTCATCCCATCAGATGAAATTTGATGGATATTAATGCCTTATGTTAAACAATGATTAAAAAAATAAAAAAAGGAAAAACAACCCATATGTTACTATGCTGACATTCATAACGATCAGCTGATAAGTGCTTCAGAGTAAAAATGCAAGAATAGCATATCCGAGTTCCCTTTCTTAGGAATACAAGATAAGAGCTTGTATCGCATCATATGTTGAGTAGCTCAATACAGGAGAATTTTGGTACTTTAAATTGCCCACCATACATACCTGCCTTTGAGTAAGAATTTATTTTGTTATTCAGTCGCTGGGTAAGCACAAGTATTCCCTCCAGTTTGCTCACTAACTCAGCTGTAACACTTCTACCTCCTTCACCCAGAGATTTGGGTTTGTAATTCAGGATGAAATTGCTCCAAGCACGCAGCACAAGTTCAGCGTCATCTGCACAAATTTCTGTCAGGAGAAGACTGTCCCTTACAAGTGTGCTCACAGCATTCTCCACTTTTTCCAAGAGGCGCTGCCATGGCCTATTGATATCAACCTGCAAACAGGCCATACAGAGTTAGCTCATGCAGAAGAGTGTGGTGACGTAGGCTCCATTTGTAAACACTAAGCTCACAGTGACTGGCCACCATTAGGTAGGAAGGAGAAATATAACCAAACCAGCATTTACCTGTTCAAATCCGCCCAGGAGTTCAGTTGTATCCATTGCACTGTTCATTGCCATGATTTTTAGTCGATGGCCAGTGAGATGGGCCAACAGCTCAACAAGACTGGTTTTGCCGACAGTTGCTGGGCCCACCAGGATTACCATCCAGCTCATGTGCACACATTTCATTATGGACTCGAGGGACTGCAGTGAATGATGCAGAAATGAGAGATTTCTGCCAGGATGAGGAATATAGTTGCCACGAGAAAGAACTGAATAACCAATCTGAAAGGGATGAGAGACACATGGATGAATACTCCAAGAGGCAAACGGGAGTTTAGCTGTGCAAGTTGCTTACTTCTCTCTCCCCTCACAAAATCTCTTGTCAACAGTTTACCTGAACATTATATGGACTGATGTGAAACGCCCTGGTTCCTGTATAGACATGGGCCTCCTGGCCAAAAATGTCTCTAAATATGGAAATAACCTAGAACAATCGAAAGAGCAAAAAAGAGACTAATCAGTTCAAGGTATCCATTGTTCCAAAGATTTACTTCTAAAAATTTACTTCTAAAGTAGTCTTTCCTCTCAGCTCCACAGCCGTGTGATAGTAACTAACACAGTTAAATCACAAATGTCATTTAACTCAAAGTACAGCCAGCCACTAACACGAGTGTGAACTGCATGCAGCAACCCCTTCATTAATCATGGTTTCCTGTGACTTGAAATACTGTAAGCAATGCTTCTCTTTAACAAAGTACTAGGATAGAATTCACTTAATAAGCTCTTTGACAACACAAAAAAATATAACAACGTTACAGGGAGGGGAAAGTAAACCCATGAGAAAAATATGCAGTCATACAGTCAGTAACTTCAGTCTTTGACTTCTAGTTTAATACCTTTTAAATGCTGTGAAACTAAACAAAAGCAAAAGACTTCCAGGCAAGAGAGGGAAAAGTAGGTGGCAAACATTATTTAAAACAGAATCACACAAGAATATGTTCTGTTTTGCTCTGTTTAAGTCCTTTGTTATTCTACTTGCCTTCACTTACACCAGCTTTCTGCTTTTATTCTAATTAAATTGATATTTCAAACAGTAAGGGGAGCAGGTATGTATGTCAAACCTCAAAATCCCAAACAAACCTATTTTCTTTTGTAAGAGATAATGTCTATGAATGAATTGCAAAGAATCTTCAAATTTACACTTGGATTTCTGTAAATATTTCCTGACCATCTGAAGAGCAAGGAAGGAGAACACACAGCTCACCTTTTCTTTGTCTTCCTTAGTTCTCATTCTTTCTCCATATACCAAAAACATATGCTGGCCTGGATCATAACATCCTGGTGACTGATCAACAAGCATTAGCTGGCACCAGCGGAAAAGATCACGTAAGTTGAACTCCCAGGGTCCTCCTTTCTGTCCCCATTTTCTTTCAGCCATGACTTCTTTGTCAATCTGAAAAAAAAGGCAGTAATTAAAAATATAATCTTTTATTCTACTCACGAGGTGGTTTCAAGTATTTTTTCAAAAAACTCAACTGAACTTCTGCCTTTGGCACTGCTTGTAAGACAGATGACAACCAAAGAGCAAGTTACATTCACTTTGCTGAAAATATCAGAACTAAAGCTTGATTTAGTTTGTCTGTCCTCTACTATTTCTCCAACACTCAGCTGTTGCACTCAGCTGTTCACTCTTGCACTCTTATAAATTAACATTCAGTAAGATGCTGCCACAGGAGACTTTACATAAGGTCACAGAATACTACTTTCTCTTAAGATTACTACTACTGTGTATCCATGTTTTGTCTTCTATGAAAAACAATGCCTCATCAATTATCAACCAAGAACCTGTTTGTTGTGGTACAAGAATTCAGGTACTGGGTTTAGTGGTGTTCTTTACTTTCTTCTGCATATACTTCCATCTCTCTCGTTTTACCCATGCAGCTCTCTATAAAAATGCATAACATAAGACTTAATTTTTTTCCAATTTTGTTGCATTTTGCCTACTTCTACACAAAAGAAATTAAAATATACTTACCTTGTTATTGAAAGCAACCATTTTAGCAATAACAGTTTTATCAATAGCAGGAAACAATGTATTCGCAATAAACTTCATATCTTCTGCTGACAGTGGATCAACATACACCTGTAAAATCAAGAGGATTCAGAGTGTTGACACAATCAGAAAACTACAAGACAGGATCATGACATAGTTTAAACCAAACAAATAAGCTTACCTGTGTAAATCTATTAAGAAAGGACTTGGGCAGACCCTTCCTTCCACCTCCTTGCCTGTATGGATTCTGGCATCCAAAAATCTTAGTCGTCTTGTGCTGTACGTGAAAATTCATTCCCAATTCTGGAACATAAATCTCAGCTCTGTGGTCAAAGCATGCATTTAGCCCCTCTAATACAGACTGAGAAGCCAGATTCAACTGAGGAAAGAAATAAGGATATAATATTAATGCTCCACAAAACATTTTTGCATAGTCTCTAGTTTAACAGTCTGGAATACATAGAAGGTAAAATTCAATTTCTTTGCTGTTCTAGAACTATGACATGTTACTACCTCCAGCTAGACTGCTATTACACTGGGGCAACTAGCACTTTTCCTTACGGGCACTTGTTATTTGTACTGTGTTTTTTTCATTTGGATATCAAAACAATTGTCCATTGTAAAACCGCATGTTCAAGATGTTTCTTCTGAACTTCCATGACATTCAGTGTTTTGCTGGCTTGTTTTTTAAAGGCAGCAGTCTAGGCTATTTAAATATAATGGTTGTTTAAAGTTGTATTCTACTTTATGGGGGGGGAAAAGAGGTATACAAGAGGCTAAAAAATGCAGGAATTTGCACTGTGTAGTAATTAGGATGCACATTGCCAAGAAGGTAGATCTGTGCACATGTATGCTTGAAAGCATTTGCTACATGGTACACGAATAAACCTGTGGTGACAGGATAGCTTATATTCACATGATGGAACTCTTCTCCATATCAATTAAATCAGTACCCAACACAATATATTTGTCCCAGCAAAACATCTTCTATTTCAGTGAAATTATATTCATGTAAGACCACATATACCAAAGCTTCTAGTGACACTCTTCCCTAAAAACTTTCAAATGTAATTCAAATATATCCTTGGTTTTCTGCAGTAATTTAGGCTGGGATTCAACCCTTGTTTTATCATATCAAAGAAGTCTAGTCCTTGCCTCTCTCTATGGAGACTGAATGGGCAAAGGGACTTAGTAGAGGGAGATTAATTTTCTCATACATGTAATGATCACTTTCAATGTGGCACTACACGCACATAACTAAAAGTAAGCAAAATTTATTTCTGTCATCAACCCTTGAAGCTATTTCTCCCACATGCCAAAACATCAAGTTTGTTCTTCTAGAATATTCCATTTTATTTGTCCCCCAAACCTGAATTTACCTCATCTAATACAATCCAGTGTCCAGCCTTCAGTGCTGCCAGCAGCGGTCCATCACGCCAGGCAAATTCTCCTCCCTTCCCACCTTCAACAGGCAAGTCTGTTCCAAATAAGTCTGTCACATCCTTTGGGAGTAGAGAACAAGACGGGGGAGTTGGGGAACTACAAGACTTCACAAAAGTGCATAAACAGCCTTTGTTGACTTTACTTAGCATTTTCTCCCTTCCTTTTTAATACCTACATTTAGGTTTATTTAAAAAATTTCAGTAACTGCAAAATGCTAAAAGGTTTTCCATTGCAGTACTCCAGTGACCAGCTACTATTTTTAAAAACAAAAATTTAAGTTGGAACAGAAAAGCTAAGAAGCCTTAAAACTGTTTTCAAGTAACATTGCAGAAGCCAAGAAAAACATAGTGCACAAAGATACGCATGACTTCACTTGAAAAGAATAGAAATGTCTGGGAATTGGCATTCACTCAGAGAAGCTTACTGCTCTTTCTGGTTCCCCCACCCATTCAGTTTTATCTTTAGACCAAGAAGGAAAAATTGACATCTCAGACTCAGTGCCAAAGTTAAAAAGAACTGCATTTTTGAAGTTAAACAAAACTTCTACCCTGCCATAACACCAAGTTACAAAGATGGTACTTTATTCTACCGTTTGTTCGGACAGGTTGATTCTAACAAGACAGTTTCCTGAGGCTTTTGCCAGGGCAGCAACTAGACTGGTCTTGCCCACTCCAGGTGACCCCTCCAACAAAATAGGTTTGTTAAGCTGTAGGGCTCTTAACAGTCTTTGTGCATTCACTGCTGTAGTCCCAGCATTTAAAGCATAATCTGTCATGTTGTTCCTCTGGAGAACAGGGCCTAAAACAAAGGAAAAGTAAACCAGAAAACAATTAAATCAGAATGTTTATGCTGGAGCTGCTGACAGTGTGTCTCTGAATGAGATCGTTATGTCTGTAAATTGCTGATCTCAGTACAGCAAGCAGTGGAGATCAAGCTTGTATGCCATTCTCAGAGATCAGGCACATAACACTTTCTGTTTGACCCACAGCTGTGACTCAACCCATCTCCGCATATTTATGTTGGATTTTGCAAAAAGCATATGAATATATCATTGATTTTGTCAGGAAACTTCAACACCTTCTGGTTCATGAATTAAACTAGAGAGCTATCGCTGAAAAAAACATAAATCTGTCCTTGTGCTTCAGACATGAGGATTTAAAACTCAAACACAGCTCCTGAAAAACTGACACTGAAGGATCCAATTCGGTCATGCTACAGAATAATGTATTAATCTTTTCCATACACTGCTATTTCTGTGAAGGAAGACTGCTTTAATTAAAATGTGCTTTCTCTTTACTGTTATTATGGCATACAGTGGGGAGAGAGTACAGAGTTCGTCTGCCAAATTCCGGCCAGTACAGCTCACTGGGACATCACTCCCCCAAATATGTAATACAGCGTTACTCAGGTATACAAGACACTAATCACCAATTTATCTTACACATCTTGATACCTGTTTAGTATGAAAAGGATCCAAAGAGAATCCTTTTGTGATCAGCAGAGAGGAACTCAGCAATTTACAAAAAAGCATTACCTTGTCCACTTTTATGCACGACTAACACAATCCATGAATGCCAAAATGTTCAAATATGAATGATCAATACAACATTAGGAACACACAGTTCTGTGTAGTAAAAACTAACCAGCTGAATTAGAAAGCTCACAGTCATCACTTTTTTAGTCCTGTCACTGTATTTTAAGGGTAAAAAGTACTTTTTTGCTAGTCCCATCTGCATTAATCTGTCCCATGAAGAACTGAAATGCAGGGACTAAATAATTTTTGCAAAGATTGCAGCAAATTTTTGAGAGCCTACAGCAAGGCAGGACATTAGTCTCCATTCTGTTTAGCTTTGTACTCAGGACCCCTGCTTCCCATGCTTTACACAAGGGCCAGGAGGAGCTGCAGCTTTAGTTACTGGAACTTAACAGGCATTCTGACTGTGCAAAAGTGACAGAAAATTACAACTCAAAATTAAAAAAGCTTTGTTAAACCAAAAAAGTCTGCGAAAATTAGGCCATTAACCATTAAGAAGTCATCAAAGAAAGGGATGAACAGATATGTCTTCTTAATAAATGTGATTGATTTGCAATCCACACACTTGTGGAGGCAGAAAAGGCATTTTTTTAAGGCTTGAGAACAAATAAATTGTTCTGTGATGGTTCAGGTATCCTACTTAGATTTAGCGAATAACAAAGCTACTGAAAATACAAACCACAGAATAAATAACTACCCACTCCCATAAAGTCTCTTGCCTCTTGGAATAAAAAAGGGGCGAATTCCCATGAAGCTGTCCATCCATACAAACTCTTTCTCCTTTGTTCTGTCATAAATCTTTAGTTCATTCTTCTGATAATCAGTCAGCTCAAAGAACTGACTCATTTTCTCACATAAAAATGTCAGGCATTTTTCACGAGCTAATAAAGCTGTATCAGCTGAGTAGGATGTTGTACCTGTAGTTAGAAAAGTTAAGTAAGTGTGTGCTTTACAAACATAACTAGGTACATTAATTTTATAACTAAGAAACTCAATTCCTTCTGTGCACATAAGTTTATATTTTATTTTAGTGCTTTTGCTTGCGAATGCTTCCAGTACTATTTACCATGGATAAATTGTTCTGTGAGCAACAGAATTAAGGACACCTTATTTCCAAAGCCCGTTCTTCTCTTAAAGCTTTCTGTATTATTCAAACTCTTGCTACCGAAACACAGGAAGGCATATGACATACATGATATTGTTAAATGGCAGTGAAAACTTCTCCCAGAAGTGTTCCATGCTGGCCCAAAGCATTTTGTTTGCATTTAACTAAAAAATATTAATACAAATATACAGTTTCGTATGTTTTGCTACTAATGAGCACTGAAGATTTACCTGATCCTATTCCATCAATATATACCAAACATGCAGCATGGATAAAAGACATCATTGGAGAAATGTGATTATATCCCTTGGCAGAATTCGACTCATTGTCTACCATGACATTCATAAAATTAACCCAGGACAAGACATCTCTCACACTGAGAATACACTGGCGACCAAACTCTTGATTAGTCAGCCATTCAACAAAGTCCATCATGAGTTCTGCTATGTCTGCCCCTACAAAGAGAGTAAAATAAATAAAAATCAAATAAATTTGAGTTAGAAAATAATTTTATTGGTCACATCTACCACACTGTTGTAAAAAACATCTCTAAAGTAGGTACAGCTGTAATGCAGAGCAACGTGGGTGGGTACTCTATATCCTAACAGGCAGAAAAACTGAAGAGTAAGTGTATTAGGGAAGGTCCGAGATATACTAGAACGTGAAAAACAGACACCGTTGCGAGCTCAACAAAAACCAATATTTATTACCAAAAGGTGGCCAACAAAACGAACAAAGTCAAAAGGGAGGAAGGAAGAGAGAAATAAGCCCCCAGTTACCCAGCTGTTGCCCATAAAGTTATCTTACCGACCTAGCATGCCTATAATTACCCATGGCAGAAGCTGCATCCTTGGAGAGTCAGTAAGTTCACAAACTGGCAGGCATCCCCGCCAAAAGCAAACGTGGCCCTGGGGGGAAAGTAACCCCCCCCAAAAAAACAACAACCGACTTTTAAACAATTAATTAACTGACCACAACCCCCCCAGGTGTGGCCAGCACCGCCCAGCCCGAGGCCTTCAGTCCCACCTCCCGGTTATGTAAGTGCATCTCTTCTGCGTACGCGCGAGAACTTCGGAAATCCCCTCACGCACACACAGTACGTTTTGGGGGTCTTTCTTAATTGAGTCTGGGGCCGAGCCTTCCTCATCCTCCTCCTCAATCTCTCCTTCAAGCAACCTTGGAGGATAACTAGCCAATCATGGAATACCAATTAAAACAGTTTCTACAAGAAGCTCTCTTCAAGGACAACTTTCCCGTTTATCAGTGCTTGTTTTCCCATAACTTGGCAGGGAAAGAGCAAAGCTTTCACAGGTGGCAGGGCCAAACACAGACCAAAAGTATCAGCATAAATTCACCCTGGTACAGTAAGTTTATGTCTATGCTGTCATTACAGATCCTTTTAAATTCAAGTAACAAGACAGAATCAAGTGACTAATATTAACAGTGAAGCTGTTGGCAGAAAGTAAAGCGACAGTTCTTTTAACACTCTACATAGAAACCAAGTTGGGACACTGAAGAGCTGGGGATAGTTCAACTACCTGGATGGTGAAGTAAATACAGCCTTGAACTTAATTTGACTAGCCATATAACATACATACTAAAGGAAGAACAAAATCTAAAATATATCATAACTGTCCTCAGAAAGAGATGTAATTAGAAGAAAAAGGGTCACAGTGGTGTAAATTCTGAGAAAGGGTTGGCAACCTTCAAACTTTTTATTTTCTTAGCAATGTTTGAATACGAACACACAAGAACACCCACCTTCATGGTTTACTGCACCCAGAGACAATCCTGGATAAAGATTGTGTTTTACAATCTGTATCAAATCATCACGGCCATTGCTTTGTGGACACCATATTTCAGTAAATCTATTGCGCAATGCAGGAGAAAGCTGCAAACAAGCAGAATGATACAGCAATTCAAATTACATTACATCATATTCCTTAATGTCACAGTTAACTGATAGCCTTGTAGCCGCTCTACTTGTAAACCATTAATAAAGTGAACAAGCTAGACCTTTCCTTCTAATTTTGAAAAGGATGTAACAAAATCTTTGAGAGAATGCATATTTTAAGATTTCTAGTAGTAGCATCAACATAGGAAATGGCTGGAAAAGAAAGTTCAAAACAATATGGGAAGAAACGAACCTGGTTTGCAAGCACCAAAGTTCCGTTTCATTCTAGGACACCATGTATCAAACAATGGCTTTGGAATCTCCCTTTGCTTACAGACACAAACTAGAGTTCTAGACCTAGCTTCCAACACTGTTTAAAAGTTGTGGGGGCTTGGGGGGAGTTTGTTGTCTTTGGGGTTTTCTTTGACCTGTTTTTGTTACTTAAACCTGAAGTTTAGAAACAGATTTTTTCCATTTAATAAGAAAGACCTTTTGGGATGTGATGTTCATATTTACTGAGACAGACAAGATGACTTCTGTCACTTTCTGAATAGCATTAGGGAAAATAATCTACTATGTAACTTTGTACTACTCCAGAATCATATTAGAGCTGCTTCACAAGTCACAGTTCCTGTACTCGAAATATCCTATATATAAAGCCTACCTAGGGTATTGAGAGGTCTGAAGCTTTCTTTGACATTTTGCTGAGTATTGACTTACAATGTCAAAATGATACCACACAAAAGTGATGGAAAACGGATACAACCTAATCCTCTTTTAGAGCGATGAAGCAGATGCCTACTAGAAAGCACTGGATGCCAAAATTGGCACAATGCACCTTATAGCTCCAATCACTTAATGGTAAATATGACCTGAAAATGCATGCTGTACTTCCAGATGTTTTAACATTTACCTCTTTTTTCCCAAAGTCACCTCCTGGATTCATGGTCGCAAGGATACGAAATTTCTTTCCTGCAACTAATAGTTCTACCTCGTTCTCCTCATCGTCTTGACCTCCTTTTTCAGCAAGTACCAATGTCTTTTCAGCTTCAAGAACACTAGACAGAAGGTTAAAAAAATTGTTAATTTTAAATTTTGTTTCACACTTCAAAAGGTCACTTAAAAATGAAAATCAAATTAATTGGCCTGGTTAAACTTTCATTTGCCCAATATAATGGGTAACAGAAAAGACTAAAATGAGGGATACTGCTGCAAGCAGATAATGAAATTAAATTTATATTTTAATATTTTTTTTACACATAGTAAGGAGGAAAATAACTAGATTTTGTTCCTGGGATTTGACAGGGTGTATAGTTTTCAAGAGCTCACTGATAGGTTGAAAATATTAATATTGCAGATGCTAAACTGGGAATTTTAATTTTAGTTTTATTTTCTAAGTTGACTCATGGTTTGAAGTGTCTTCAGATGCTGTTTAAACTGTTTAACTGAACTAAGGTTTACGTTGTTTATTTCTTTATCCAGGGACATAGGATCTTGAATAAAGCAAATCCTTTCATCTTTGTATTTTTGCCCATGAAACAGAAACAAAAACAGCTATTTAAATGCAGATTAGCCTGTAATGGCACTATAAAACCAAATATAAAGTAATGGCACCAACCAACGCATTTGAAATCAATACAATCAGTGTAGCAACATATGTCAAGTGGATATAAACATATCTGCTTTCCAACAGAAATACCTTTTATTTTTCCATATAAGTTAAGACATTAAGACTTCGGCAAGACACAGCATATTGTCGTCTTAACCTACTATCCTCTACCCTAGCTGTAATCAAAATTTCAAAGAGCGAAAATGGTCTAAGTATTACTGTGATTAAAACTACCACCACTGACAGATGGATGACAATTAGAAAAAAAAAGCCAACTGGCACAGAAGCTGAAATATGAAAAAGGTCAGTTATTTGTGCCACTGTCCCTTTCAGTAAGAACTATAAAACTAAGAGAGCAGCTCACCTAGGCCAGGAAACAAATGTGCTAGACTTACCTCGTTCAGTTTTATGTAATGAACACACTGAGGATGCTTAATACTAACATATTTAAGACATACCTGTTAAGTCGCTCCAGTACGGAATCATCAGCTAAAGAAATCTCGTCAAGGAGGAAAAAACCCTCTTCTTTCATTGCTAAAACAAGAGGTCCATCACACCACTCAAAAAGTCTAGAACCATCAGATTCTTCCTAAGAAACAGAAAAGGAAATGAGAAGTCATAATAATTGCTACTTTTTGCTTCTGTGGTCACACTACCCAAGCTATTACTGATGCAGGACAAACCTGTTCTTTTGACCTCTGCCTGACTGGGCGCAGTCCTCCCAGGAAGTCTGACGTCTCCATATGCAAGTGGCAATTCACTGAGTATAGTTTCTGATCTGTTAATGCTGCAAAGATCTGACAAATGGTAGTTTTACCACACCTGCAACAAAATAATTTAATTGAAAGGGATGAATTAAAAAAACCCAAAACTCAATCAACTCACTTTGGACAGGATTCATACTTTCATTGAAGACCTATGAGGTAAAGGCCCAGCAAGCAAATTTCTTCCCGCTCCTTTCCTTGAAAGAAGTTTATGCAACGTGAAGCCATTTTTGGCACAACAACTGTTGCTGACTTGCACAAGATGCATTTAATTAAATTTAAATCAATATCTGTATTGATGGATTTTTGCAGGTTCAAATTTATTTCAGTGTGCCCTTACAGATACTCAACCAGCTTAACATTTCACTTAATTGGAAACGATACATGCCCAGATCAAGCTCAAGTCCAAGGGACTGCATCTACTTCCACAACCTTCTTTGCAGCATATGAAGCAGAGAAGTGGTAGCAGGCTATATTTAAGCTCTTAAAATATGTAAAGTGAATGTACTCAAATAGAAAGACGTTACAATTCCCCAGAAGCAGCCCTTCCAGTGAGGCACAGAGAGATTCTACAGGACACTTTGTAAAAGGTGGGGACAGAAGTCAGCTCACTTCCATTTTACTACTTTCTGTATAACTTCTGTGAAGTTATACTTAGTGCAAATAATTCCATTAAAGACTTGTGTTGAAAGGGACGCAATTGCTGCCCCTCAAAAAGAAACTGAAAAACAAGAGCTGCAAGTCTGCCATGAGAGAGGCTCAAATGTCCCAGATCAAAGCAGCACTGAAGCCCACACAATCATTTTGTGTCTGACTCAGTGGTTGGTGCAGCATTACAAAGAACTACATCATAAAAAGCAAGATTACCCAGTGTCTCCCACCAGCAGTACTGGTTCACCAAACTCCAGGGCTCGTCCCACCAAAATGGCAAGTCTCCTCATCCCCTGAGTCCAGACAATATGGTTAAAATCTCTATCCATCACTGACATCCGCGTGGAAGAATTAGCTGCACAACACAAAGCAATCCATCAGTTTCAGTCATACCTAGAGAACTACCAGTGGGGTCCTTCTAGGAAACTCACCCAGTAGCTTTTTGACACTTTCCCCTGAGAAGAGAGATTCAGGATATATTTTTTTCTTGAAGTGTTTTTCAAGGACACTCTGAATAACATCCACCTCCTCCTGTTTCCTGACTCTGCCTGCCAGAAGCATAAAACCTATAAAACAGAGGAAGAGAGAAAGCAATTACTATCTGGTTAATCAGAGACAAAAATTTACACTTAAGAACGAGGGTTGGAACGCAATTCTACAGATACTTAAAGAGTTGACACAGCAGAGCTCACCATCATTTGCTAAGTGCTGAAGCCAGTCATAGTCCTTCTCCAGCTGTTCTGCCAATCTGTACCTTTCAGCCCAACGAAACAGATCCCTCAGGGTAATGAACCCATGCTTCCCAGCAAACACCGTCGAACCTCTGCGATAAGACTGTCACAAGAACAAAACGTGAGCCACTTTTTTATGAACCTGTTCAAATGCTTTAAGCAAAGCTAAGCAGAAGTCTTTGTTGTGACACTTCTACAAGTAAATTCTATGAAAAAAAAAGAAGTCTAGTACAGTCGCAACTCCCAAACACAGCCCCCCTTTAGGCATGTATCTGACAGGTACCAGGAACAAAATAATATAGATAGCAATAAAAAAATACTAAGAATAAAATAGGTACCTGGAATAAAAGGAAATCTAGTTTGTGCTGCTGTAATTGATTTTAAATACAGGGCAGTTTTAGCTACACACTAAATGTCAAATATCTGTTGAACACAGGAGTGTCTGAACGCATCCCAAATTATTGCTTAAAAATAAAAGCAAATTTCCCATGAACCAAAGAGAGCTGCAAATCCAATACTGTACTTTAGATCCAGAGCAAGTGATAATGTATCAAATCCCAAGGTCTCTGGTCATTTTTTTGTTGCTAGCTTTCTCTCAAATCCAGCATCACCTTCCCTATTCTCTATTTTAACCACTGGAATTAGTACCTTAGTGAGTTCTCTTCCATCAGTTATGGTTTAGGATTTTAAATATCTTTCAGATAACAATACCTCTCCCCTCACCCCCCCAGGAATTTCTATTACTTTGTGCGTATTACTTTGAAATATGTTTGCATTTCTTATACTAAAAGAAGAAAGACTCTCATACTTGCAGGTCTAACATGACTTTGACAAGCTTGCTGCAATAAGAAGGTGGCAAACTGCATCTCCTGTGCAGGATAGTTTCCAGTTCAGCACTTGGCAATTCATCAAAATGCAGTTCCACAAAACGATTTCTGAAGGCTCTGGACAAAACCTGAAATAGGAGACCATACTATTGCTTGAACTTTTTCCTTTGATATTCCTCATGTTATATCTTCTCCTACACATCCAAAGGAAACACGGATGGTGTCACAGCATACAGATTAGCACACACACATAAATATTGAAAGAAATCATAAGATATAGTCTGGATGAAGACAAAAACTTTAAAATGTGTTGTGTTTTAACCACAGTAGCACCACAAAGCCATAGGCTCATTCTGCCTACAATGGGATGAGGGAAAGAACTGGAAGGGTAAAAGTGAGAAAACTTGTAGGCTGAGATAAAGACAGTTTTCATAAGTAAAGCAAAAGGTGCACGTGCAAGAAAAGTAAAATTAGGAATTCATTCATCATTTCACATCAGTAGGCAGGTGTTCAGCTACATCCAGGAAATAAGGGCTTCATCAGGCAGAAATGTTATTTGTGGAAACAGATACCAAACATACTCTGCTTCCTCCTTCTCCCTCCACTTTTGATTGCTGAGCACAACTTGATATGGTATGGAACATCAATGTGGTGAATTAGGGTTGACTGTCCTGGCACTGTCTCCTCCCAGCTTCTCGTGCACACCCTGCCTACTCCACTGGTGGGGCAGTGTGAGCAGCAGAAAAGGACTTGACTATGTGCATGCACTGCTTAGCAACAACTAAGACATCCCTGTGCTATCAACACTGTTTTGATCACAAATCGGAAATACAGCACCATACCAGTCACCTCGAAGAAAACTGGCTATTCCAGCCAAAACCAGTAAAAAATGGACATTAACAGCCTAAGCAGAATCTCTTTTCAAGTGCTCTTGAACAAGAAATGCTGAGTCAAGTATAATACTTACAGAATCACAAAATATTCTCAGTTGGAAGGGACCCACAAGGATCATTGAGTCCAATTCTTAAGCGAAAGGCCCATATGGGGATTGAACCCATAACCTTGGTGTTATTAGCACCACACTCTTACCAACTGAGCTTGGCTACTCCCACAATATAAATGAGCTCCAGTTCAGTAAAGCACTTAAATCTCAACTACTCTAAATTATCAGAAATTTAGTATCTGCAAAACAAGCAACTCCCCTAAACAGAACCCAGCTGTACTGAAAGTTAGTCCACAGCCACTTCAGCACTCTCCCTCTGGAGAGACTCATGTTAATTCTGTGCTACGCATCAAAATGTTTTCACATCACGCTTACATGTCTGAGAGAGTTTAATTCCCTAAAGTCTTATCTACTCAAAGGAATGTATTATACAGACCTTTCTGCCACCATAGAGACCTGGAGGATTCTGTGTCGCAAACAACATGAAGCGAGGATGAGCTCTGACAACTTCCTGGGTCTCAGTAATGAACAGCTCTCTGTTATCATCCAGCAGACGGTTGAGAGCCTCCAGAACATCAGTGGGAGCCAAATTCAATTCATCTAGAACAATCCAGTAACCCTTTCTCATTGCATCTATGAGAATGCCTTGGAGAGAACAGAAAAAGTCCTAGTTGAAAATCTAACAAAGCAAATCTAACAGAAGCAGGCACTGCAGATACTTTTAGCAACCCATTTTCACTCAGTATAAATGCTAATCCAGTTTATTGAAGTTGTTGAATTATCTTCTTTATGTTCAACAGGACAAGCATGATGAGACAGACATGAACTCCAGAATTTGTTGAAATTCACATAACTGATTATCATTAATGTGCAGCTACTAACTTCATGACAGGTCATCTCCCCATTGTAATAGAACAGACAAGCAGGAAAGAAGAAAAAAACAAAAATCAACAGTGAAGTGAGACAGGACTTTGGAGTATATATAACACGCCCACTCACCTTCCTTAAATACCAACTTCCCACAGGCGTCCGATGTATAACAGCCAATATATTCTTGGATGTCCGTATGCTCATGATTGTTAATCCTTACACAGTGATTCCCAGTAGCAGCAGCCAACCAGCGAATTAAACTGGTTTTACCAACAGAGGTCTCTCCTTGAATCAGTACTGGATGAGTCCTAAGAGCCATAACCAAAATAGTGAGTTTGAAGCATGAGCCTTATCTTTCTCATATACAAGATGTCAACATTATCAAACCACACTACAAAAACATCATCACTTAACTCACTTAGGGTATCCAAGATCAGAGACTAACAGGGTAACATAAGTAACTTTACTCCCAAGTGCCAACAGCTACCCATGAAGCTTTTTCACGGCATTGTGAAATAAGCAGGTTATTCTAACTGCAAATTTTTAGATTATAATTTAGATAAAACAAGGTATGGCAGTAAGATGGTTTAATAAAGCAAAAAGTACATGTATAAACTCAAGTCCCTCTATAATGAAAAGTTAACTGTAAAGTAGAATGAAAATAGACATTACTCATACAAACAATAAAGGCTAGAGAAGCACCAAAACTCAAGGCCTAAATAAACATATTCAACTTATTTTTTTAATTAAAAAGTTGAAACGCTTACCCTGCAGACACAACTCTGACCATGTCTTTCAGATTAAGTTTAACTGAAGGAGTTAGCACGTAACTCTCATCTACAGTAGGTTCTTTGTCCCCAGCTGAAATCCAGTATCCTTCTATAAGTATAAAACTGCCACCTTGGGGTTTTGGTATTTGCTAAGAAAACATGACAGAAACAACAGATTGTACAAATGAGTTTCAATTTGCTAATGAAAACTACTGTTACACCACCGCAACATATTCTGTAAAAAGTAATTTTAAATTAATCCCTGAGCACTCCTGCAGTAAGAACTGACCCCTTGCCACAGAATGCAAATCACAGGAAAAACCTGACCAGATTACTTCAGGGTCATGAAGCCAGTGCCATGAAGATAAAAATGGTTCAGGAGTTCTAGCACTGAATTTTGAAGGGAATTTCCAAACAGGATATTTGCTTTCATCTTTTTATATTCATACATATTTTCCCATAGGAAGGGGTTTATTCTGAAACAAATACCTATCTCTTAAACTGGCTTCCCCATCCCACTGCCCAGTCCTCCACGTAAATCCATGCTGGGCTCCCAGCACTAGTGAGATTCTTTCTTTCCCATTAGAGACAAAGCACAAATGTTTGCATCATATCCATATGTTCTCCATTCAGAGTCTAAAAATATAAAGCCTGTGAAAGCTCCTCAAAAGTCTGTGATAGCTTTACAGTTGCAGTCATTGCATTAAGCTGCCCACATTCCACAATGCTTTAATTATTCAGACTTCCATATTTTTTCAAATTAACAAATAAACTAGCTAACACATCGACATTTCAAGCAAAGTAAAAAACAGGTCTTTAGAAGTTTAATTACCCACCTGCTTGAGAAGGTTTTTGATGTTGCCAGAGACTATATGCTGACAAATTAGCTTTTGAACTACTGGGTGAGAACCTCTGTCAAGCTGTGTCAGGAAACTCAAACAGAAGCCCTAAGAAGAAGAACTATTTTCAGTGATAAAATGAAAAATAAGGAAAAAATATACAGATTAAAGAACCATTTCTGTTCAACACTGCACTTAGAGAGGATTATCCTTTACTCAAACAACCTTTGTTGTGAACACACACTGAAACAAACACCAACATAAGTAATCACCTCATACAGTGAGCGTGGTATGCTGCCACATGGATTAGATGCTGCAAATCTCAACGCCCTGCAAAGTGTCCGGAGACTGTAGTGAGGTCTGTGGCCTGTTCCATCCACCAACTTTGTTTCTGCTTCCTTTCTGACAGACAAGTAAAAGCTGCAAAAGTAAAGAGTTACAAAGAGCTGTTACTAATCAGACCATTGCACTAAGGAATTAAACCCAAGTATGAACACTTCAGCTTATCTCCAACTGTTACTTTTCTTAAAAGCCCCAGGTTAGGAAAGCCATGCCAAGCTCTGCCATCTGTATAGCCAGTGAAGAGAAGCAACAGAGTATTTTTAGAACCATTATTTTTGAGAGAGCTTGATATGCAGAGAGTGCCTATAAATTCCAAGTATTCTAAACATGAGGTAGTTCACCTCATACTAGGGGAAAGAAAGGCAACTCTAGATAAACACATATGACTTCCATTGGTATCATCCACAGAAACAAAATATTTTAGTCTCTCAGAGTACTGCAACAAGTGCTCTTTAACTGGTGCCACCAAGAAAAGAATTCTGAATAAAAAAACCCATAAATCTCCTCCCCACAAATACAGAAACCTTCAGAATTAAGAAGATGGATGTCTACTCTCTTCCTTTTCCTAAGGCTATGCAAATTGCTGGGTAGGGAGCATTACAGTGTTTCCCAAAACAATCTAACCACAGACTACTGTTACATACTTTCTTTTTGTGACTTATTTCATCAAGAATTTTAAGATATTATGATCAACTTACTTCACAATTCCTTGTACTGTATTTTTGTTCACATTCAGGCCTCTCAGATAATCCATGATAAGAACTTGCAAGTCTCCTTCATTTCTCAATTCTTCTACATACAGTTCAGTAAACCTATAAGAATCAACCCATCAAAATAAAAATCAATCCATAATGCTTAGACATCTGACCAAATTTTAAAAACCACATTATATATTAATCTCATGGCATATATCATTTACATTTTTTTAAGTAGCAGAATACTGATTGTCAAATGACCTACAAACAGACTCAAGAATCAGAGTACATAAGAAAATAAGTTACTTCTATTGATTTCAAGTAATTTATCTGAATTATTTTAACTGAAATGAAAGACTGAAAATGAACTATGGGACTGTTTTCTTATATTAAAATTCTAAACAATCTGCAATGGATATCCAAATGTTACAGCCTGAACACTGAAGCAGTGACACAGCTGGAGCACTTTTCAAAGTGGACTCTCTAATGATATCTCTATTTAAAGAGTGGACACTTCAGAGTTACCACCCGTTCTACTTTTGATATGACTGGCATATTCAGGTTGTTTTCTCCTTTTACAAATATCCAGCTCAGGAACAATAAAATAATAAAACTTGATAATAGGGAAAGGAAAATTAGCAGTAAACACATACACAGAGAAGCTCTGACTACCTTTAAATATGCCAGTGTTTCCCATTTAGTACACTGCAGGGGCAGCTCTAGCCAATCAACGTATTTTCTAACCATCACACATACAACTTTTGGCACTCAGGAGGGAAACAGCATCAAATAATACAAGCAGAAGATCTTTGCATTCAGGAATAGGTAGGTAGTACCAAAGAATGAATTTACCACAACTCCAATTTCCTGGACACAGTTTAGATGTTTTAAGGCCACACAGCAAATATTTTGAATATCACACATCTGCTTCACCATGCAAACCACCTTCCAGGGCTGGATATGCAGCTTTTTGCAAGGATCATCAACGCTTTTGAGTTACCAAGAGAAAGGCTGCTAAGCAGACACAAAGCACTTGTCTTTATTATCCCCATCAGGATGCTGCAGTAGCATTGCTAGGCACTGACAGCTTAATTGTAAAGAATAATCATTCCCCTGCCCCCAGTGACAACAGTCTATACTACTGCTAGACCATCTGCTCATGGCTCAGCAACTTCACAGAGTATTTTCCTGATGCTATTTCATGAAAAACCTTCACCATAATGTGGAAAGCATCTCTCAGGCAGTAAATTTGAGTTCAAACTTATATCCTTAGGCTTCAGACAAGGCATTCCTCACTGGGTCAACTCGTGAAGCTAATCAAACTCTGAAAAAGACAGTGACTAAGTATTTTGTCACAGAATCATTATTCCTACCTGTTTCTTATTCCTAGAGGAAGATTTCTCTTTCCAACATCTGTAGCTGGATTCATGCACGCAAACAAGCGAAAATCAGGGTGACGGACAAGAGGTTCTAAAGTAAAACAGAAAAAAGAGACATATGGTTAATGATAACCACAGGATATTTATTATGTTAAATAAGGTATACTTTATCTAGGCCAGCTACTACTACTTGCTGCACTACTAATTTTTTTTAAAAAATGCCACTGTAAAAAATTTTCAGAGAATAACCCTATGTAATTTCATCAGAAGTATCTGCATCTGCACAAGCATCCATCAAGCTATCTCAGCTTTATAAAGAAAAAAAATTTCAGTCCTTCAATAGTCTGTAGAGACATCCATGCTTACTGGGAGCACTGGAGAGATCTGCTCTTGTTGAGTTCAAAAGGCAAAAGCTACAATTTCTGCACGTGGAAATCTCCTGAGTCAACAGTGAATTAAAACTCTCACTTTTTGCATAAAAGTTTGAAGTCTACCAAGAGCACATTGCTCTCTTTTGCACACTTTCATTTGAATGGTAAATGTTCTTGACTTATTTTGAGCCATATAGGATAGGGAAATCAACTAAATAGCAAGATATAGCATAACCAAGCACAGAAATAGTACCTGTGTCTCCTCTGTCTAGTAACACCAGTGACCCAGATGATCCTTCCAATAAACCACTCAGGCACTCCAAAGTCTCTGTTGCAGCCAAGTTAATCTCATCCAATAAAATCCACTCTCCTTTTTTTACTGCTTGTGCCAGAGTACCCTAAAAATAAGATTAATTTGTTAAATCACGTCACCACCAACTGAAGCAGTCATATGCTGGAAATACTTGGTGTGCAATCTATGGCTTGATTAGACAAATGGCAACTCCAGACCTTTAACAGCAATAGCAATTTTACTGCTCTCTCTCAGTAACAGCAATTATTTTGCAAGCCACAGAAGTCAGATGGTTATCACCACTACATCAGTTACCACTTAGACTGGCTCAAATATAAAAGAATTAGGTTCTCTTATTTGTGCAATGCTGCCTATCAGTAATATTCAACATTGTAGTGCATACACTTCACTGACACCACCCAAGAATAAAGACAGTTAATCCAAAGAAATCCAAAGACACAAACAATATTATGTTCCTAAGGAAATGACATCTTATTAATTAAAACTATACGTCAGTCAAAGGTTCTCCAACTATTCATACACACACTTTTTATAGAGGACTGGTCAACATTTTACACACTTCACATGAAATTTGAGAGAATATACTCAGACTAACAGGGTGACAAGGAACAAACATGCATAAACCTCACAGTTTCTCCTAATCACACCTAATGTCATTAGAACATATCATGGGTTTGAAACATTTAAAAAAACTACTTCTAGATAAACAGCACATATTCTTATTATTAAATCCTCCACAAGAATCCCTAGATAGAAGCATGTCCTATGGGAGACTGATCGGGAAGTTTTTTTCTAATCTCATTCCGTTGAAATGATGATCTGACATACTGCTGGTATTCTTTCATCACACAAGTCCTAATTCCTATTATACAGCATTGAATTAATGGGCTACCACAAAACATTCTCCCACCACCCATCTAACCACTGCCCCCTTTAAGCAGCACACTTTGTTTCACAGAGCTATCATGGAATATGTTTTACTTCATAGCAAGGTTCTTGCCAAGAAGTTATTTATATAATACTGATTGCAAAGTCTTTTAAATACTTCTCCTTATTCCTCCTAGTATCAAAATGCAACTCTAAATACCTCAACAAATGCAAAGAGCAGAGCATTTTCTGTCATTTTCATCTGTTGATGAGCATGATTCAGTTTAAGACCAAATGCCTCCCACTTTTCCTTCAGTGGTGAGCCTGTAAGCAAAACAAATTCAAGTGTGTACCATCAGAACAATATAATAAAAATATATTAAAATATATTAAATATATTTAATATATTTATAAAATATATTAAATATATTTAATATATTTATAAAATATATTTATATTTTATATATAAACATATGTTTTTATATATTTTATATTTATATGATATATTTATAAGTATATTAAAACAGTACTTTAATCAGGGTGTTTTAAGCACAGAGATACAAAAGTAAGCTTGGCTGAGCAGCGAAAACATTCAAGTTCAACAGATAACATCTCATGAATACAAAAAATTTAAATTTTATTGTTTTCATTTTGGGAAGAGGAGGGTTGTGTTTTAAATTTAACTGAACACTATTGACATATGGGTACAGATAATTTGCCATTCATTCTTAGCTTAAGAACAAATACTTATCCTGCACTTTGTTCCAGAATGACTGTTACCACCCTCTAATTTCCAGAGACAAAATGACATATCAAAAAAATAAATCCAAATTTATAAACCCTATGACAGAACAGATTAACAATGAACACTTCAGTTTCAATTAAAAACACTGCTGTGTATCAGTTATGACATTATTTAATATTGCACTGATTTCAGTTATTTGTTTCAAATCACTCCCTGAGCTACATACAGCATCAAAATTACTTAAGTAACTTTGCAAATTACAAATTTCAGCTTGTCTGTATTTTAGGATTGTAAATACTTGCAATAAGTGGTCTTTAAACACTCATTTTTAAATTTATTTTTTTTTACATTTGTGGGCATTTATTTTAGTATCTGCATATTCAGAAGAACCAGTTAAGAGTGGAGATAAAGTTCATGATTAATTTTACTTGGCCTATACTGAATGAAAGCTACAACTTCACTTGTTCGGCTGGTCTAGAACCAGAAACAACTCCGTGCAAGACAAATTATCAACACTGCCTCTGCCTCAAAATGGGTTGTGAAGTATAAAACAAAACAAAACAAACTTATTTGGAGACAAAACCACATCAAAACAAATTAAAGCACTAGGCAAGTTACTGACCAAGTGATACCAATTGAAAAGCAAACTCTTAATATCATTACTACCCTAAAAGAGCTATTACTTTGGGTTTGGGTTTTTTATGTTGTTGTTTTCTTTGTTTTTAAATAGAATATATTTGTGAGATTCAAGGAGGTTCCATGACTGAAAGTGAATGCATTCACATGCAGGACTAACACACAAATGACTAGGACTGCTCATCAGAACAGCAAATAAGTAACTGCTGAGTGAAGACCACATGTCAAGGGCATCATAGATCAGAAAAATCAACCTTCACACTGTCAGACAGAGCTGACAGCAGTAATGAGTTAGAAAAAGGAAAAAATTAAACAAAATACAAACCCAATAACTATTCTAACAGCATGTTGAATGTCTTGCTGTAGACAGACATTGCATTTTTCAAAACCAGAAGAATGTAATAAAGGGGGACAACAAAAAACTAAACCCCAAACCAACACAAATTTAAAGGCCAAAAGAAATCACCAGATTTATCTACTCTGCAATGGTTCAGTGCTAATGTGTGTTTGATCAGTCTCAATTCTCACCAGATGCATTTTCTTTTACTTCCTTATTAATAGCAGATTTATGAATATGCTGCATTAGTTTTAGCAGATCATGCCAGCGTTTCTGCCTGTAGCAAGTCTGAATGTGTCCCAAGAACGTTTGATTTTTCTTCTTAGAGAATGTCTGAGAGAAGAGTTCCTCAAAAGACTCTCGCAGAGGCAGCCAGATCAGCTTGTTATCCACAGGCTTGTAACTGAAGAGAAGCAAAAGAGTATTTACCTATTTACGACACAGGAATCTGTCAATCAAAAACAGAAAACCACCCCAAAACCAGTTACTGAAACAACAACATTGTGCATGAATGAACCCTGGTTTCCGAAGTTTTTTACTCAACTAATGAAAAAGTAAAACTGTACATATTTAAATGCACCTCATGAGGTGATTTTATAAAGGCAGGACCACCCTGATAATTAAAATATTTTTAATACTACCAACCACTATGTCCAGTGAATATTACATCACTTTTATATCGAACAGCTTTGCCATTTTTTAAGAAACATTGGGTTGTGCTTTTAAATGACTTCATCACATACAGCTGTGCACACAATTTAGTGAAATTGCTCTGTTCTTCAGCAAGGACTACAAGGTTTCTCAATGCAAACATGTTTATTAAGACATTTATATTACTATGAAATAAATACTGCCAATTTGTTATGCAGAACAGACAAAACAGTGTTCAGTAACTCACCCCCCTAATAGATCTGCTGTGTCACTTTGCTGGTTCATGTTGATAACCCTCAAACGGTGTCCTTGAAACAGAAATAGAAAGCACCATCAGCTTGTGGGTTTATTCATTTGTTGGTTTTTTTTAAATTATCTTCATGTAAGTTAAAGTCTTACCACTTTATTTACCTGTAATATGAGCAAGGTACTGAACAGTTGAGGTTTTGCCAGTTCCTGTTTCACCAACCAAAAGCACTGGCTCTCCTTTGACAACACACACTGCAAGCTGTTCAATCAATACTGCGGATGGCCGTGTGGCAGCAAAGGTTTGTTTTGCTCTGAAAAAACAAAGGAAGCAATTCAAAACTAAGATCTATCACGGAGGTAATTTTAGGTTTATTATTTCTTCTGTGTTGTGGTTGAATTTGGGATTCTTTTTTATTATTATTATTATTATTATTATTATTATTATTATTATTATTATTATTACAGGTCTGAAAAAAATAGTTCCAAGGTACCCTTTTAAGATACACATTTTTTTCAAGATACAACCTAGAAATTCAGGATTCCCAAAGAACTTCCTAGAAAACAGAGTTAGCGACACATACTACAAAACTCTCCCTTTATAAAGACAGATTCGTCAAAATTTTCTTGTAACAGCTGTGGTCCGCACTGCTTTGAAGACACTCTAGTTCAAAGAAGCTGACAATCTTCATGCTTTGGCTGCCAGAAGTATGATGCACACAAGCTTAATGAAAAACAAGGTAAAATTCAGATCACAAGAGAAAGAACTCTCACATTCCTTCCATTAAAGTGAAAATATCCCGTTTGCATTTTTCTTAACCCTGTGACTTGCAGTCTATTCTATTCCGCCACAAAATATTTCAATTTACATGGAAACTACAAGATACTCTACCTCTGTACAGTGAGAGCCTGTGTTTGTTTCTTTATGAGACGCACTCTTCCGACAGAGACTTCTTGTTCCCGTATTAAAATTTCTGGTTTATAGAGTTCACAAAAGAACTCTACCTGTGAAAAAAGAATCAACATTTCCAATATGCATATTGATTACATCACACTAAAAACAGCCACTCTGCAGCAAGCTAATTCTTCATGGTAAGATTCTATATTTTGCAGGTTTTACACACTCATCACCAAAAGCACTGAAGGACCTCAGAAGTGTTTTTATCTGTACAAACAATTTTCAACTAAATAACTTGGTAACAGGTCTATGCCACTGTATTTCTACACTTCATCTACTTCCATGGTAGTTCAACTACATGAACTTGAACAGTTATTTTAACAATAAACAAAAAACCTCCCTCAAAAAAGCCCTTTGGGTAAAAAAAAGGATATTTTGCCATTTGCATGCAAAGAAGGACAAACATGGAAGTTTCAGGGATCGATCTGTCATCTTAAAGTAACAAAGAAGGGATTTTCTTCACAAATTTCTATACTCAGAAATAGTTGACTAAGAAATTATTTAGTTTAATTCTGCCATTTATAGAGCATTACTAGGCTCCAGAGAGGTACTTGATTTTGTAATCAATGATTAAAAACAAGTAGCAGTAAAGATCAGTTTCTCTCTGATCTCTTTGTTTAAGTGATTAATGCTCACATAAAACCACCCAAGAACAAACACTTTCTTCACTACTCAGTGCATCCAGCAGTATCATGTTCTTAGGCAGCTGTGTTGTTCCAGCTGTGTAATCCTTCTTTTGCAGGATGAGCCCATTTGCTCTGAAACAGGTTCACTGGAATTTTTACAGGAAAAAAAAAAGGCAGCGGAATATAAAACACGAGAAAAATAGATCCTGAGATAGAAGAGAGAGCAAAAATGGTGTTTGTGACAGAGAGGTGGGTATAATTTTTAAGAAAAAATAGTGTAATACATATAAATAAAACAGTAGAAAAATTGCAAGCTATAGAATACTAGCAATAAACATCATGCTAATTATAGCTCAACATACCTTTTTTTTGGAAATGTTTAGTTTACTTCCAATAACTTTTGCCATTTTCTGTCTGCTCCCTTGGTTGGACAGCATAGCTGTGAAACA
Organism: Lepidothrix coronata; assembly: GCF_001604755.1. Classification (NCBI taxonomy): domain Eukaryota; kingdom Metazoa; phylum Chordata; class Aves; order Passeriformes; family Pipridae; genus Lepidothrix; species Lepidothrix coronata. The sequence continues at coordinate 11,141,071 of NW_016690184.1, forward strand.
GTCCAATGCCTGTCAAGAGAAAAAACAACTTGTTCAACACTAGTTTTGTATGACTTGATCTCACAAGCACCATTTTAATCTAAATGAGCCCAAATCCAATACAGCCATGGTAAGTAAAATTATTTCACAGTCCATATATAGAGTCAAACAATGGAGTTCCAGAGGGTGTAATGAGAACTTCTAAACTCTGTAATATAGTGGGTTTCTACCAAAAGTAAAAACCTTTCAATGCCCAGAAGCTATTTTTAGATGAATGGACCAAAATGCATAAAGAAGCAACACTGTAAGATCTCACATCTCAAAACTGCCTCTGACTGATGCACACTGAAGAATTCCCAACCTAGAATGTAAAATGATGCATAGGAAAGTAGAAAAGAAGCTTCATGTTACAATAAAAAGGAAAGAACTTAAAACCTTTACTCTTGTTCATATGCAATCCCAGCTCATATCAGCTGAAATTATTTTGTAGTATGCTGTTTGTATGGCAGCAGTAAATCTTTCAGCACATTACTGCAAACAACCTTCCTAGTAGCAATGAAAGCCTCTGATTAGACAGATCACAAACATTCCAACTATAATCCAATTGCTTCAAACAAAACTAAATGTAAATTCCCACCTCACATTCCCAAATAGAATATTTTGTGAGACAATGCTAGAACTTGGGTAAGCGATTTCTGGATGAAATCTTACCGCACCTCCTGAAAAATATTCACTGCTGTGGTTGAAGAATTACTGTCGAAGTTGTAAGCAATCCTGCTGCACCAATTCAGGAGGTCTCTAAAAAGAAAAACCACAAAGATTTAGTACAAACAAGCCAAAACACATAGCACCTTCTTTCATGTTCAGCTTAGGTCACTACATCATCTTCTGGCAGTTGTACATGTAGTTGTTGTGCAAGTTGTACACAGGAAGACACAAAATTGGATAATAATTCTGAGCAGTAGCTGAACACATAAAGACCAACAGTTTTGCTTTCAGACACATTTCTTAGAAATAGATAACACACATTCAATTAAACCATAAAGTAACTATGAGACTAAAAGGTATTAAAAATACAGAAAGGTATAAAACCCTATTTTTTCAAAATACAGATTCCTTATGAACAGCAAAATCTTCTGAAAGACAAGAAAAGGAAACAACGTAATTCTAGAAAAATAAATGTTTTAAAATTACTGACATTCTTATGCTCCACAAAAATAATAGGTATCCAGTATTTACTGACTAATTCACAAAGCACTACTGGTTACAGAAATTCTACATGAGTAGAACTGACATTTGGTATGAGAGGAAGAAATAATTGAGCATCAAGCTACATTTCATGGTAAAAATTCTGAAATTAACAGTACACTACAAATCTGGTTATTTTCAGTCATCTGTAAGTTAGAATGCTGTGAGTGTTCAATATGAAATAATCTAGACAGGGAAATATATTCAGTTGCTGAAAACGTTATCTTCTAGCTCCTGTGAGAACATTACACAGCACATTTCAATTCTTAACTAGTACTGATACCTTGTGTTAAAATGAATTAAGATTTAATTCATATGGCTTGATACCTACTGAGCACTGCATATAACAAAACCTACCTTTTTTTTTGAGGAAAAAGTGTAAGTACCACAAATAGGAAGTTTAAATAATCCAGACTGAGTTTCTTTAAAAGACACATTAATAGTTATTTTAAAATTAAAAATTTATTTCTCCAGTTTTTACGAAATTCCAGTTTTTCAATCTTTTATCATTATATTTAAAAAAATTTAAAAAAATAACAAAAAATGAACCTTTCTATCTCTGTAGTTAACTGATTTCTAATAAACATAAAAGAAAAGATAACCTTAGAGATAGTTCTCGTCCTTCCAGATTATGTTTCTTATGTTCTGATCTCGATTCTGATGAATCTTCTGGTATGTGACTGGAGCCATAAGCACTGTTTTCTGATGCCTGATACTTGTCTCCTGTAAGGTCAACGTAAATGTCCAGCAAGTGATCTGTTACAAGAGCAAGGTTGGGATATCTCCTTTGAAGGATCTAAAAGAAGAAACAAAACCAACAACAACAAAAAAAATAACCATTAGCACTTGAAAGAAACCACTAGCCCCCCAAGTTCTACTAGGAGATGCTTTCAATAGATACCTAAGCTAGGAAACTACACAAAACTGCTCTCTTGCAATCTCTCATCTGAAGAAAACAGAAATTATTACGGCTTGTTTGATATTGACTTTGATACCAAAAATTAATTTTGCCAACTCAACTCTAATCAAATTCATTTAATACATTTGCATAAATGCCAACAGGAAAAACAAAAGGTATTCAACCCTATCAAATCCAAATCATGATCATACAACTCTACAACTGATAATAGAAGTTCATATCTCTTGTCCTTCTTTATAACTGAATTTATTTGAGCATTCATGTTGTCTATTCGCTACGCTAACAAAGACATATTAAGGGGCTCATTTTTCTTCTGTAATTTTCTTTCAGTTCTCTCTGCTAAAGCTTGCCAAACAAAATATTGCTTGCCAAAATTACTTTTCACAGGCACAGGCCAGGAAAACTGGTCCTACCCTGCCAGACTGATTTTAAGATTAAGAAGAACATGTGTCTGTTTTCAAGACAAGTGAGTGGGTATTCTCTAACCTTGTCTCTTCTATTACTACTAGGGAATCTTACACTGTTTAATTTATGTGTTTTTGTGACTTAAGCTACGAAGTTACAAAAAAAGAACAAGAAGAACATAGCGCTAAGTGAGACATTTAGCACTGAAGCCTCCTTTTTTCCTGAGGTTTTGATAGCCAAGCTTTACTTTAATATTGGTCCTTTCTGAAGGTCATCTTTGGCATCAAGTTTGGCCAGATAGCCATTTTTAAATATTACAACTCTGAGCTTCCCGCATGAATCTTTTTCTAGCTATAGCACACAAGTGTGCACATCTCCATGAAACCATCTGCAGAGGTCTCCCCATGCATCTACGTGCTTCCCCTCCAACAAAATCTACAAGTATCAAATAAATGCTGTTCTTGCCCCATTCCTAACAATTAGCTGACAAATGACAAAAAAGGAAAAACACACAGATATTTAAGGTCACCTATAACTGTGCTGGTTGCTGAATAAATCCAAAGGAGTGAATAAATTCTCCTAGAAAACTATCTTCTTCATTCTAGAAAATGCAGCACTTTCTCCTCAATTCTTTTGGTAGAGACTGTTCACCCCCTTTTCCCTTAGGCAAGGTTCTTACAAAATCAGATCCTATTCTGAGCTCTGTATCACAAGGAGAATCTCCAGAGAATTTTATTTTCATATGAGTCCTAGGGTCCTTTCATTTTCAAAAGAACTAAACAAAGCAAACATTTCCCAGAGATGCTAACAGAAGATGTCAAGCAGTTATTTTTAATTGATAACTGACCAACTATTTTCCAACTCAAAGCTTAGATCTCAAAATTAGATTAAGATCAATTTTTCTTTTTCTCTCTGCTTTTAAATCTCTCTGGGCTAATAAGTGGCAAAGTAACGTGATTCTTAGAGCCATACAAAGAAGAACTGTGTTAGTCAGAGCAAGTTCCAGGAATTTCTGCTCAATTCGTTTCAAATTTTCCTGACAAACCGTCCATTTACTTCAAAATTGACAGCACAAAGCTGAAATTATGACGGCATATTGTGGAACTTGAAAATACTGCTGAAAAACATTTATTACCCTTAATTGAAACTATTATTCACATGCCACAGTAGAACAACATACACCATACCTCCTTAAGTTCTCCTTTGCTCATGTTATCCAGATGTATTTTTGTCCAATATTTGTCCAAAAGAGCAGCATGGCTGCTTTGCTGCCTGTACCAACCTCCACCACAACTGAATATCCTAATGAAGAAACACAGCATATTTTCAATGCACTCCTTTACATCAAAAAATGTTACATATTGCTGCTACAGCATAATGGGCATGCATAGATGACACTGTCTGTCACTGTACTGTCACATACCCTACCTTGCCTATCCATGCTTTTCAAATTGTCTGTTCTTTTATCACAGTGTTTTTCTCCCTGTAGTGCATGATCTCCTTAGAGATACTTTCAGAAAGACAACTGACAGTAATTAAGTCTATCAGAAGCAATATATAGAATCCTTTGTGCAGAGAGAAGCCTAACAGAAGTGGCCTGGGAAATATCTTAAAGGACCCGTGATCCATTGCAGAGATGTAGGAAAAGCACTCTTGTCCCCTCCTGTAGTGGGTTTCTGTGGCTAGGTTTTGGTAGCCAGGGGCCTACAGGGGTGGCTTCTGTTAGAAGCTGCTAGAAGCTTCCCCTGTCTGGTGGAGCCAATGCCAGCCGGCTCCAGGACGGGCTTCCTGCCACTGGCCAAGGCCAAGCCAATTAGGAGTGATAGTAACGCCTCCGTGATAACATATTTAAGAACAGAAGGCTGTCACACAGTGAAAATGCCCACCAGGGAAGAACGGAGTGAGAACATGGGAACAACAATGCAGACACCAAGGTCAGTGCAGAAGGAGCAGCAGGAGGTGCTCCAGACATTGGAGCTGAGGCCCCTGCAGCCCGTGGTGCAGACCATGGTGGACCAGCTGCGCCCCTGCAGCCCACAGAGAAGCCCATGCTGGAGTAGGTGGATGCATGAAGGAGGTTGTGACCACGTGGGAGGCCCAGGATGGAGCAGGGTCCTGCCAGAGACCTGCAGCCCATGGAGAAAGGAGCCCACGCTGGAGCAGGTTTTTCCCAGGTAGGACTTGTGGCCCCTGTGGGGGACCCACACTGGTACAGCTCATTTGTGAAGGACTGCACCCCATGGAGAAGTGACCCACGGGACAGCAGTTTCATGAAGAACTGTTGCCTGTGGGATGGACTCATGCCAGAGAGGTTCGTGGAGGGCTGTCTCCCATGGGAGGGACCCCACAGGGGCAGGGGAGGGATTCCTCTCCCTGGGGAGCGGCAGAAACAACAACTGACAATAACCCCCATTCCCAGTACCCATGCACCGCTGGGGGGGAGGAGGGAGAACACGGAAGGAAGGAGGGATGGGGGGAAGGTGTTTGTAAGATTATTTTACTTCTCACTCTTTTGCTCTGATCCTGTTTGTAATAAATTTAAGTAACATCCTCATTTTGAGTCTGTTTTGCCCATGAAGGTTATCGGTAAGTGACCTCTCCCAGCTCTTAACTCATGAATCCTTCGCTGTTTTTTTTTTTCTTCCTCTCCTCTGTCCAGTTGCAGAGGGGAGTGAGAGAGCAGCTTTAGTGGGTACCTGATATCCAGTCAGGGTCCCACTACCTCCCATCCACCCACTATACCTCCCATCCTTGCCCTATTACTTTTCCTCAGTCTTCACTCAGTCCTTTTTATCATCAGTTTCTTTCTATTTTTCACTGCAGAAATAGCTATTCAGCCATGTGTTTATACCCACTGTGGAAGTAGCCTCGCACATGCAAAAGCGTTAGATTTGGGGTTGTGGTTTGGTTTTTGTTTTCTGGTGTTGTTGTTTGGGTGGTTTTATCTATTTATTCACTTTATTGTGTTTGTCTTTTATTTTTAAATAATATTCCCCATCTACAAACAGTAATAGATTTATTGTATCTACTCTAGTTAGCCCAATGCAAACTGTAATTTCCTACTATACAAACCATTCACCATGTGCTGGTTATACAGGGTTAATTTTCTTCATAGTAGCTGGTAGGGGACTGTGTTTTGCATTTGTGACCAAAACAGTGTCAATAACACAGAGATGTCTTAGTTTTTGCTGAGCAGTGCTTACACAGCATCAAGGCCTTTTCTGCTTCTCATACTGCCCCACCAGGGAGGAGGCTGGGGGTACACAGGGAGTTGGAAGGGACACAGCTGGGACAGCTGATCCCAACTGACCAAAGGGATATTCCCATCATGCTTAGTATATAAAGCTGGGGGAAGAAGGAAGGGTGGTGATATTCAGAGTGAGGGTGTTTGTCTTCTCAAGTCATGCATGATGGAGCCCTGCTTCCCTGGAGACAGCTGAACAGCTGCCTGCCAACGGGAAGTGGTGAACAAATTCCTTGTTTTGCTTTGCTTGTGTGAGTAACTTTTACTTTACCTATTAAACTGTCTTTATCCCACCCCATGAGTTTTCTCATTCTTACTCTTCCAATTCTCTCCCCCATCCTGCTCTGGGGGAGTGAGCCATCAGGCTTTGTGGTGCTTAGTTGCTGGCTGGGGTTAAACCATGACAATCAAGTATTAAGAAGAAAAAAATCTTAGGAGATTAGGCAACCAAAAGAGTCGAATACAAAAGACTTGATTCCAGAAAAAAACAGATCAGATAAATCAAAAGAAAAAACCAAATATATGGAAGATAAAAGCATGAAAATTTGCGAAAGGCTTTAAAATAAACTACAAAACATTTGAAAACCATGTAACTACCATTCCCCATATAGACCTCCTAACCTTTAATCCCGATACAATATTAAGTCTTAACATACAAGAAGTGTTTTTGACATCTGAGGCATGAGCCACTACTACAGTGAAACAATCAGGGAGAGTACCTTAAATCTTTTTCTGGTTAGAACACATTACAAACACCTATATTGACACAAGACTCTCATAAATATCAATAATAAACCTTCTTCACACAGTAATTCCAGAGTAGTATTTTGTTTTGGTGAGAGGTTGGTTTCGTAAGGTTCCCCTGCAGCGAGGTTCTCAACAAGGCTGAGGTAATGGATTCAACCAGTAGTAACATAAGGCTGCTTATAAGCGAAAAAAACATTTCACAGTTTCTATGGCTTCTATCGCTTGTTAAGTAGAAATTGCTAAAAGTACCAAAAAAGCACCTTGCACTTAAAAGTACCTTGGACTTAAAAATAGGATATTCATGCTTTCAATCTCATTTAAGTTCACAAACCTACCTCCTGGTTGCAAAAAACTGGAATCCTGATGCTACTTTTAAACAGTCACCACGACCAGGAATCAGTAACTCTCTCTTCTCCAAAAGAGGAATCAGCACAGAGATCTAGGGGTGAAAGATGACATTTTTCTTTGTGAAACTGTAACAGACAGCACAACCATCCACACTCATTTCACATTTGGGATGTTGGAGCAATTCCACCATTACATTGTCAGCAACTGCTGTTCCTGCAGATTGCTTTTCCAAGTGATGCTAACAGGAATTGCAGAGCCATTTTAATCGGCAGTGGAAGTCACAGGTGTAAAGTTTAACTATCTTCTTTCTCCTGAATTCAGATTAAATTATAAGAGAATGGAAATTGTAGCCTTTACACTGCAAGTCCAAATCAAAACTATTCTCAAATTGTCGAATGAATTATTAGACACTTCCACATCAGAAGCCTTATTTTCTTTATGTGCCTGAACAAAGATGACCTGCGCATCTCGAAGATGTCGTTCTCAAACATCAACATTTTTCAGTGTATACCCTGCTACCCCCAGGAGAGTTTGGTATCTATTTAAAGAATCTATCCTTTTCTGGATATTGTGGTGGAAGGAAAAAAGGGAGGCAGAACCATAATGATCCCTCAGGACAGAGGGAGGCAAGCACAGACACTTTGATACAGAGAAAGGAGACAGGATGCTGTAGGGAGGACCTGAAGAAAGGAAGAATATGATAAATGTAGGATATTACTCAAGGCATGCTTATGGCGAGTGCAATGAGTAGAATCCACAGAAGCAAGTAAGTGCATGACCCCCGGCAGTGAACCATCTAGTACACAGAAGCAGTACTTAGCTTTTTTATAGATTTTCTATATTTCAGAAGCCTAGGACCCAACAAACAGTCAGGTTATTCAGTCACACAAAGGATGCTTTACAGAACAGATGTTAAAGTTAACAACTATCTGCAGAATATCTGGCAGGCCTATACAGCACATCATTCTTGCAGATGACATTTTCAGTAGGCATTTTTTTGAAAGGGAAGGATGACAGTCTAACTAGTTGTTCTGGAGCTGAAAACAGGAAATCTGTTAAAACCTATAATGCTTAATGCAACAACACACTTTTAACATCCAAGCTAGAGGTAAAAAATGTGTAAGAAAAAAAAACAAAACAAAAAAAACCCAAAACAAACCAAAAAAGCAGCCACACAACAAAACACTAAAACGATCTTAAAAGCAGCACCACCCCTGACAATATTCTGTTGTGTTTAGGGCCACCTTTGTTTTCAAATACCAAAACATGATTAAATAGACACATAGCTCATTATCAATGTCAATTCCAATCTTTAGAGTGAAATTTCACATCAGTGGCAGGGTCATGACTACTCTGTAACAATGACAAAACTTAACGTGGTGTGCTAATATGTGAACAAACACAGACAGGTTAGTTCTTCCTAACCCCTTTTAGAAGAAGGCAGAATTTTCAGCATGCTGTTGCAGAACCACGGTAATTAGACTGCCAAAAATTGCTATCATGGGCATTAAGATCAGTACCCTAAAGTGAATATAAACCTACTTACCACATCCAGAGGAGCATAATCAATGTCTTCCAAAAGTATCCAATGACCTTTGGTAACAGCTTGTGTCAAGGTTCCAGGCTGCCAGACAAACTCCCCTGGTACATCTGTACAACGATACATACCGAGCAGCGTCTGCGACAGAAACAATCAGTAAATGAGAGACGTGTTCATGACATCCCTTAAGAAACTCGGGGAAAAGAATTACAAATATGACCAAAGTTGGTATGCAAGTAACACTTACTTAGCCCTCATATTACTAAACAATCCATCTAGAAATCTGTGCCCAGCATTACACCTTTTTTCCTCATGAAAAAAAGTTTCCCCCTTTTACATGTATGATAATCTAACAAACATAGTAATTAAAACAAACTAGGTAACTGGAAGTGAATCCATGAGCTGTGTCACCATAACTTACAAACAGAAAACTGTCTAGGATTGCACTGAACTTTCTCTCACATTTTTGAAAAGTCTGTGACTAAGGTAGTAAAAGGAACTGTAAAGCAAGATATTCACAGGTAAAAACCAGTCAAGTGTTGCTTCTCTCTCAAATTGTAAGTTCCATTTTTAAGCATTGCTTAAATAATTAAGTTTATGGTTTCACTACTACATACTTTGTACCCTGAACTTCACCACTTTTTCTTAATACGGCAGTCTGAATCACGTATATGAAAACACACAGTTGCAAGATGGTGAAACCAGATGTGCCATGCAAGTGAAGTGCTTATGCATGCCAATGAAAACCTTCAGATAGCGCTTCTGGTAGACACTAACCACCTTTGAAAACTAAATATAAATTGAGCCAAACAACATAAATCAAATCAAATTCAAAAGTTATATATGCAAACCCCCAAAGAATGTGAAATTATCTTCACCTCTGGTTTTATATCTCCAGATAGAGCTAGATCACTATTACTTAAGTGCAAATCTCCTCAACATCATGGGATCTTGCTTCATCTTACCCTTACTACAAAACTGGCATCAGATTAAACTGACATTAGGTCACTTAAACTGAAATGAAAGTGTTCATACAACCTTTGGCACCAGCTGGAGTAATTTTAGAATCATGTTTTTTTCCAATGTAAATCAATTTTTTTTTAATTAATCAATATAACTCTTCCACAAAGAAAACCCTGATAAAACAATTTGAATGATACAAACATAGTACAATTATGCAAAGACTTTAAAACCTATAGAAACTTAATTATTACTTTTTTTCACATTTATTTATTTATTCATTCTCATCAATTGTAAGACCAATACTACAGAGTTGGGCACCATGAGGTCCTTCAGTAAAACATTACCTTATCAGAAAATTAAGTCCATGATTTAAGTAAAAATTACATCCCATCATTCAACCATAAAACAAATTCATCAGTTACCTTACTATCAGTTTGATCTCCAAGCTGAACTTTCAAAATATGAGGAGGTTTTGCTCTTCCTGTAACAGCTGCTAAATATTCAATTAAAGAAGTTTTGCCACATCCTATTGGTCCTTCTAATAAAACAGGAGTCTGATTTGCTACAGCAATAGCAAGGTTCTGAAGATTTGTGAAGGCAGATTCAACCAAAACAAAACTGTTTGTGTTATTTTCCTGTTCAAATATAAAATTTGGGTTAATACATCGAAATTGTTACTTTTCTTATAGGTTATACAACACAGAACAATTAGGAAAGTGGGTCTGACAACTAGAAAAATTTTTGTCTGCCGATCTGCATATAAAATAAAGGAGTCTAAAGCTGTGTTTAATGACAGATATTAAAATAGATTTCATCAAAAACCTATTAAAGGTGAAATACTTAATAAAAAGTATATGTACAATCTGTTCCCAAAGGGATTTCACACTAAATTGTCAGTATAGGCATTGTACCCATTCAATCATAACACATGTCAATCAAATGCAATTCACAATGTAAGTGAAATTAAGTCATCAGAATGAATCCAAATCTCGGGACAAATCAAACAGCAGTTAGATTCAGATGATGTAAGTACGAATATTAACCAAATAAATATGAATATTTACTTGTTTCTGCAGAGGCCAACGTAAAAGATCATTAAACTCAGTGAATGAAAAAATAAGGTTAATTCAGTGATTTTATTAAAAATTAAATTAATGCAGTTTATTGAATGGTAATTAATCAATGCTACAGATAGTCTCCAAATATTTTGACTCTTACAGTCATATATCAGTATATGGCACAAAAATCAGGGCTTTCTGCCAAAAGGCACAGAGGAAAGAGATCAGAACACTGAAATAAGTGTCTTTTATTTAAGTCTGACCTTCTTTTCAGATAATAGTTTCATGTATTTGTCTGGTAACAATGCTAGTTTTTAAGAGTACCTCCTCCCCTCACAGTTCGCTCTTACGTCTTTGTCAGACTTTCCTAAGCTGTTACTGGAACCTCTCTAGCGTAACTGGAACTACATTGGAGACCAGATCAGTGCAATATCTGTGGCTATTAAAAAAATAAAAGCATGATGTTCAGGGAAGTTCTTTCCTCCCTCACAGACAGAGAGTATCCTTTCAGTAATCCAGTTTATAGCATGGCTTCAGCACAGCTGCAACAGCAGTGACACTGGCATGGGAGTAACAATCTTCTTAAACAGTTCTACAGTTTCTTCCCCTGCTACAATGAATTTCAAACCATTCTCTAAATCCTATAAAAAACCTAACAGGCTAGAAAAGAGCCAATTCAACAACAGAAGCTGAGCAGGGAGAAAAATTTGAAGGAAAATTTCTTTTTTTCCTTGCTTATGCTACTCAAAAAATTCTAGACACTGGTAGTCTTCATTCATTTCTTTGTCCTTGTAGATCACTGTTGCAAAATCAAACAAGAAAACTCAGCTAAGAGCTAAAACTATATCTAAAAGAGAAAAACAGTCAAGAACACAGCTGCAGCTACAAAGAGGAGCCTGAACAGCTTAAGTTAAATAGCAATTCAAGAGAAAAAAGGTTAAATACTGTGTGTTCAAAAACATTTATGCCTTTGCTGGGCTTCCTGGAACTATAAGGCACTATATTCTGCATTACACTTCACTCAAGTGGAGACAGCAAGTTCTCGCTCACTTCCTTGCCCTTTTTTTTGGCCTTCTAGAAGACTAAGTAGCAGCCTTGTTTGCTTTTGTTTTAAGAGAAGAACTAAGCATATGTTTGGAGAAAGGCCATTTATAAGATGGCTTATAGCAAAAACACCACATCATGCAGGTAAAAAGCAACTCTACCAGATCCTGGCTTTACTCAGCTATGGATCATCACCCTAACTTGGACTGGAGATACTACATAAGGGTGAATAGTTTACAGCACACAGGGAGAAAGCTCTACACATTACTTAGAGTATCTCAACAGCATTTAATCAGGAAATAAGGTCAGTTCACTGTACTTAAGAGATTTCTAAAAAAAAAAAAAAAAAAAAAAAGTACAGCACACAGGGAGAAAGCTCTACACATTACTTAGAGTATCTCAACAGCATTTAATCAGGAAATAAGGTCAGTTCACTGTACTTAAGAGATTTCTAAAAAAAAAAAAAAAAAAAGAAAGTACAGATTTAACCATGGGTTACGTACCTGCTCTTCAGAAACACGCTGTAGTCTAGGCAGCACAATGCCGCATACAGCTACTACATGTGCAGAGAGGTCACCCGACACAATATGTCCCTGTGTATATTGCATTTCTTTCTCCTTTTGCCAAAATGAGGAGTCTGGATTGGCCAAAACAAGAGCTTGTTCCACATTCTGCAGCTGAGATTCTTCTAGTAGCCTGTGAAACCCGTGTTTATTAACTCAACTGAAAGCCGTCAAGAAAAACAAATAGTATTCAAGACTTTAAAAGCCCTTACTTTAGTCTGAAATGTATCAGCTCCTCAGGATTGAATATCTTCTTCAGGAAAGACAATTTATGCTCATCGTTCATGCATGTAACCAGAGCAAGACAGTTCGAAGTATACCTAAAAATTATATTCAGAACAATGCATGTCAAAACATAGACTTAAGAAATGTAGTTCGACAACTGTAAACTGCAAAACAAAACATCAAGTTTGGAAAAATGTGGAGAAAACTTAAGTCATAGAAATTATTTTAGCACTACGCTTAACATTCTTTGGGATTAGAGAAACACCTCAGAATTGAGAAAAGCAATTCTATCACAGCAGAGTTTACCATTTATACACCAATTAGCTAAATTCCTCCAAAGAACTGAATTATCAGCAGAAATATAGTAAAGGAAAGCACTTACCCAAATAAATGAACATTAACATATGAGACAAGGAAAATGAGGTCTTCTTTATCTGATTTTTTTCTCCTACAACTTCCCTTCCAAAATTGCTATTTCATGCTATTTCTAAAGTTACCCTAATGCAATTAAATCAATTTTCAGGACCAAAGGAACCCAACAAGTCTCATGTCTTGACTTCATTACTACATAAAGCTGTCTTGTAACAAAAGGACATTTAACATAAATCATAAACCACTTCTCATTTATTATAATGCTGCTTTTACATTCCAGGAACTAAGTTTTCAGTGTGTTTGGTGGGGGAGGGAGGGAAGAACAGCCAGAAGAAGACTGTTTTCGGACAAAGTTTATAAGTCAGCTCATTCACTTAAGATTACTAGCTGAACACCAGGTAAACCAGTTCTGTTCAATGTATTAGAAGTACTATCTCTTTTTCTAAGACAATCTACGTGTATCTCATCCTGAAGAGCGTCATAAATGGCTCATAGATTTGACAACACTAGTTTCTGCCCTTTCTAAATTATACGCTCTACTTTAAAATAAGTAATTCTGAATTTATGTTTTAAAAAATGAAGACTATTAAAAATCCTTTTTAAAATAAAAGGCACTATCAGTACCATCACTCGTATAAATAAGGTAGAACATGAGATTAGGTTGAAGCCCTGCAGAAAGACACCATAAAACATCTGACCAAAATCACATGCAAAACCTGTAACAAGGCCAATACGGAGTGTAGCTTAAATAAGCAAAGTTTTACAGTGGCTGAGAAATCTATAGACACAGAACAGAAAAAAGAACCAACTTGCTAATAATGTATCAATGCAGTATACTAAAATATATCATTGTAATGTAAGAAGGAGTGAGGTATATTAATCTTTACTGTTTCCTAGGATAACTTGCTACAATGCGAGCAATACACCAACAGGCTTACAGCAGAGGTGAAGTCATATGTTTACCATCTTCCTTGAATCCAACTTGGGCAAACTGAAGTTATTCGAAAGGATTCTCCAGACCATAGCTTTAAGCATGTCTAAGAGCTAGCCTAAAATTCACTTTGTGATAGATCACCACAGCTTTCAAAAGATCAGGTGAGAGGTACAGGTACAGATACCATTGGAAGGAATTTCTGGTATTATTTGTACATGCATGTCAACATTGTTAACTACAGTTCAAGATACAGATACATTTCTTCAATGGAGAAGACCTGGGGTTTTAACTTACCAGCGTACTAAAGTGTCATGACTCCTTAGGAGTGGAATACACACACTCCAGTCCCATAGTTCCCGGAAAACTGATTGCTCCTTTTGTAAAAATCTGTAGGCTGCTTCCATAAGGTCCCGTAACTTCATTCGTCTGCGCCCATATCGGACTGTGTTTGCATCTGAGCTCTCCAGGAAAAGCCTCTGGAAAACTGGTGATGTAGTCTTAAAGTATCTTAAAGCAAATCTTTAGAAGAGAAAGAGATGGAACAAAGACATTTAAGCCAGAGGAAAGGAAACCAGCTACTAATAAAAATGCCAGGGCAGAGGTCCTAAGACAGTAATTGATGGTACTAAGAACTAAGGTCTATAACTAACTTTGTCCACACTTGGGAAAGAAAACCACTTCAGCAATCAGCTGACAACAGATACTTTAGATTAGAAATCATTACTTAATTATCAGGAAGAAACAGTACTGCCTTTGGTGAAATCTCTCTGATTACTCTTTTTTACTGAAGAAAGTAATGCTGATTCCTAATGTAATTTTATATTCTACTGGCCTACAGGTCTAATTTTAAATGCAGAGATTTCGGTTGTGAACAATGTTCATGGCAACTGTTTTGCTCTTCTTTAGATCACAGATGAAAAATCACAAAAAGATCTTGCAACATGATTTAATTTTAAAAAGTTGTGTTTGAAACTCGTATTTACTAAATAATTCTTTCCACATTTGTTATTGTGGGAGACAATCCAAATTCTACCACCACCTCTCATCACCAGTGAACGCTGACAAACACATACTCCCCAAGTTCAAACATTGCACAAAGTGACATCACGTTACTCACGGCAAAACGTCAGGGTGGTCAGCAACCAGCTTGCTCATGGCTACACACAGCCTTTCATGCCGATCATGGTTGATCTGGCCACCGGCTTTAATGGCTTCTGCATTTCTTTCCAATAAATCCAACAAGATTGGCCGAACTTGACGGCCAATCAACAGAGTACATTCTTTATCCAGCAGTAACAGTGCTAACATATCGAGGATGCACTGCCGATCCTGCTGAGTCCAAATCTAAAGGAATGGAAAGTAAGAACAAGTAAAATGGAAAATGAGTTGGACTTTTAACTTCACAATTATACATGCAGGATTCAGAGTGAATTTTACAGGAACAAATCATTCAAAATCAGAAGGGAATCCAAAAGTCCCGATGCAAGTACTTAATTGACACACCTCTCCATATTTTAAAATACTGAAAAAAAAAATAGTAACATGCAGAATGATACACTAAATAGGAATTACAAAACAGTCCCAAAATATTAAATTATACTTTACAGTTGAAAAATAAAAACAAAATTACAATTATTTGCTTTAAGAAAAAAATTGGGACAATGTCATAACAACTAATACATCTTTGTTACTAGAATTTTCACTTTCTCAACAGCTTTGTCCCATGAAAGCCATAAAACATTTAAGAATTTGAGGTTTAAAAGAGTTTAAGTTGCTTCGAGTTCACTATCTTTTTTCAAAAAAAAGCATTCAATTGTGCATGATCACAGCCTTATTTCCATAGTTCTAATAGCAGTTACAGCAAGCAATGCTCTTGACAATGAGCAGCAGGTATCTGCAATTTTGAAGTTGAGATTACTTTTTTTTCCTTTACTTTTACATAGAAATGGCCATTTATTGTGTGTGAGAGACTGGAATGTTAAGGATCAAAACAATCGAGCACTTGCAAAAGCATCAGGGTGCTTTGCTGACTGTATGCAAGGTAACAGCCCAAGTGCAGAGGGGGCGAGCACCCACTACTGGAAGCTACAAGCTGGGTTTTGAGCCACATTTGGGAAGAGGCCAGTAAGAAACAGACATTGTGAGGTGGGATAATGCTTTTTATCATGCCAATGTCCTCCCTGACACAAATGACTCAGGTGTGAAAACTCCCCTCTAGGGAAGTACTGGGACATTCACAAGTAGATCTGAAGGTATTCACCCTTTTTCATGGGCCATAACTGGCTGCTGAAGTGAGAGGAAACTGTAATGTCTTAAAATAATAAGCCAACAAAGACCCCCATGATCCACAATGTTATTACATCAGACAGTATAAAACTCCCTGCCCCCAGGGAAGTACCTGTGTGTTCCCACCTGAACATGTATCAACCCACTGAACTGTGTATTTCGTGGGCTTCCCTCAACCCTGACAGACCAAGACTATGACTTCGACCAAGGGACATTTAAATTGCAACAATCAAGTCTCATTGCTGGATCCACAGGTGGGGATATCTTTCTACTGTTATCCTTTCTTTTCCCTAATACATTTTCTTAAGTGCTGTTTTTATGCTTTCATATTGCTATGTTACTATAGCTAATAACCAAAACGGCTACGTATCTCCTTTCCATGCAACCAAATTGTTCTAAAATACAGCCTACATGTGTATATTTATAAACATTGATCATTCAGTGTTGCTTCACTCTAATCCGCCCCAAGGGATCTATTAAAAAGAACCTGAGTTACCCTTGCCTTCAGGGGCAGATCATAACAGTGTGAAACCAAATACTAGGCTTTAGAATACATGTAAAACATATTCACATCTGCTAGGAAAAAAGGAAAGAAAAAAACCCCAACACATATTTCCTTCACATTCCCCCCAATCTTCCTAGAAGAACAACAACCTACTTCTTGTGTCTTATGCTTAAATTTCTCTGGTCTTTGAGCTCTCATGTTATTATCCAAGCACCTCTCCACTTCTATGTTGTTTAACATATAATGCAGTATAAGTAATTCTGAAAATCAGGATTATGAATTTGCACTGAAGCTGTTTTGCTCTTAACTTGGATGCTCCACTCTCCCTCCTCCTTACTGAGTGAACCCTTTTCCTATTCAAGACAGAAATATTCTGTAATTCAGGTAGTGTTTTTAGCAAGACGTGCAGCCAATTGCTGCTCCTCCTGGACTCTTGTTACTCAAGTAAAACCTGCTCCTGAGCTCACAGATGGGCTGGTTTCATTGTTACAAGGTATATAGAGTGCTGAGGTCCTTTGAAATGGTGACCTTCTAAGGTTATACCACTGATGACATCCTTCTACAATACATGCATACCTGTTCAAGTTTCTTGGGTCTCCTGAATTTGAAAAGACATTCACTCCCTAACAGCATGTAAGAAACCAGAAAAACTGCAGTATACATACACTATAAATATCAAACCTATCACATTAATTGCAAGCAGTTTCTTACATGTCTTCTGTTTGTTTTTACAAAACATGATATAAGTTTATCTTCCTGTCATCTATCAGAGCAGGATCAAAAATAATTAAAAAATGGAGTAAGCAAGACACTTTTTGTTACAGGGGATCAGCTTTTGAGTGGCAAAATTATTGACAAGCTGTTCAAAGGCAGCATGGCTCTAAAGAAACAGAAATAAACTCCACTGAAAAAAATAAAAGTACTTTCAGTTTCCAAATCAATTACATCTTTGGCTACCCACACAAGGCACAACAGGGTGCTTAACTTATTAACCAGATCTTTCAGTATCAAATAAAAACAGTTAACAATAAAATAGTAAAATAAATAATATGACTGACTGGGTAAAATTCTGTAAGTACTTGACTACTGTAAGACAAATTCATGACAGTAGCAATTCTGTGAGAACAAGCAGTTTTTTAGTCATTGTGTGTAGTACCCATATAAAACTGTTCAAATATCAGTGGCAACATTGCATTCTACAAAGAGACTGTCTGTTTGATTTCAGAGCCTAATTAAAAATTTTATGGAAAAGAATACTGTCAGACAGGGTTTTTTTAACTAAAGATGGCCTTATGAAATACTCAGCTTTCTCAACCAGTAGCAATAGACAGCTGATCTGAAAATGTTCAAATCTGGGATTGTAAATCTGCACACATGGTTCTGAACAGCTGCTTTAAGAAACCATCATAAAAGACTGTGCCTCCAAACACAGGACATTGTCTATTATTAATAAGACACATGAAGCAGACACACAGTTAGAATTGGGACCTGGAGCCAAACACAATCCCACGCTCTAGCAGCATGTTGCACACCTCCTTCCCAACCTGCATGGCAATTTACTCAGTGCTCACAAGGTACAGAAATCTTCATTAATAACAGCTTAATCCAAACCCTGTGATTCCTAGAAGAAAGGATCACAGCAATGAGCAATTTGGTCCCACACAAAAGCCACATTTCTTTACCAATGGGATGCTTCTGAAGAGTGGGAGGGCATAAGAGGAAGCAAGGGATATCTTTCTTCCCCTCCAACACAGGAACACATGTTCTTGTCTCTGTTCCCTCACACAACAGCTCTGTTCCCTCACACAACATTGTATGACTGTACAGCAATGAATTTTGCTAGATTACCCAAATTAATCCTTCTTACAAAGTCTTCCACTGGGTGAGAGAGTTGAATGGATTTTTCATATCAGCAGGCTCACTGGGTTCAAAACAAGAGAAGCAACAAACAGGTGTGGCTTGGCCTTGGGAATAGGCAAAAAGAAAACAGAGCAGCACCACTCTTTTTGGCAGCTGTCCAGTTCAGTAAGATGAAGCAAAGCACTAGCCTGCTTTCTGAAGAAAAAAAATTAAAAAGCAGAGGGGATATGCAGACTCACAAGGAGCACAAGCTGGAATTTCCTATACCTCTCCCAGCACATCGTCTTTGACAGGGTTGGACAGATCTCTCCCTCAAGAACTTCCTCTTTGATTTTGTACCACTAACAGGCTGTTTCCCAAAAATCCCAACTCTTCAAAAACTAGATGCAAAAGATGACAATACAGCCCAGGATGGAACAAAAGCGCAACACATCTTCCTTTATTTATAATGCTACATGATGTAAAGCCTAATTAGTCTTTTAAATAAAAAGCTGAAGTCATATTTTAGGAGAAAGAAAAGGTCTGCCTTGGTTGCCAGGACATTTTTCTGACAGCAAATGAGTAGCTCTGTGAATTTGGGACAGGTAGGTCACCTCTTTTTCCCTACATTTATTAATATAAGTGAATAAACGCATTTATCAATATCAAATGCTAAGACTGAAGGACTAAAAGATAATTTTCACTGCTACATTGCAAAATGGAAGGCAAAATGAAGGATGCCAAGCTAAACCACCAACAAATTAAAGAAGGAAATTAAGAATGGTGTGCTCGAGATCTCCAGTCCACTTAAGATGGTTCCATAGACTAAACAGAAGAAATACCAAAAGGGGTCAGTTTTTTTGATTTATATCTTTCCATATATGCACAGTGGTAGATGCAAAGGGCAGAAATGAATACGGATATTTTTGCACTAGAGTTCCATTCCTAATAGCATTTTAACCTTCACAGCAATGAACTTCTTTACTGAAATTACACCACCACAGGGAGCCAAAACATATACATTGCAAAAAACTGCACTTAAAATTCTATGCAGGAAGACTTCCTGACACACCTTTGGTGACACACCAAAGAACCAAAAGCACAATACAGCCCTCTGTGGAGCCCTACTGCTTATACAGTTTGCTTAAATTATTCAAAAACGGTAAGGTAGGAAACAAAGACTGGTTTAGAGAGCTTTTCATCCTATTTTCCTCATTAAGAGCACAGACAGTTGCTGTACCTTTGCAGAGTTAAGTTATATACAAATACTCTACAGAAAAGGCTCTAATTCTATTACACACTTAAACAATGGAACAAGACCTTCCATCAACACATTAAACAGCGTCTTACTATGAACCTCAAGACTGTTCCTTACTTAGCAGTTGTGAGCAAGTTTTATTCCATTATGTAATACTGAAGAAATAAGTTGTCAGAAAGACATAATGAAGCTGCAGGGCAAAGGGTTTCCAGAACGCGTGCTTCCTCGGTTACATACAAAGTAACTTGTAGGAAATCAGGTATGACAACTGAAGACGGAGATTGTTTACTGGCAAGATAAACCTAACATAATCCTAGATCTGTAACTTCCCAAGCCTGGAAACAGTAATTCAGTTTTCAAAAGGATGCATAATTGCTAATTAACATGCTGTTCAAGACTCCCTCTATATAATCATTATTTAATAATTTCTACCTAGCAAGACTTTTAAACGTGAAGTGTATCTCCAGTCACCAGAAGGGGAAGGGCAGATCACTTTCCCGATCTCAGCTCTCGTTGACTCACTTCTGGTTCACTGCTCCATCTGCTGCATCATGTATCCACATCGTCCCCGGCTCTATTTCTCAGCTGTTTCTTTCTCTTGGATAGCAACCCTTCATCACTGCTTCCCACCAATTAGCATCAACTCTTCATCTCAGGAATATATATTCATGTCAATTTTACTTTGATCCTGTGATTTCTAGCGACAGAAGAAAAAGCCATCTGTCTACCAACAAAGAACCTTGACTACCAGGATGAAAGCCTTCCCCAACCATAAGTAAGAGACAGCAATCCAGACTAAAAGCCAATATTCTGAAAAAACATGATACTTTAGACTTTTCATCTTCAAACAACTGCAAAATTTCCTAGACACTCAAAAGAGAAATGTGGACTTTGAGCCCCAAAATGTGCACACAATTTCGGGGCTTCAAAAGCTTTATCACAAAACATATTAATAAAACAACATCTGGCGTGTAGTTATCCTGTTATTACATCTCTTCAAAGATTTCAGAGACACAAAGGAGATTGGCCTCAACTCTCCTAGAACGCAGGTGTGCTTTTCAGAGTTCAGGCAGTCAAAGCATGAAAGTGAATATAAGGACCAAGTTTCCAGCAACTACAACTTGTGATTAAAAAAAAAACCTCGAAGTAAACCCTAGGAAATCTACCTCTCCGCCTTTTTATCCCACGTGTCCCACGTGCAGTTTTAAGGTAATTAAAGAAGACAAGCAAATAGCATCAGGGTAGGCACTAGTACTGTCTCAGTGCTTGATAACAACATCCCACCTCTCGCTATCACGCTTCCAGAGTCACCTTAAAGGACATGGAAGATACCGAAAATTTTAAATGCGGGGCAAAATGCCCACTCGGGAGGGGGACTAGAACACAGGAGAGGACCTGCCTCACGGACTACACTCCTGAAAGGGGCGAGGAGGGCAAGACACCACAAGAGAGGGAGGAAGGAGAAGGGACAGGTAGAGAGCGGGGATTCGCTCCCGCAGAGCGGCTCCGCCGCCGCCCGAGGGCCGGCACAGGGCGGAGGGGCAGCAGACAAAGCTGCCGGGCGGAGATGGCGGCACGGGGCGGGGAGCAGGCGACGGCAGCGCGGTGCCCCCCTCCCCTCCACGGTGGTCCCTGCGAGACCCGCCTGGAGGGAGAGCGGGTGCTCGGGGACTTCTGCCGAGCTTCCCACCTGCTTTGCCAGGAATCTGCTCAGCTCTGCGCTGCTCTTCTCGTTCCTGCGCGCCACCAACTGCAGCTGCTCCGCCAGGCGGAACCGTAAGTCCTCCGCCGCCATCCTCCTCTCCCCGCTCCTCCTGCTCCCGCGGCACGTGCGGGCGCGGCGCGGCGGCACCAACTTCCGCCCGGCCTACGTCACGGGAAGCGCAGCCCTGCCCCGCCCCCCGCCCCGAACTACAGCTCCCGACGTCCTCCGCGTCGAACTACAACTCCCGGCGTGCGCCGCGCCCCCTAACCGCGTGGTCCGTCCGGGAGTGGAGCGGGCGGTCTCTCTGGATCAGGGCGCTGGGAGCCCGCCTTCGCGCGGTTGCGTTGGCCCTGTGCTCTCCCTGTCCCGCTCCCTGCTTCCCAGAGAGCCAACTGCCGCTGGATCCGCCCGCCCGCGAGCCCTTTAAATCTGGGTCACGGTCCGGGTCGCGGAGGCGGCCGAGGGCGGGCGGGCAGCTCCGGCTCGGGCGGCAGGAGCGTTACGCCCCCGGTGCCCTGTCCGGCCGTGGCCGCTCGCGGAGCCCCCGCGCGGCTCGCGGGCGGTAACGATGTCCCTGCAGGGGTTCGGAAGCGGGATCGCCGGCAGCAGCAGCCGCCGGGATTGAATTTCGTGTTTCCCGGGAGCGCCGCCGCAACTGCCTCGCCCACGCCCCGCCGCAGCAGCGGGGAACGGCACCAGGTGAGCGCGCGTGTGCCGTGCGGCGCTTCCCCGGCAGCGTCCTGCGGCCGCCGCAGCCTTCACAGCGCCGTCATCTCCGGGCTGGCGCAGGCGGGGCGACAGCGGCTAGCCCCGCCGGGGACAGCGCACGGCTTCCCGCTCCCGGTGCCGGGCCGGGAACGGGGCGTGCGATCGGGGGCGGGGCGGGGCTGCGGGGGGCGGGGCAGTGGACCAGGGGGCGGGGCGCGGCCGCCGCGCGCGCCGCGCTTTGGCGCCAACTGCACGGGCTGGGGGCGGGTCCCCGCTACGTAACGGCGGCGAGTACGCGGCGCGGCTGCGGCCGTTGGCTGGAGCGGCCGCTGGCCCCGCCCCCACCCGGCCTGCGGCACCCGCGGCGGCGGCGGCGAGAGCTGCGGCGGCGGAGTCCGGTGAGTGCTGCGGCCCTGCCCTGCCGGGGTCGCCGCATGGCTCGGCTCGGCACGGCACGGCTCGGCTCGACGGGGCCATGCCCACCTCGGGCTACGCCGGCCCCTCCACTGCGGACACAGCCGCCCGGGCCGCCGGGGGTTCTGGGGGCCGCGACAGAGGTCTCGAGCATTTCCGTCGTGGCGGGAATTGGGGTGGGCGGGAGTCCCTTCCCGCCCGTACAGGGAGGGCGAGGTCTGAGGAGTGAGCAAGGGCCGCTGCCTCTGTACTGCCTGGCCGCTGCTCAGCACTGCTCCGCTCCCACCCCCACCCCTCGCTGCCCCTCATCCTGCCCCCTCCTAATGTCCCATCCTCCTTCTCCACCCCGCCTGCCTCTGCTCGTTACTGGTTTGACTAGCGATATCAGACAAGGGGAAGTTGCTCTTAAATGATCAGTAGAGGAGAAATCGGGATTATCGAATCAGATTGTTTTGACTGGTTAAGATGCACTTTCAGGTAACCTGTTCATAGAATGCAGTACTTCTTTTCATATCAGATTTTCTTTATAGGAGCTATAAGATACAGCTAAATGTCTTCAGAATGCTTATTTGAAGAACAGATAATTTCATACTTGAAAGTGCATTTTGTTCTCTCATTGTAAGAGTTTTCTCATTCTGGTGTTGGATTTTATTGAAGAAGAAAGGCCACGGACAGCTCAGGGGTAAATGTCTTATTTCAAGGTGCTTCTGGTTTATGTTGTTGTTATTCTGTAATTGCCAATTAATCAGTTCTCTTTGCTCTGATGTTTTACTCATAGATGGGGAAGCCATAGAGAGTTTGTATCATGGCAGCGGATGAGGATGGACTGGGACTGTTTGATATCCGCTACGGTGGTAAGATGTGTTGGATTACTTTCTGGATTGCAGGGAATTAATACAAACAGATTTATGAAAATAGATAGGTTCAAAAATAACTTAAAAATAAATTTAAAGTTGAGACAAATACTGGTAAGCTTCAACTGTAATTAAACGGCTGTGGCAGAGTATCATTTTAAGCCTCATCCCTAGTAAGTTTGTATTTAAAACCATAACTGTGCACTTTGGATTTCTGGAGTGTTTTGAGGGGGTGTCTGAATTGGTCTCTCCCCTGTGTTTCATGGTGTATAAGTTACTCTTTGCTGTACCTTAGTGAAGCTTGCATATGAACAGTTAGGGGAATTGCTCTTTTGTTTGCTGTTTGTAAGAGGCTATGTTTTATCATCTGGTGTAGTACCAGTAATCAGGGTGCTCCAGCGTTACTTCCAGCTCCGCAGTTGGTTGACTTAACACATATTTATGAGATTCCCAGCCTCAGAAGGACTGTGGATATTGACATGTTTCTTTATAGAAATAATGTTTGTTGCAGAACTAGAGAGGTGCGCATAGCGGAGATGAGAGTCATAAGAGGCATTGGAAAAAGACATGAAGAGAGACTGAGGAGATTTAGATTAAAATACGTTTACAGAACCAGTTAGTGTGTGAGTAGATGACAATACTAAAGCAAATTGTTTGAATTATGATACAGACTGCTACAGTACTTTCTTTTTAGCAAGAGATGTTTCTTTTAACAGTAGTGTTTTTATCATATCAATTCTTTTGGCTTTTAGTTGAATAGCTTTTGTATTCAGTGTATTCTAGAAAACAATTTCAAATTTAGATCAAGTTTATTTATAATTTTAAAATTTATTTGTACCTAAAGCCATATAATTTGCTTCGTGCACAGTTCTTGTATTTAGGAACTGATATTACAAGATTGTCTTTGCTCCCTGGTGACTAAAAATCTTTACTCCACGGTAGCAATACATTACTGGATAAAATTCCCTTGTCTTTTACTAGTTTGTGCTATTACTTTTATTATTCTCTACTGGTCTAGGATCACAGCTACACTTACTTTATGGGAAAGGTAGAGGTTGGAGTTTACTAAATTATTTATTACTTTGGCCTTTTTTTTTTTTTTTATTTTCATTGCTTTAGCTGAAGCTTCTCCCTTCAAGGAAGGTGACGACAGCTCAGTGGATATTTATGATGGCTTGGACAGCAGTTTGTCGGTTTCTGGTAGGTTGATTGTGTCTTGCTGTTTGGCTTGGAGCATTATAGAGTCTCTGCTTCTTAGGCTGATTTCCAGTAAAGCAAGTGGCTTTGAACTACTTGTTAAAATTCAAGACATATGTTAGACTGTATTAATGGAGCAGAGAATTCTTAGATCTATTAGCTGAATGAATGAAAGACGTTTTTCCTGTGATACTGGCTATTTTAAGAGGCTTGGGCTTGATATAGGACATTTTAGCTTGGAAAAAACACCTTTATTTTGTGTTTTTGTAAGCTTTTGGATCAGATCAAACAGACACTGATCACTAATTCCCCAGTGAGAGATCCAAAACATACTTCTTGTATGATACAGTATGTTCAGGAGACCCTTTTAACCTTTTATTTTCCAAATAATTTGGCATGGTAATGTAAATTAATTTCCCTTCTTTGAAGGTAAGAAAAAAATGAACCCAGCATGTTCTTTTTTAGGAGCCTTAATGTGCTGTTCAATGGAAGGCTGTTTCTGATATTTAAGCAATTATTTCTCTACTGACCTTACTACTGTAAGACCATTGAATTTTTATGGGAGAGCTATACCCTACAGACATAAAGCATCTGTATATCTTCCTTGCTTTTCATTTTGCATTTCTTAAGTCAGTATTTCACATATGGAGATGTGTTGTTTAGTAAATGTAAAAGCCAGAAGAAGGAATAAAAATGCAGTGAAAACAATCTATATAGTCCAGCTCTGAAGGACCTTGTTTTTTTTGAATTTGAAGAGAGGAGCGGTGAGATTTTTGCTCTGTACGGATAAGATGTTGTTTGTATGTCCTCTTGCAGTGTGGTGTTAATACTTTTTGCATTATGGTATTGTCCAAAGGATTGGAGCACAGCTTGGATAGCTAACTTCATTTATTTCTCTGCAAATGAATCTGTATTTCAGAGCCAGGTCCTGTGTCATAAGCCAGGTCCTGTCAGTTATGCATATTTGCTGAACAGAGTACACAGGCTGATTTGAGGAAAAAGCACTGTTATCTAAATAATTGGAATGCTTGGGTGTTGGGTTATTGGTTGGTTTTGGTTTTTTTATTTCACTTTCATTTCACTTATGGACAACTATCTCAAGAAATAGTGTATGTTATTGCAACGTGATATGTCATAAGTATCTAATAGTTCTTTATTTTGTTTGTTGTTACCTTGTGAGTACAAAAAGTAAAAACAAAATGCACAGGCAGCATAGAACAGCATACTCAATGCAACGTGACTAGAAAAATACCTTTATCCTTATGTAATCAATTTTCTTTATACAGACAATTTTGCTCCAAGTTCTACTCCATCTAGAATCAGCTTAAATTTATTTGATGAGATATTAATTGAAGAAGGGACTGCAAAGAAAGCATCCTACGATGAGGTATGTATTAATGTAGAAAAAAATCTGTTTGGGGTTTTTTTTTGTTCCAAGTTTTCTTGTGTGAAACAGAAAATGTTGTCAGCATGCTCACATTGTTGTTAAATAGGCAAACTGTTTTTAAATAAGTAAAAACAAGACTGTGCTAATAAACTGTTATGTCAACAAGCCCATTAGAATAAGTGAATCTGTCACTCTGTAACGTGGTCTGTTCTCACGTAGTATCCTTTGCTCGCAGTTTGCACGCAATTATATCAGCTACATTATGGGAAAATGTATTGTAATTTTCCTCTAGTCAAGTATCTGTTCAGATGTCTGATACAAAGCTAGTCTTGACATTTCTCCCAGCAAATTTTACTAGAGTAAAGCAGACAGGTCATGGATTTATCTTGAATTCTTTCCTTGAGACTGAGAATAGCCATTTGCTTCTAACAAATCAACAGAACACTCACTTCTGGAGCACCACCTGTTCTGGCCCATAAGACACATTTAAACAGCGTAAAAGGGGCAGACATCCACAGATGTTAAAAGAAGCAGGAGCAAAACATCCAGGAGTCTACTGAGTGATGTCACTTTGAAAGTTTGAGAGCAGTGGACTGAATGGAAGTTGTCCATTCTTCTGTGAAAGCTTTGTCCCTATCTAATTTTAAAGAAGAGCTCATGCCAAATTTATTTTATTTAATTTTGTGATCCTAACAGGATCGTGTCCTTTGCAGCCTGAGTTTGTTTGTAGTAACTTTTTGTTGTGTTTTTCCTTATCTGTTTCGTGTTACATAAAATCTGAGAAGCAAGTCCCCATCTATTTGGCGCTCAGAACTCCTGCTCCTTGATAATGATGTCATTAATTTCACAGTAATATGACTTCCTGTTATTCTTTATTACTGTTAGGCAAGCAGACATAGATTTCCTCTTGTCTGAGTGTTTGTGGTGGTTTAGAGACCTGCATACCAATTGGAGCCTTTTGTTTAAATATGGCTTTAATATGTTACTTTTGGTTAAAAAACAGAGCTGTGTAATATGCAGTACTGTGTTAACTAACTATAAATGTAGAGATGTAAGTTTTCTCTATAATTAACATTTTCTGCACTTCTGTGCTGTGAATTCTTCTCTCTTTGACAGTTGCAGGCTGAATATGAAAAATGTCAGCAGCAAATTAAAGAGTTGATGAAGAAATTTAAAGAAATACAGGCACAGGTACTGTAGTTCAAAGGGAAACGTGGTCAAGATTTATGTAAAGAAAATTGAATGTTGCTTTGAGAAGGCAATTTCATGCTTTCCAGACTTGATCCATGTGTGGTTGGTAGAGCAGCCCTATAGGTGCTAGGAGCTTGGTCTGCCTAGGATAGTTGTTGGGATAGCCTACTGACAAAATCAGTAGGGACATTTGTTTGTTTCATGATGTTGGGTGCAGTGAGACTTTATTTGCTTAAAAGCTGTATTTCATCTTCTTAATTAGAAAATAAGCATGTCAAATGAATAGTTGTCAGAAAGGTATCCAGTATTCTTGGTTTTTTTAATGCACTAGGGAGGGGGTTGCAAAGGTGCTTGAGGTATCACTAGAACTGGAAGAGGATGTCTGTGTTGCTTTGGACATAGTGCCTTTTTGATAAATCTGAACGGCTCTTCAGCTTGAGCTAGTGTTCCCATGCTGTGCCATTCTACAGAGATAGATTATTTGAGGCAATTCTGCAATGTGCTCTACTGTGTATTACAGATAAGTCCGAAAGGTTTTATGCTTTGCAGTGGTAAACAGCTGCTGCCCTGTGATACTTCTGTATTGTTTTCTGCAAAACTTGTCCACCTTTCTGAGCAGGCTTTGCTGAGGACAATTAACAAGTGAAAGGACTATCTTCAGGATTGACAGTTGTGGTTCGAGAACATCATATCTAGAAATTTTAGAGTGATAGAACACCCAAAGTTGATTTTGATACCTTGAAAGGAATACAATTACCCTATTTCTGCGAAAGTGCTTAAAAGCTACATCTCTCATTTGACATAGTGACCAAGAAAGCAATAAATTGTGTAAGACATTTTAAATAATGACCAGGAATACAAACATGAGCGTAAATGTGAGTGATGTTAAAAAAAAAAAAAACAAACACAAACTTCTTTGGATCTCAGTAATTCTGACTTCTCCAAAAGAGTTTGTAAACATCCTACTGTCAGTTTGCAAAGGGTGGGATATTTTTCTAGTGGTTGACTTGCACTGTTTTTCATTACATGTTTGGATACCCAAGCTAATTCTTGTTTTTTCTCTTCTTCTCTCTTTTGCTGTCTGTTTTGTATACATTTAAAATAGAATGTCATTCTACAGAATGAAAACCAAGTCCTCAAAAAGAATATTTCAGCCCTTATCAAAACAGCAAGAGTGGAAATTAACCGTAAGGATGAAGAAATCAGTCATCTCCATCAAAGGTACAAATAGACAGTGGAACTGAAAACATAGTTTTTGTCTGATCATGTTTATATACTTGTTAGAAATTTTTGTGTGTATTTAAAAAAAAAAAGAAAAAAACCATTACTCAGTAAATAATTGTGTGATTTAAAATTATTACAATCAGAGGAAATATGTAAATATCTTCTTTGCCTGATGAGATCTTTGGTTTCTAATTAAGAACCATAAAGGAATCCAAAGGCTGAGCATTCGCATGAATGTTTCAAAGCAGATACTATCTTACACAGTTCAGCTTCAAAAGTGGTCTGGTTTATGGCCTCAGACGTGAATTCCATGCAACTTTTCAGACAACAAGTGAAAGTAAATAGATTATATAATGCTTTTATGTCAAGATAGGAAATCCCTGTGTCCAGTGGTGGAGGATAGCAACTAGAGAATTCTTGGTTATTTTTGTGTACTATTGGTCTTACTGCAAGGACTTGAAAACAGTAGAGTATGGATGGGAGAGTAGCTGAGAGTATGGCCTCTGAACCACATGAATCCAGAGCAGGTGTCCAAGATACAGGACCCCTAGCTTGTCACGAGATCACCTCCTTGTCACTTGTGTGACATCAGCCACATCATTGGTTTGTTTGTATTTTAGTTTGACCATTTGATATTTTCTTGCGCCAAAAGGTGTCATAAAGAAGGTTCATTTGACACTACTGTGCTAAAGGCTATAAGCATATTAACTGCAATTATTTTTTTCTAACTACTGAAAATTACCACACACAATCTGATGGAGGTCAAGAGGTTTTAACTTGTGTAATTCTTTCAGGTGACTGGCTTTGACACAATAGTTGTCATTTTCACACACTTGAGTGCAGTATTCTGAGTTTTAAATTACATTGTTTGGAAAATGCTTAATTGTTCTGAATATTTAACCTCATTAAATACTTTACAAGTTACATTGCAATATAATCTGATGGTGATTAAAATTTATGAACAAGGTATTTGATCTAAGTATTTTGGAAACATCCATCCTGGAAAATTGTGGGTAAAGTAGCACTTTGAGGTCTTAGAAACATGCCATGCCTGCTGCATGGTTTATAATAAATTACCTTATCTTAAACAATGCACCTGTCTGTGAAGACTATTTCAAACTTAATATCTCTGAGGGAATTGTTAGTGCTTATCGAAAAAAATCCCCAAACCCCAACTATTAGAAAAATCCCACAACACCAAATGAACACCACTTGGATACAGTTACATTAATCAAACATGTATATAGATTTAATAACCAGCCTAAAGCACAGCAAAAACTTATCAGTTTCAATGAAATAGAAATATAAAAAGGGGTTTTGTGTTCCAACAGCTGCAGCATTGTTTGTGTTCAACCCTCAGTTCACATCACAATGTCACATTTTTGGAGTAGAGCC
This sequence comes from Lepidothrix coronata, assembly GCF_001604755.1. Lineage (NCBI taxonomy): Eukaryota > Metazoa > Chordata > Aves > Passeriformes > Pipridae > Lepidothrix > Lepidothrix coronata. The sequence goes on from NW_016690184.1 coordinate 11,170,623, forward strand.
AATTGTAAGCTGTTCATTTCAAATTTAAATTTACTGTATTGGCCCACAGGAAATGTTCAGTTCTATAAATCAAAACCAACCCCATTTTGTATTGGAGAAAAATATGGAATTATTTTACACTTGCATTGAATCCTTATGACTGGATGCTGAATCATCATAGAATTTCAGGCCAAAACTAAATGTCTGCGTAGCAGCCACTTCATCTTTGACTCTAAAATGGAGCCAGACATTTCATGGTTTACTGCCATCATTTGTTGGTGTAACTTTTACTTCTGTTTCCTTCTGTATGAATTAGACACGATCATTCTTTCTATGTAGCGAAGAGTAAGAAGGTTGACATTGTCTTTAATCACGTTATTTTAATGAAATGTTTTGTTGAATATGGTAGAAAAGTGTCTGTTTTCTTTTTTGGGTTTTGTTGTGGGGGGGGTTGGGTTTGTTTTTTTTAGAAGTGAGGTAACTGATGCGTTCATCAGTAAGGAGTAGAAGTTTAGGCCATACAGGCTACATGTGCCCTTTTTAAATGGATTTTTTTTTAATTATTTTTAATATGATAACCTTTCAGCAGTAGCATGTGGCCTTGATAAGGCTTGATTATCTTAATTTACTTCTTGTTTTCTGTAGCTTGCAGCAACTTCCAAGCATGGTAGTATATTTGCTTACTGGGTAGAGTGAGGACAGTCACATTATACCTATTCTTTTGGTTGCCAGTTTAACAAATAGTAAACAACTGAATTGCTGGGTTTTAAATTATTATTATTTTAAATCACTAATGCTGTAAAGAACAACTTTTTTTTTTTTCCTGGAGGGAAGCTCTTTGCAATGCTGGACAATGAAATACTAATTAGAGTTATTGAAATGGTTAGTTAGGCCCAGTACAGCGTTTTTCCACAAATCTTGCCTTTTCTTTAGATGAATTTCCTTTGGAAAATATGTGTATAAATTATATTCTTTTGTTGTGTGCTAATGGAAATTATTGAATTTCCCTTTTTCCACCCATTTTTTTCCAAATTGAAACTGAAACTGTTAACAATTTTTAGAGATATATGGATTCATTGCAGTTCAGCTTTAGTTACATATAAATAAATTCAAAAATAACATAAACAACTCTTTTTCTTTTTATAAACAGGCTAGCAGAATTTCCCAATCATCGAAGTATTTTCACCAGAACATACCTTCCAGGATCAGCTAAACCAAATGATTCCAAATTCAGACTTTCTGATTCAGGTGACAGTATAAAGATGGAACATAGAATGAAAAGTGACTGTTCAAAAGATACATACCACACTTACTCAGCTTATAGTGCAGACACTGGGAAGTCTGGCTCTGAAAAAAGTAACACTCCATATTTGCTGAGATACCCTCCTGAAGAGCTCTGCAACGATGATACTCGTATGTGTCCACTGAGCTATGACCATGCTTCCAACAAGGATAACAGAAAAGAAAGAAAAGACATTAAAAGTAATGAACAGTGCAGTAGGGGAAATGTCGGCAAATACAAGAGAGAAGTACATCAGAGCACTGGAAATGATGGTGACAGTGAAGAGGGGAATTCAGATCTTCAACAGAAGCTGAAAACCCTTTCAGAGAAGGCTAGTAAAAATGAGTTGCAACAAAAAAGTCAGAGCATCAAACTCAAATGTAGTCCAAGTGTAGAAAGAAGAGTAGAAAGGGGTGTTTCTTCCTGGGAGAAACAAACAGCTGGTAAAGACAGATTTCAAACAAGAGGTGAATTGTATGCTGATGAGAGATTACAAAATGCATTAAAAAAAGACATTAAAACACATGATAAAGGAGAAAAGCATGCTGGCCAAAAAAATAAACCAAATGAAAAGCTGCAAGGACATCCAAGGAGGTCTGGAAGGGGGAGCAGTCCACACTCAAAGAATGAACATTCAAAGAGTCTTCATGAATCACGTAAATGTCGTCTGGAAGAGTCTAGAAAAGTAAAACATATTGACAGCAAGAGAGACAGGGGAACGGATGATCATACCTCTCGAGAAGGAAGAACTTCACCTTCTAATTCCAACAGCAGAGAGCATAAATATGCACGCTTGAAGGAAAGCAGTAGTAGATACGAATGGGAAACAGCACATTCCAAATCAGAAAGACACAGAACTGAAGAAAAAAGGAAAAGAGAAAGAGAGGATCAGGATGAAAATAGGCATTTTAGAAATGAAAAAAAACTTGCAAAAAAATTTTCTCACCAGTCTGTAAAAGACTCCAAGAAAGGTACAAATGTTACAAAAAGTAAGAGAAACAAATTCTATAAGCTGGAAGAAACATCCACAGTAGCAAATAGCTTAAAAGACCATAAAGTTCCCAAAAGTAAAGATAACCACACTGGGACAAAAAACAAAGACTTAAAACTTAGCTTTATGGAAAAGCTAAATTTAACTCTTTCTCCTAATAAGAAACAATGTCTCTCTGCAACAGATGGACTTAAAACACCTTTTCGAAAGGCTGCTGACGAGAGAGGAACAGAGCTCACACTGCAAGCACAACTCTTGCATTCTGCCCACCCCATAGGCTGTGATCCCATGGAGCAAACTCTGCAAGTTCTGGACGGTGAAGCTCAGAGCAACATGGAACCAACACTGCCTGTTTCTGTCAGTTCTGAAAATGAAGCCTCAAAAGTCACAGCAGCAGATCCAGCACAGTCTGCAATGTTGCCAGCAGGGGCAACTGATGAACCGATCTCAGAAACCTTACCAGAAGCAGAAGTGGGTCAGGTACAGCCCCAAGTCTTGCCAGGAGCAGCAGAGGTGCTGGTTCCTGATGTGGTGCAGGCTGACACGTTGTCAGGAGCTGCAGAGGCTTGTGATCTGGTTGAATCAGAAGTCTCAGTAACAGCAGTGGCAGTGATGGGGCTGAACCACCCTGTATCTTTACCCCTGGAGGTGACAGGGAGTGTGACAGAGTGTGAAAACTTGCCTGGGACAGGGGTGGGTGTGATGCAGGATGATAATGTACCAGCACCAGAAGTCGCACAACCTGAACCTGCCAGTGAAAGTATGGGAGCCCTTCCAGAGTCAGCAGCAGGGAAGAAAGAGGAAGATGAAATATGGCTAGCTGCTGACATGGAAAGCTCTGCAGACCAATGTGGCTCTCAAAATATTGTCTTAGATGAATCAGAAGCCAGAAGTTCTGGTGACGTGAAGTCCTCTGATGTTGCAGATGGTATCAGTGAAACAAAACTAGACTCTTTAATGCGAGTAATGAGGGATGATGGTAACTTGGCTGCAGAAAGTGTTAAGTATCCCACTGAGAAAAAGGATATCTGCAAAATTAGTATGAGTACATCCCAGTCACTGGACAGAACTATGATAACTGATAGGGATGAACCACTGGTTGATCAGAATGCTTGTGATCTAGAGACAGACCTAGCTGATATCAGAACAGCAACAACATCTTCTCTCAGTGGTGAGATGTGTCCTGTAACTAAAGAGAGGGAAACTAACCCAATTCCTGTTGATGATGACAGCTCAATACTGAGCATTGATCTCAATCACTTGAGGTATATTCCGAAGGCAATCAGCCCATTGAACAGTCCAGTGCGCCCTTTGACTAAACCAGTAAAGATGGAAAGTCCCTGTAAAGGCCTTGTGAAGACTTATAACAAAGGTATTTGTATGTGTATGTTCTAATTTCTTTTCTACATTAAGGCTTAGAAGATCCACTCGTGGAAAGCAGAAATTACTTTTTTTAACTCCTTTCTCAAAGACATAAATTGTTTCTTCTTAAGATGCATATGTTTCTGTGGTCCCTTTTTTTTGTGGTGGAACCACTTAATGTTGCAGCCAAGATTGTAGCCATTTGAATATTCACGCTGTAAAAATTGGAGCTAGTCACTACTGACAGATGACTGGTTGAAATAAGAGTTTTGTATTAACTTATTAAAAAATGCATATAAGTTTCTTAATTTTGCCTAGGTTTGAGTAGATCTTGTTAGGTTTTTCTCTGAAATTATGGAGGCAAAAGTTACCTAGGATCATGTTCTTTCAAATATTTGTGAGAAAACTGAAGAGAGTATTTGAGAGTAGCTTAGAAGTTTAAATTTCTTACTAGAAGAGGAACGATAGGGTGGCATTGAAATCTGTTTTCTTATGTTTCAGACCATAATCCTTTGCAGGATTATTAAAACATTAATAGGTAACTTGTTCTCATTGTGTTTTCATTGTGAAACTGTTCAAAGAAAAGCCACATATTGTATATAAATGTTAGTCCATAATTATGTGACAGTTATAATTTAGCTTGTGCAGAGTTCAGAGAACTTGTTAAACTAAATGGAAAGAAATTCAAAACTGATGGAAAGTGCTATATTTTTCTGTTTTCAATTGATGTATTTTTGAGATAATTCACGTGTTTGGTGAAATGCTGAGGTCCTTTAAAGCTCAAAATTTGCTCAAAATAAAGCTCAATTTGCCCTTTAAAACTCAAAAAAATCCCTTAAACTAGCAGCTGCTGAAGCAAACCACCCAAACTTGTTATAGCTCAAACTTCCTGCCGGTTTCAAACAAACAGGTCTGAACAGTCAGTTTACAGAAGAAAAATATCTGTTTAATAATTGTATTCTTTATGATGATTAGCAAACTGTTTTTCTTTCATAGATTTAATTCCTGAAAGTACGGTTGTCATCTGTCCATCAAAGAATTTGTCAAAGGAGGTAAACAAAGAAAATCAAAAGCCTATTAGCATGTCTGATGAACACTTAGAGGTGGAGTCTCAGCTAAGTCTCTCTTCAGATGAAATAGAAGAAGGAGAAATTGTAAGTAGCGATGAAGATGAAGAAGAATCTAAACCAGAAAGAGGCTCTCAAAATACAGAAAAGTCAGGACCAAAAGCTTCTTCTGAGACACGAAATTTGACCAGCAGTCCACAGAATCAAAATAGTAAAACTGTGCGTTGCAATGAAGATAATAGAAAATTTGTTTCTGTGAAAGTAAGCACAAAGAAGAACAGGGAGAGGCATAAAGGTCAGACTTTCAAAGTCAGATCTTCAAGGGATATTAAGAACAAAACTGTGAGCATTGCTTGTCTTGAAAAAATAGTTCATGTTATTGTTGAACCTTCAAATATACAAGAAATCATGCAGATGCTAAGAGCTGTACGAAAACAGATGAGGAAAAGTTACATGAAGTTCAAGGTACACTTCCCAGTTCAGCATTTTCACAGAATTATAGAATCTGGGATCATAAATTTTACAGCATTAATAAGATACTTGAACTTTTCCAAGATGTGTACGTTAGGCGATACATTAAAATTGAATATCTGTGATATTATAGAGTCCAAACTTAAAAAAGTTAAAAAGAATGCAATAGTGGACCGTCTTTTTGAACAGCAAGTGTCAGATATGAAAAAACAGTTGTGGAAATTTGTAGATGAACAGCTTGATTACTTATTTGAAAAGATAAGGAGAATTATAATAAAGCTATGTGATGTGGGAAATGGGAGTGAGGAGGGTAAGTTTGAAAGGGCAGGAGAGCAAAACCACAAGATTAAAAATGATGTTCAGAGATCAAGAAAAAAGTCCCTGAAAGCCAGTTCTCAAAAGCCTGAAGAATATATCATTTCAAAGCAGATTGTAGATTATCAACAACCTAAGTGTCACCATGAGAAAAATAAAACAGGTGCACCAAAAACTGCCTTTACAAAATGTCTTAACTCCATTGATAACACAAGGAATTCTCAAACAAAAGTGCACCTCTCTAAAGAGAATAATTTGCAAGGCACTCTTACTCCATTGAAGGCTGTAAAATATGAAAAGGAAGGATTCCAGCTATCCAGAGATGCTAACAAGTCTGATCTTAGTTATGAACTTCTCACAGAACAACAAGCATCCAGTCTTACATTTAATCTTGTAAGTGATGCTCAAATGGGTGAAATTTTCAAAAGCTTATTACAAGGTTCTGATCTCTTGGAAAAAAATGGTGGCAATATCAACAGAAATGAATGTGAATTCAGGACTCCAGAAAAACAGTTTTTAGGCAGTCATAAATGCAGAGGTAATGCTGCAGAATTGGGGCAGGAGATTGCTCCAAAGGAGGCATGTGTGGAATCTAAACCAGAACAGGATATTAACTGGACTGTTGTTTCACCTGTAAGAGCTCCCTCATTAGCATCCAGGACTCATATGCCTGTTGATCCAGATGTGCTGGATGAGAGCTGTATGTTTGAGGTTTCTGCAAATGCAGCTTCATGCAAAGAAGATGAATGCAATTTACAGAAGAATAAATTGTGTGTTTCTTCTATCCTCCTTGAAGATTTGGCTGTTTCTTTAACTATTCCATCACCTTTGAAATCAGATGCTCACCTCAGTTTCCTAAAACCTGAGAATAATTCTGGCTCAACTCCTGAGGGTGTTGTCAGTGCACATTACAGTGAAGATGCGCTTCTTGGAGAGGAGGATGCCACTGAACAAGACATTCATTTGGCCTTAGAATCGGATAACTCCAGCAGTAAATCAAGTTGTTCATCATCGTGGACAAGTCGACCTGTTGCTCCCAGTTTTCAGTGTCGCCCCAGCCTTCCAATGCAAGCAGTAATCATGGAGAAATCCAACGATCATTTTATTGTAAAGATTAGGCGTGCAATGCCATCTGCCTCACTAGCATCTGATCACATGGCTTCAGTGAAGGAGGTACAGGCATCCTCAACAAAGATTGGAAAAGAAGAAATAAGAACTGGGGGAAAAGAAAGGGGCAGTCAGAGTGCAACAGCAGCCACTGTGAAAGAAACTGTCAAACCAGATGTGGTTGAGATGGATCAGTTGCCTCATGTCTGGGCTGAACACGAACAAAATGGTGCCTTACCTCAGGTTCCGAAGGAGTCACATAATAGCATTGGAAAGGAAGAAACTACAGGGTTGCTTGGACCCTCAAACACAGAGAGCTGCGACACTGAAAGCCCAGATAAAAGCTCTGAGCAATCTGAGGCACACAAGTTGGAAGTATCCAAAAATATAAATGAAATGCATGTTAGATCTCAAGCTTCTTTTCCTGCTGAATGCAGCATGAAGTCATACATAACTTTAGCAGACGATATTGTCAGTGGAACCTCATGTCATGCAGTGGAATCCAGAGCAGATAATGGGACACAGGCAACTTCTACAGGAAACCCAGAAGTCAGTGATAAAAAGGAAGAACTTAAAGAGTGCTTCGATGCATCTATAGACTTAACAGAAGAGCTTTCCAATGAGACTGTAGCAGGCAAATGTAGTCTTGAAATAAAACCCACTTCAAAGACTGGTGGAGGGTGCCAGATAAGTATAGATGATAAAACAAGTAAAAAGAGGAAAAAGGAGGCTGTCAAAGATAATTCCAACTCAAAAAAGCAACGAAAAGAAACTGACTCAGGAGGTGAGGGGAGCGATGAAAGTGATGTCAAATCTGAAGAAATAAATTCTCCACCCAAACAATGCTCCAATAAGAACGAGCTGCAGCAGAACAAAGACTCTTCTCCTTTGGTTTCATCTCCATCGTCACCTAGCCTGTATGCCAAAAACATCATTAAAAAGAAGGGAGAGGTAGTAGTTTCCTGGACAAGGTAATTTCTGATTTGATTCATTTGATTGGCTTAGCTTTTTTTTTTAAACTAGGTGATATACTGGAAAGAGGGAAGACAAGGATATTTAGCCAATCACTGAAGTTATTTAGTAGCTCTACATCCTGCTGTCAATAGTGGAGTGGGAGCCTCCTATCTATGCAGGATAGCTCTGTGAGATTGATGTCCATCACTTACCCAGGTCTCCCAAAGCAAGTGTCCTCTTTGCTTTGCTTTTTAAAGCTTACATGCCTTAACAAATAACAAGACCTACTGTATTGCACTGTCTGTACTTTTTATTTCCCCTGCCCATATTTTTACTGTCCAAAAATTCCAGCCAGGCTTGGTAGGGGATGGAGGTCTTTGATTTCCTCCGCTTAGAAGGCATGAGAGCAGTTTTTTGTTTTGAGGTCTAGGCTGGTCAATCTGCAGAAATGTACCAGTCAGCAGTTCAACCCATATATTACAATTAGCAGGATGTGGGTGATAAATGACTGTATGTGTTGAAAATGCATGCAAAATTATTGTGGTGTATTCTTACTTTTAAGAAACTATAGTTGGCAGGTTTTGCTATTCTTGCTACAACTCGATACAATCGGTGCTTTATAAAGGGCTTCTAAAATTTTCAGAACAGGCTTTTCTAAACTATAGTTCAGATATGAAGTAAGTTTCTAGGTAGCATTTTGAAAGAAAATTAACTCCTTCATGGAAAAAAAGACAGCAAAAGCTAATTTGATTTTTAACGTACAAACCAATGAGGTAGGAAGAGACTGTTACAGTTTTCCTCAGGAATATGACTAGGTTTTCAGTGTCACAGTTTTTGTCTATCTTAGAACAATACCTAAAAAAACCCAGCTTTATTTAAATAAGTAGTCATTACATTTTTCCTTGAAATGGAAGAAATTAAATATCATTTATTGGAATGTGACAGCTTTCAACCGAATATAATGACTGTGTCTATACGTTTTGCCTAAATTCATTAATGAGACAAACAGCACATCGGTGACACATATTAAAGAATTGACCTCCTGGTTCTTTATTCTCATGTGAACAGTAGATGTGCTCTGAGTATGTTTGTTACAGTAAGCCACTTACAGAAGTCAAACACCTCTCTGGTTAATCTTTGAATGGCAGCAGGCCATAGGTGAAAGCTGCTGTTTAGCCTTGCAAACTGAGGCAAGTCCACTTGGAACCACTGACCCCTATTGAATTTATGAGTTCTTTTCGATTCCAGTTTAAGTGTCTGCTTTAGAATCTTAAAACTCTTTGACTTTGGCTTGGTGCTAACTCTATTATAATAATCCTGCCATTCCTATTTGTGGAGCATAATCTCCACTACAACTTGTTTGTACTAACTCTTGTTTCTCTGTGCTGGTAGAGGAGAGGATGCTCTGTAAATTCATTGCTGCTGTTTTAACTTCTTTTCAGTGGTTTGGATATACTCAAAACTTTTTATATGCCTGTATGTATTATTTTATTTGTGTGCATGTACACAGCTATGTGTATTAATATTTTAAAAATGCATTTTTGTTATAGAAATGATGACCGAGAAATTTTACTGGAATGTCAGAGAAAAGGACCATCAAGCAAAACCTTTGTTTCCTTGGCCACTAGGCTCAACAAAAGCCCAAATCAGGTGGGTGATATCGTTCTTATATTTGATAACAGCAATGGCCTACGTTTACAATTGCAGTTGAACAAAAATCTCTAGAGGTCTTCTGCACATTTGGAGTTGTCTTTTCCATGTCTTCTCTTGGGGGGTTCTTGGAAAAATAAGAATCTTAGATTCTCCCAGTTGTGACTTAAAAATATACATTATAGAAATATTATGGTCCAGAGATTCCGCAGTACCTGTTTGATTGATACCACTCATAAGCCAGGAACAACAGGATTGTTTATTGTTGGATCAGCTCTTAGATAAAGAAAGACAATTTGGAGAGGTTCAAAGCCTTTGCACACATTTAATAAATTAGAAAAGTATTAAAATTAGAGCTGAAAAAAAAAGTACCAGGATTGTGCAGAAAGGGCATTTTTTTAATGAAAATGCTTTTTTTTCATGCACTTTTTAATTATGAAATTTCAAAAGACAAAGGCGTCAAATTGATGTAGAATATTTTCAGAGGGGTTTACATATAGCTTTGTACATGTCTTGAATGGCTGTCTTAATCTGTATCCTGCAAATCTAAAAAGGGAGAAACCTCCATTTGACTGAGTTAGGAAATCCTGCATGCTTGGGATTTGGCTTTTAGGATGTTGTATTGTGTGGTTGCAGGGTCTTTGGGAGGTTTAGAAGCTGTTGGGGTGGCTGGTTGGGTAAAACAGTGTCATCTGTGCATTCATACCACTCTTCCCAGTTAGCTGTTTGGTGGATAGTCCATATGCTATAGCAATATGCATGTAAGCAATAAGAAATACTAACTTAGAGTTGAATGAGTTCTCTATGTAAGGTGTAGCTATGCTAAACAAAAAGATGCTTGACTCTCGTCTACAGACCAGTTTTGTAAAATCCCTAGTAGGAACATTACTCCATAATGAGCTGTAAATGCCTGAAGCAACAGTTATACAAGAGGGTAGAAGATAACCAATAAACTGTGCTTTTTGTGGAGTACAAAATAAGCTTTTGTCGTTACATTTGAATCTTACACACGGTTATACCTGCAAAATTCTGGGCTCATTGACTTTGAGGCCTTCATTTTTTAACTCCTTCTTGTAGAGAAACCTGTGTTAAACCAGTAGTTAAGCTCCAGGTTAACCACAGAGAGCTAGAGCCATTTCAGGTGTCAAAGGTATAGGAAGACTTCCTAGATCTAGTTAATCTGTTAATAATGGCGCTCTTACAATTTTCCTACTAAATTGAAAGCAAATAAAATAGTGGTGGTCTTAAAACACTTTATGCTGTCAGATGAATCTGTCTTGGTAGATATGGAAATCTGAGGCCTTAACGGTATGTCTGTTTTTTGTCTCCATTAGGTTTCAGAAAGATTCAAGCAGTTAATGAAGCTGTTCAAGAAATCCAAGTGCAAGTAAAGTCACACCAAGTTGCCTCATGATTACAGGGCTTACTTGCTGTTACCTACAACGATGGACCACAACCACTGCGTTCAGGCAGTGGGATTACTGACAGATATCCAAGCCAGAATACTAAATTTGGTAAATCTGGCACACTATTAATTATTTACTTGTCTGTGTTTCCTCTGAAGTTCTTTAACAGAGTAACACAGCGGGAACTTCACAAACAAAGCGACCAGGAAAGAATGGGCTCATACAAATGGAGCAGCATCATTTCAAGGGGATGACATCTCTGGTTGGTTAAATGTGTTCTGTAAGCAGAGATAAGGGTGTGCAGTCAAGTCAAAGCTTTTGCTTTGATTGCCAGAGTACTGCACTGTTTGATATCAAACTGTGATCTTAAAAAGTTAGAGTGGTTTGGAATCAAATTGGTAGATAATCCTGGAAAATGACAGGTGTGTCATCCTGGTTACCTTGGAACTTTTTTAAGAAGTGAGGCCTTTTTCTTTTAAAATAAGACAGGGCAGTGATAGAAATGATTCCAAAAGCTGCTTATCTAATAATTGAATTCTGATGCTAAGGAATAGGTGGATCTTGCTGCTTGTTCTTAACAAACATTTGTGACAATTGTTTACTTATTGGAGATTTAAATCTAACTAAATTTGTTGTCAGAATAGTCAGTTTGCAGAGTAGCATAAATGTTATTTTACATGAACGCTACGCTGCGAAGCCCATTATGTTTTACTGCTCCAAATTACATCTGGGAGAGGTACTTAATTTAGGTCTTCAACATAATGAACATTCTGTTCTATTAAAAAAAAAAAATAAAATTGAGAAGTGATTTTCTTTTAAAAATTAATTTAAAAACAGACCTTTACAGTTTTATAGAATGTGACTTTATACTTACTAACCAGAGCAAAACTTCCATAAAAACAAGCTGTTTCAAAAGCTTGTCAACTTGGCATGTTTTGACAGCAATTGTATCTATCTTTACAAATTGTTTAGTGTATTAAAAATTCATTATGTTCTATTTTAAGGAGTTTGTTATAACTGTTTCCAGTTTTACTAGAACATACCTAAAGAGTGTGTGTGTGTGTGTGTGTGTATATATATATATATATACACACATCTCATACGTATTGCTGTTTTATCCCAAATTTCTGAAAGGATTTTTTTTAATTCTCCCTGAGAAACATTCCTGGAAGTTTGCAAATGTTTCGTTTTATAAATTCATTGATTTTTGAGGTTTTATTCTTTATTGAGGATCAGAATTGCTGTAGTCTTTATTCAGTCAGAGTGTCTGCTGAATTTAGTTAGACTTCATTTAAGAGCCCCACCTAAGTGCATTGCCTTTCAACTTGGATTGAATTGGCTCCTTTTCAGAGTCCGATGACTATTTCTTCAGTGTCAGCATGTTTTTTTTGCTCCCTCTGCCAACTAATGGGGCAGATTTCTCTTTCTAATAAACTGTCATATAATTTGTCACTGATGATGTCAGTTAGCCCTTTGGAGTATTGTAAATGTGACCTGTGGAATGGATTGTTATGCTGCCAAACAGTGCATTGTCTTCATTTTAGGCAGTGCTCTGGAAATTGTTACAAGGAATGACTTAAGTAGGTGATGATGTCAGTTCTGGCAGTCTTCCATCTTACTTGCTTCCTTCTAAAATGTTTGCTTTTGATGATCAAATCTCACCTTCCATGCTATGCTGGCAGTGCCTGGTGATTTCAGGGGGGATTGGTGTACCTACCCATGCTTGTCTTAACAAACAGTTAAGTGACAGTTGTTTATTAATTGGAGATTTAAATCTAGCTGAAACTGTTTTCAGAATAGTCAGTTTGCAGAGCACTGTTCATATTTGTGGAAAAGTCAGACTCTACTAAGAGTACCCTTTTAACCATATCCTTAGAAATCAACATGTGCACAGTACTGAAGGCAATGAGGGAAGTCACTTCACTTAAGTGCTTCCTCTCTGCCTCAAAAAAGCAGGCAGTATTTTATTACAAAGTTGTTTATTCCTTGTCTGTGTTTACTTACTTTCGTATCTGTATAGGTGATGGGGGACAGGGTTTGACTGTTTTGAGTCTGACTTGGATTCCTTTTTTGTAAAGTATGAAACTTGTTTAATGTTCTCTCTGTTGTAACTATGTGTACAGGTTCCTACATGGTCATGTAAAATATCTGATGTTTGTATATATATATATAAATACATGTATAAAAATAGAGCTTTGTTTAGCCAAAGATGATTTTTTTAACTATATAAAACTACAGGTTTATTTTGTATAAACTAAATAGATTGCTTACGGTAAGGGAGATGCAAAAAATAAAACTGTAAAACTCACACACGTGTTCTTGTTGAACAAAGGTTGGATTGGAGTGGTTTTCTACCATTGTTTGTAATTTATTTCTCCAACGAGAATTTCGATACATATATGCAAAATGTACTGTATGTAAATCTGCAGTCTTCTTTGTGGAACCTCAGGTAAATGAAAATATTTTCTAGAATTGTTGGCTAATGGTTTGACAACTACACAGGCTGTGAAGCAGCATTAAACTTCTGTTAGTTTGTATAAATGAGTAGCTATGTTGATGTTCTGGCCAATAAACATGAAACTCCTCAGCTGCTGCTCTGGTGTAATTACTGCTCTCAATACTACTGCTGATTTCTTACTGGATAGGACTGGATCAGAAATTAAACAGTTGCACAAACTGCATAAAACCTTTAACTACTTACAAATTAGGACCTACAACTTTAAATTTTTTTCTAGAAATGTTCAGTTAATGTTGAGTGGAGTATTACAAAGGAAAAAGACCTTTTTGTATCCAAGGCCTTTCACTGGAAAAGTATAGCTGGCAGCCCTTTGAGAGTCTTACTCCAACTTGCTACTGAAGAATAGGTCTGCTTTTATCCAACACACATTACGGGATTGTTTAAAAACTCGAAGGATACGAGTTTTCAAAACTTTTCCAGAGTGGAAATTCAGATAGCAGGGTTTATGATAGAGCACTGGGTATTGAATTTGGAGATATTCTCTCTAAGGCAAAGTCTGTTGGCAGCTAATGGTGTATATACAACAGTTGTCTTAACTAAAGGCAGTTCTCTTAAGTGTCAATCCAGCAACCTGTAGCTATTTCTATTAAGGCTTTCCAGCAACCTGTAGCTATTTCTATTAAGGCTTTCCTCTAACTGTCTTCACTCTAAGATCAACTGCAGAATAATCTTTAGCAATTTATCTTCATGAAGAGAGGCAGCAGTAATAAAGCCTGCCAAGAAACAGGTTTAAGGATTTCTTAGAAGAATCTATTAAATCGGGCAGGAGCTGTTTCAGGAGCAAAATTGGCTTTGATAGGAAAGATGAATAAAGTTTCAGTGGTGGCTGGCACAGCCTCTCCCATCAGAGTTTGAAAGTACTGTGCTGTGCCACCAAAAGCAAACCCATCTGAATCACAAGAGAGGATATGGGGAATTAAAGAAAATAGAGAAATACTGTAACAGAAAGGAAGTCGCACAGCTCTTGTTAAACTAAAGAGGCCTGTGGTTTGAATTCGTGGACTGGGACATTGTTATCCATATTATTAAATTAATTATGTAATTAAATTAATTAAGTGGTCTTTGATAATTAGTCCTGTCCAAAACTGCAGCTATCCTTCCTGGTTTAGACTGCAGAAGGAGCAAGTTAGTACCTGTAGTAGCAATAATGTTCATCTGTAGTAAAATGGAAAAATGGGCAAGTTCAAGTGAGGTGACTTTTTTAATAAGCCAAGGTGTTTCTAGACAGGGTACAGGGGCCGGGCAGATGGAGCTCGTCAGCCCTGTGTGGCAATCCATCTAAGAGAAGGTCACTCTAAACAAACCTACGTCCTGAGACCCTCACTGCCACTGTCCAAGCTTGCTTGGCCCCGGCAGATGAACCTCAGGATTAAAGGGTGGGCTCAGCTCAGCGCACGCTGTGTCTCACCTAAAAATCCACTGCACAGGCTTGAAGGGTTAATGACCTTTCCCAAATCTTCGCTCGCGAAGACTGGCCATTATTATTACAGTGTACATGGAGTGGTTTAGGCTAAAGGCAGTAAAATTCTGTAGTTTCATCCTGGCATTTCAGTATGCCTATACCTGAATTGCTTTGGCTGCATCCTGTTGTACAGCTCACTCTTCCCCATCCATTGGCTTCAGAGTTTTATGATGGGTTCAGTGAGAGAGCAGAAAGCACACACACTCTGAGGTGGTTTTGACCCTGTACTGTTAACTGTTGTGAATATCAGAATAGTAATGTATTAGTATAAGGAAATGCTACTGTGTTACAAGATTACTATTGGTTCCCATGTATATCCTTTTCTGGTTTTCAAATGTGTGAATCCCTGACAAGAATATGAAAAGCTGCAATGCTATAAAAACTGTATTTGGATCTAATGTTTTAAGAACTTATTTTGTACTAGCCACCACTTACAATTTTGAATCATAGAATATCCTGAGTTGGAAAGGACCCACAAGGAATCCAACTCCTGGCCCAGCACAGGACAGCTGCAAGAATTCCATGATGTGGTGAGAGCGTTGTCCAAATGCTTATTGAACTCTGTCAGGCTTGGTGCTGTGACCACTTCCCTGGGGAGCCTGTTCCAATGCCCAACCACCTTCTGAGTGAAGAACATTTTCCTAATATCCAACCTAAATCTCCCCTGACACAGCTTCATGCCATTCCCTCAGGTCACCACACTGGTCACCACAGTGAAGAGATCGGTACCTTCCCCTCTGCTTCCCCTTGTGAGGAAGCTGTTGGCTGTGATGAGGTCTCCCCTCAGTCTCCTTCGAACAAACCAAGGCTTCCCCTCCCAATCCTTCACTATCCTCGTGGCCCTCCTTTAGACACTCTCTAATAGCTTAATGTCTTTTTAATATTGTGGTACCCAAAACTGCACACAACATTCAAGGGGGGGCTGCACCAGTGCAGAGCAAAGCAGTACAATCCCCTCCCTCAACCAGCTGGTGATGCTTTGCCTGATTCCTCCCAGGACAGAGCTGACCCTCCTGGCTGCCAGGCACTGCTGACTCATATTCAACTTTCTGTCAAGCAGAACTCACAGGTCCCTTTCTGTGGTGCTGTTCTCCAACTTCACGTTCCCCAGTCTGTATGTACATCCAGGGTTGCCCCATCCCCAGGTGCAGAATCCTGCTGTCACAGGCAAGGTAGAGTAAATGCCCCATACTGGATTTGCATACTAGGGCTTATTGAAGAACCAGAAAGCAAGATTAAAGCTTTCACCCTCCTTGGTTGTGACCAGCTCCTGCCCCAGCACTACATTCCCTGGGTCTCTACTTACCACCAGGGAGGTCATTTGTTGTCCAGGAAGGTCAGGCATGAAGATATGGTGGTTCCCACTCTGCTGCTGCTCACTCCTGCCCGTTCCAGGTGCCACTGGCCAAGCTCCTGTCTCTCTGATCTCCAGGATATTCCCTCCCAACATATCCATACATGCTGCCTGCTAGCATTTACGCTGTAAGCTGATTTCATCTATGGCAGATGCTTATAGCAAGAGAGGGAGCAGAGGTGAAGGTGGCTTTCCTGAGAAACACTGTGGAAGCTGCTGGAGATGTCAGATCAACACCACCTTCTGGTGAGGCAGCACAGAGCACCCAGGCCTGAGTCAAGGGTCCAAGACAGCTGAAGCAGCAAGGAAAAGCCTTAGGGACTTGGTGACCAGATTTGGAAAGACGAGGCGTGAAAATGAAATGCCAATGACAGGTACATGAGAGTATATGGATGAGAAAGGCTTATGGAGGTCTGAGTGTTTCAGATGAATGTCAGCCTGCCTCTCAGGAGTAGAAAGTGTAGCCCTACTGCCCCTAAAGCATTTGTAATGTGTGCATAAACCACACATCTGTTGCATTAGGCTGAGGCTAGAGGAAAGATGTGGTAGTCAACTCATCTGCTGCAGGGCAAGGTTCTGAAGGCATATTCAAATGGGACTTTCAGGGAGACCAGTACAGCTTATCCGAGAGAGAAGGATGTGATGGTGCATCAATCAGAGATAATTCCAAAGAAGATGTGGGGCTGCTGTCTTTTGAGAACCGGACATTGGTTAGTGGCATTATCTTCAGGGAGAAGAATCTGAAATGGAAATCAGTTATGTGCCTTATAAGATGGAAGAAAAGAGCCAGAAAGTCCAGAGCAAGAGAGGGAAAAAATGAATATTTGGGAATCCCATAAAATTTAGGTATGGGCACGACTAGGTAGCAGAAGCTCTAAGTATCAGAATCTCAGCTCTTGTGGCCCTGATTTCTCACCAAATCCCATTTTGGCTTCTCACCTTCCTTTTTTAAGCCTCGTCACTCATAGATACCAGTTCTTAATGGCCTTGTGGGTGACTCTTTAACCCAGCTGAAGAAGGGTTACTGTGCTGAAAACCTGTGTTTCTAACTGAAGACTCGAGTCTCAGTTCCTGTGGCCTCCATTTGCAAGGACTCGGTCTAACACATCCTAAATTAACTCACCAGGCAACAGAGTATGAAATCGGACATGACCGATCGATCTCTGAGCATTGATTCAAAGCAAAACTAATGGAACGTAAAGAAAATGTAAGGCTCTATTGTACTGTAAAGGCTGACTATTTAGCCATTTTACAAATAAAATTTCATTTGGGAGCTGGATGGAAGTGTAAAGTTTGAAGAACTGACTAAAACCAGGCACAGGGACTTCACAAACCACTGACGTACAGACTGAGCCTTGGGGGAATGGCTTTGTTAGACGCCACTGACTAGAATAATTGCATGATAATTTTGGCTAGAGGCACCATCCAATCATCTGATGATTTTTAAACCGTGCATGAATAGTTTAGACAGAGCAATCTTGGCATCCAGCTACATAGAACTGAGAAGTCCATTCAACATCTATGCTTTGGCTCTTGGGGTAAAAAAGTGTCCTAGCACTATCAAAGAAAGGTCTCTGAGACATAACAAGCAGTGCTGCATGCTCCTTCTGCAATGCTCCAAGAGACTAACCAAGGGCTTTATCCTAAGGTAAGTGGCAGAAAAATAGTTCCTCCTAGGGCAGTATGGAGCAGGCAGGTCCTGTCAGACTTGAATCAATGGAAATTCAACTGTTAAGTAGTTGCATCTTAACATTTAACTTTATCTGACAAAACCTTTAACTCTGCTTTTTCCAACCACAGATGATGAAAACCTGGCATAAATTTAGTATAGAAGTGATTTGAATAGTGGCAAATAATCAGATGAACTTTAAAAAAGTAACAAAATTGAGAAATAAAGAAATTTCATCTCAGTGAAATGTTAGATTTTCATCTGATTCTAAACGATTACATGGATAAATTTTTATTGTTTGAAATAACCATATAAAACTACTTGGGCAGTCTCAAAGGTCATCAGATGGTATAAGAAATAGCTCAGGTATGTACTATCTATACTAAAAATGGTATATTATTAGTCTACAAGGTTAATAGTCTAGAATAGGCTGTAGTACTAGAATACTAGAATTTCTAGTTTACTAATGGACTGAATATAATGATATCAATCACATTTGAAATTACTCTCTTACAGTAAACTGAAATTACTCTGTTATATAGAATTCAATTAAGACCGGGGAAGGGGAAAAAAATATAAAATTGGAAGCACATTGCTATGACAAAGTTGTAAAGCAGTTTGGACTGATTTCTTAGAAACTCTGGGTTTTGTGGCTTTAAACTAACTTCTTTACTTCATACACAATGTTCACTGTGTCTATATTTATACTGCATTTCTACCAGTGAGTTGAGGGAAAGTGACCTGGTATAATAGACCGACTAACAGGGTGAATTACACCACTCCTACAATTACTGTGTTGTGTCGGCTTTTATAAAGGAAAGGTGAGGACAGAGTTGTTTAAATACTGGTAGAAACAGCTTAAGAAACAAGCATCTGTAAAGCCAGAGTGATATGCTTATACTCCTCTCTTGCCCCGAAGGGTTACATTCATTTTCTCCTCCAAAACAGACAATGACCGTTCCTACTGCTAGAGGAATGCTAGCATTTCATCTTTGGGATTAACACGAGTCTCCTTTCCCATTTCATTCCTGCATTTATATTTTAGCATCCCACGTGGGTTTTTGTTGTTTGGTGTTAGGATTTTTTTGCTGAATCTATCAATTTCAGTGATGGATCAGCCATTTGCAGGGCAGCAAATATACCCAAAGCTCCTTTGCTTAACTGTTGCATTGCCATCATTCAGTCATCTTTCAGGGGAAGTAGAACGGAGCAACCAGCAAGTGTCACCCGCTTGTACTTGGCCTCCTTAGTATTCTGGGTCTGGGAACTTGCTCTGTGTAAACCTCTACTTTTCCCTTTACTGAAGATCAAATGTTCTGTATCAGCACTTCCAAGCTTGGAAAAACAGGTTTGACATGGCTAGCTTGAGATGTAACATTTTCCAGCAAACCAATTGACAGATTAACGTTTGCACCTGCCCAGACAATGACATTGCAATAATTTGATATCTGCTCTGAATAAAACCCATATGAAATCAGAAGAAAGATTTGATATTGTTATTTAAAGATGAGGAAAATAGGCGACAATAATTATTGCTGACTTTTTTTCTCATGTGTCTTATTTCAGTGATATACATGGGAGTGGGGAAACAAGATATTCCAAGAGTGTCACAGCACCTAAGAAATTACTTGACTAGCTAGGTTTCCTTAAGCAGTTATGTATGTGAAAAGGAAAGTTGATTGTGCAAATTCAGATTGCAGAGAAAAAATAAATGCCAGACGGAATAATAAAATCTGTAGGATGCCTATGCTGAGAATGCTGGTTACAACTGGAAAACTTTACTCGCATTATGGATACATACAGCCTCAAAGCAGAACTGTACTACCTGAGATCATATCATAAACCGTAACCAAGCCATATCGATAATGGTGATATCACCCAACTATGATATCATTTAAATTTGTGTAAGATTTTGGGCATGTCATCCAGCCACACTCAAAAAAAAAAAAATGCTCAGAAACTGGACTTTACTGAAGGCTGTAGTTTAGTGGAATTTGGGAAGTTTTGTAAGTACAGTAGCGTAAAAAATTAAAGTGCAAACCCTACGGTAGATATGATCCCAGATGCTTTCAATAATTTATTGCCAAATTAGCAGAAAAAAAATACAGGGACACAACATCAAATATGCAGTGTATTCACAAATAAACAGTCAAATACCTTACATTTAAATTCCCTACCTTACCTGAAGCTCCTAAGTTTTTCCAAAGCAGCAGCTTGGTAGCAGAATGTAGATGAATTTCCTGATAAGTCAAAGAGATCCTGGGAACGAGGTAGTTAAAAAGATCATTGCACACTCACAGCTAAAAACCTCCATATCCCTCCACTGTGCAATCCCTGATTTTTTTATCTTTTATGTTGAAATTAATAATTAAGACAAAGTCTTGGTGGTTCAGTAAAACTTTATGCATAAAATGAAAGATATTTATCTTAGAAGCACTCATTTATATTATCCTAGAACTACAAATGTACAGCTATGTGTAAAGCAGTGATGGATTTGTAGTTTTAGGAAGCCAAGGGAGAAACTTGTGAATTGTTACCTTGATAGATGGGAACATATTGGATGGATGGGGCTAATAATGCTACTATCTTGGGGTAAAAAATTAATTTTTTTTGTTTTTGTCACAGTTATAGGATACTTCTCAAAACTTTATCCAAGAAATGAAAGTCATGAGCATTATATATTATGGCAACACTATGGCAAAGCCACAGTCAATGTGGAATGGAGTGGGTATAGAATTAAACTGTAGTTGGCAGAGGATTTGCAAATTGGGAAAGAAATTGTCTTCTTTTCTAGTGGGAAGAAAGTAGTGTAAAACTGTGGGCAATTACAAGCAGTGTGGCTTACAGGTGAAATCAATTTCTCTTAATCCTAAAGTCATCTCATATTTGCATCTTTGACCAGTAATCATGAAGTCTGAATTAATTTGTAGACCCAGTAAGTAGAAAATAATTATGAACTTCTAAGAATTCTCTTGCTATCAAAAGACTGTATATGAAAGATCATTATTAAAACAAAATGAAACAGAACAAACTTAAATGGGAGATTTCCAAAAGAAAACCATCATTGTATGAAAATACCTTTTTTTTGTTTGTTTCAGAAATGAACTTCTGACCATGGGGGACTGGAACTTGTTGGGCAGCATCCTTGAAGAAGTGCACATCCACTCCACCATAGTTGGCAAAATCTGGCTCACAATCCTGTTCATATTCCGGATGCTGGTGCTGGGAGTGGCTGCTGAAGATGTCTGGGACGACGAGCAGTCCGAGTTCATCTGCAACACAGAGCAACCTGGCTGCAACAACATCTGTTATGACAAAGCCTTTCCCATCTCTTTGATCAGATACTGGGTTCTACAGATCATATTTGTCTCCTCCCCATCATTAGTGTACATGGGCCATGCACTCTATAGGTTAAGGGCGCTTGAGAAAGAGCGACAGAACAGGAAAGCCCACCTGCGGGCTCAGCTGGAAGACCTGGAGCCCATGCTCGAGGAACACAGGAGAGTAGAGAGAGAACTGCGTAAGCTGGAGGAACAGAAGAAAGTGAATAAGGCACCCCTGAGAGGGTCCCTGCTGCGCACCTATATCCTACATATCCTGACCCGGTCGGTGGTCGAAGTGGGCTTTATGATAGGTCAGTATCTTTTATATGGGTTTCACATGTCCCCTCTTTACAAATGCACTCGGCCCCCATGCCCTAACACGGTGGATTGTTTTGTGTCCCGACCCACAGAGAAGACCATCTTTATGGTTTTCATGAACAGCATCGCCGCCGTCTCCCTCTTCCTCAACATCCTAGAAATCGCTCACCTGGGCCTCAAGAAGATCCAGAAGAGCCTCTGCGGGCAGCCGCAGTGGTCGGCAGGCCTCGCCGAGGAGGATCCCAGCCTGTACAACTCCAAGAAGAGCTCCGTGGTGCCGTCGCCGCCCCGCCTGGCCAGCAACGCGGCCCCGCCGCGCCCCGCGCCCGCCCCGCTCCCGCCACCGCCTCCCGCGCCCGGCGCCCCCGGCCCGCCGCCGGCCCGGCAGCACCGCGGGCAGCTCCGGGGGACGCCGCCGCCCCGCCGCCGGCACCACGGACAGCACCAGCCCTCCTCCAGCAGCGAGGATGCGCCGCGGGCCGCCGCGCCGGGCGGCGGGGCAGGGGCGGCGGGGGCACCGGCCGCCGCCCGCCGGGCGCCCCGCAGGCACAGCCGGGTGAGCGCCTGCCGCGATCTGGATGAGGAGCGCGGCGACTCCCCGGACAGCGGGCACTGCCCAGGCACGCGCAAGTCCAGCTTCCTCTCCCGCGTCCTCACCGGGAGCCGGGCGGGCAGCGACAGCGAGGGCACCGCGTCCCGCGGCGGCTCCGGCCCCGGCTCCGGGTCCGTGTCCGGCTCTGAGGGGAAGCGCCGCGAGGAGGGCGCGCCCAGCCCGCCGCCCGCCGCCAATATGGGACGCCGCGTGTCCATGGCAAGTAGCGCCCGGGGCAGCCCGAGGGAGGTGGGCGAAGGGGGGCCCCCGCACCCTGTCCCGGCACGGGGAAGGAGAGGCCGAGCCAGGGGGCAGGAAGGCTCGGGCAGGACTTACAACACAGCCCCAGCGCATCGCGGTCTCCCGGACCATGCCAAGCTGCCAAACTTTGAGTCTCCTTTTGCAGTGAAAACAGAAACACTAGGGAATTCCTGAGTCCTGAGGAGCTCTAAGTCACCGAATCTCAGCTTCTTTATACTCATTCTATCATCCCAATCAACTCGACGGGGACCGTGCCAGGGAAAACTTCTTCAGCTCCACCCAGGTGGACACTAAGAAAGAGAAGTCTTTAATTCACTGAGTTCAATGACCAACTTCTCTCAGCTTCAGGGGCTTTGTCCTAGAGGTGACCACTGAGTTCAGTAATTCAATTAATAAATCAGAAGATATACATATAAAAAAACCCCACCAAATAATTGCAATGCAGAGCCAATGACTACAGAATTGCTTTTTCAGCAGCTGTTTCTCTTCTTTGGCCACATGCTCTAGGCTTGCTTACAGTCAGGGTTGATAACATATAGTGCTTGCACTCAAGAATCAACAAGGCTTTCTTAAAATTCTGATTTTATTTGAATTCTGATTGCCTCAGATCACCGGTTTTGTCCTCTGAGAGCATAGAGGCTCCTTTACAAATGCTTTCAATAGCAAGCCCATAAATAACTTTTTATAGGGCATCTAATAAACAAGCTTACTTTACACAATGCTCAAAGTCATAGATTCTATCAGGGTTTTTTCTCACTCTTCCTAAAAAACCCCAAACCCACACTTTTGCCTAAATACAAAACAAACAAAACAGAACAACTAACTATCTTCAAATCTTCTGTGGAAAGAAACAGAAGGCACTGTTACACATTGCTCATCCAAAAACTGTTTGTGGGTTCCAGTTTTCGTGGAGTTACAGTTTCTACAATAAGCCAGTCAGCACAAGCCATAATATATTGTCACTTAGGTGCAATTTAACCACTTTCCACTTCAATATTTCTAATACTGAGCGAGGGCCTAGAGTCTAATCTATCGATCTGCTGGTTTTTGATACTCAGAGAGAAGGCATTTTAAAAAGGTGAAGTGCAGAAATTTATTCAAGCAGGACAGAATTTCAGTAGCACCCTGCTGAGAAGTCACAGAAGTTGTTTGGCAGCTTTTCTTTTGTGATGACAATGACTTTATCTTCCAGGGGAGATCTTCAGAGAAATACAGTCAGTTTGCAAAACAGTGTCATTACTCTTGAAAGTAACGGTCCTCTGGCATACTGCCTTTGGGGATCATTATATACCAGACTGGTCCTGGCTTTTTAAAATGTGACTCATGTAGGTATGCTACCTGGTGTTTCCTGCTTACAGCACATGATATTTAAGAGTAAATGTCCTTCTAAACAAAATTGAGTCAAGATTTTGGCAAATGCACTTTACTCTGGCATTGCTACGGTGTTTTATGAATACCGATTTCAATACAGAAATATGCTGATGCATAATAAATATGCTGAACCTGGGCATTAAAACTTGGATATTCCTATAATAGTTTGTATTCCCAAGTTCCTATATTAACTATTTAATTTTGGTTGTCAAAGGCAGTCAGCATTGGTTAGATTTGTTTTGATTTCCAGAAGACAATCATCGTGTGTAAATGACAGAATCATAGAATGATTTGGTTGGAAAGGACCTTAAAGATCACCTAGTTTCAACTGTTAGATCTAAACAATCTATTAGATTCTGAGGACAGACCACCAAAACTGGACCTTCATTGCATCAGGAAAAGCACACAGCAAAGCAAAAGTGGAGAGTCATTGCACGACATGAGTGTCATTTCCAACTTATTTTGCTCCACCTAAACACAATGATGTCATCACTGACTATACAGATGAACTAATCTCAACTCAGTGGGGAGCTAGCCTAAATAATGTTACAAAACTCTGCATTGACAGGGGGATTCAGCAATGGTCTACAGTTGAAGACAGGCTATCTGCAAGTCTCCAAAACCTTTGTATTGAGAATCATATCTTTGAAGTGATGGCAAACAATTTGTTCACTGATAACTGTATAAAGCTAAATTTCCAAGGCTCACTGACAGGATTCATCTTAGAGACTATATGGTATCATGTCTTCTAAGAGATATTGTGCTTACACACATAGTTCTGACCTAAGGTTTGCATCTCTCATCACATTTTTACTTTTATTTAAGGGGAGATACATCTATGGAGCAAAAGGGCACCTTCTACATGGTCCTAGGCTGCCAGCCTCCCTTAGGTGAGCAGGCCTTAACTGGCAGCTTTTCACACACAACTCATTGAAAAGAGCAGGATGGAATTTAGTATAACTACAATCACAACTGACAGCTGGGAGCTGAATTCACAAAGATTTGTAGGAATTAATGCTGCTGTCAATAGGATTCTGCGCATGAATGATAGTATGAGAAAAACCCCTCATAATCTGCACCAGTCAGGCCCTTGACTGGTGGATGATACATTTTTAAGCCTGATAAGATTAATAGACAGATGCAGTCAAAGGTCAGCACATAACGAGTACAGATACAATCTGTGCTCTCTTGAAAATAGGCAGGGCCAGGAATTACAGCCTATAAAAAGCACCTAGCTCTTGAAGCACTGCACTAAGGGGTATTGTCTCACAGCCTCTGCATGTAAGACTGTGTGAAGCCATTGGGACCATCGAATAACTCTCTTCTTCTCTCTGGAGGGATGAAAATCACATCTGAGCACTCTAACTGAATAATTAGAGAATAAGGGGGCTTTACTTCCAAAGTCACCCTTTGCCAGAATCAAGCAGTCTCCTTCCTCATACATTTTCTGCAAAGGAACAATTGCAGAACATCAGAAAGCTCAGTGGAGCATGACCACATCCTGACACTGCATCTTTAGAGTGTCACAATGTCATCCCAATTCAACAGCTGAATGCAAACATTTCTACAAAAGATGGAGGCCATCTGATATATCATTGCTGGCTGCATTTGAAGTCTTTTGCTATCTGTGTCTCTTCCTGCCTTTCTAAAGCAGAAGATTCCAATTGCATGCTACCTGAGCATGTCCAGCATCAGTTCTTTTCTGTCTCTATATGATAGTTTTCTAAAGAATTCTATGGCATGCTCTAAAGCCTATGAGTTTTAATTTGGTTAACTGGGATTGTGAGTAGTTACATTAGACTAGCATCATCTTTCAGATGACTTGGAATTAATGGTCACATTTGCATCCATGACTAAGCCTGTTAAGAAAACTACTGTGCTAGTCCTCTTGCTAGGTACCCAAGGATACCAAGAAGATGGGGGCCTTGACATTGTTTAATGATTGTATTTCTTCATGAAGTCATGATAAGTTCCTAAATCACAAAAAAATTTGGAAGTCATCAGAAGATGTATAATGTTCTTAGCAACCAAAATTACTAGATTAAGATTTTCAGAAAGAATTAGGCATTTTAGGCATACCAGATTTTTTTTTTTTTTCAAGAAGTGCTGCATTTCCCCCACTCTCTCCTCCAGAGAGACCTGTGCTTTGAGTGTAATTTCTTTAAATCTGTATTTTTGGCTACAAAGTAACCAATGTATCTTTAAGAGCAAGGCCTCCTTCTGGTGGTGAATGAGGGGAACGAAGCTGGTAATGAAGCAAGTGGCAACACTGATACTCTGAGCTTGCCGAATCGGTCTGAGATAGGGCTGCCGATTTATTTGCTTGCAGAAAAGAAAGTCTCAGGGGCTGAAATCCTGGCTCTGCTGAATTAGGGGAAATTTTACAATTCACTAGGTTCACTTTCCTTCACTGCATTGCTTTTTTATTCCTCTGTGTTGTTCAGTTATTTTTCTGCTTCTCAATTCTCCATTCAGTTTTGAGCCTATTACCCACTGGGAAAACACTCCATAGTGAGCAGGATTGGAAAGAGAGAGCTGCTATTCAGTCTGAATGCTTGCAGTCTTCTTCAGAACAGGGCATGTTTACTC
Source organism: Lepidothrix coronata (assembly GCF_001604755.1). Lineage (NCBI taxonomy): Eukaryota > Metazoa > Chordata > Aves > Passeriformes > Pipridae > Lepidothrix > Lepidothrix coronata. The sequence goes on from NW_016690184.1 coordinate 11,196,664, forward strand.
ACCCTTTCAACAACACTTGAAGAGTAAATATCCACTCATTTAACTAGTTGCTCACCCGCTCTTCGACCTGGGGCTGGGAACAGCTTGATAAGAGTGAATGTACATCGAAATAACAAACCTGATAAGCACAGAGGAGTTAGTTATACAGCTGAGCTCCACTAGGAAAATATACAGTTGTGGTAATGGACTGGCAAAACCCTGTGTTCCTCTAGGATTTTTGAGAATCCTTAAAGGTATTCACATTTACATCTGCTGTTAATTACTGCTGGTTTTGTACAGTTTTTCAATGTAAACACCTCTTTAAAAATAAATATATAAATCCCACAGTATTTGTATTTTATTCTGCCCTGGACCACTCAGAAGAAGCTGGTGGTGATGACAGCAAGTGTACCAATTATCATGCTACAGCTACTTGATCACCCAAAGGTAACTGCTCACCAGTTGCAAAAACACAGATAAACTTTGGGGGTCAGCAGCAGTTGAGCCCAGAGTTCAACTAATGAACCCCTCTGAGGATTTGTGCAGTAATAAACAAATAACCTGGATTTTAGAAAGCGGAACTTGCCTGAGTCCTTCTTTGTATGGTTTTAAAGCATTTAAAAATATACAAAACCTCTTAATAGGTAAAGCAAGGGCTCTAGGATGGGTCCACTGATTTCAAACAAATTACTAAACCACAGAATCATAGAATCAGGATGGTTTGGGTTGGTAGTGACCTTAAAGACTATCTAGTTGCAGCCCCTACCCTATCATGGGCAGGGACAGCTTTCACTTGTTCAAAGCCCTGTCCAGCCCAGCCTTGAACACCCCGGGATGGGGCATCCACAACTTCTCTGGGCAACCTGTTTCAGTGCCTCACTGCCCCCACAGTAAATGACTTCTTCCTAATATCTAATCTAAACCTACTTTCTTTCAGTTTAAAGCCATTACTGAAGAAAGCCCTACAAGGTAAGTATGTTGTCAGCTAAACACCAGATTCCCTTAACTGTGTATGTGTTGGGGTTAATTACTATGACAACATTTCTTTTTCTCCTTTAAGCCAATTCAGCTTTGTGCTTTCTTTCTCTTGTTATCTTTCAGAGCATGCTCCTAGAACTATCGTCTATCATGAAAAAGTAATGACATTCTAAGGAGAAGAAATAAACTAAGGGACTGAGCACAAACTGCCTTCAGTAGAGAGATAAAAGCAGATTTTCTGTTGCTATGTTCCTCTCTCCCGCTGCTATAATGCCAAATTCATAATAACACTTTAAAAAAGCAAACATTTTATTCCTCCATTTTACACCAATCCCAACCATACTGTACTCTGACTGTTGGTGGGTAGCTCACTCCACAACTCAAGATTTTTCTCATGTAGACTGAGCTGGACCTGGTCAGTGTGTGCTGCCAATGCAAAAACAGCCTTGTGTCTTCGGGGGAACATTTTGGGATGTACAAGTTGTTGTGCATGCTAGTAGTGTTCATATCAGAAACCAGCCTGATCCACAGACCTTCAAGGCACTTTAAGACCCAAGGCACCCACAAGAAAGGATTAGTTTGATTTGAAAGTAACCTGGAGGCTACTGGCCTCTATCTCCCCAGACTTCAGCAGCCGATGAATAAAAAGATGGAGGAAAGACTCGTGGAATCTGAAGGGACAAAGAATTTAAGAGACAGAAAAAAACAACTGAAGAATATCTGCTGCTCCTCTGCGTGTGCTAATGCAATCCTCAAGCTCTGATAGAGACTTTCCATACTAATGTAGCCATCTCATAGTTAAAGCTTTTGGCTCCAAAATTGAAACTGAGATACCAGGCAACTTATTCTATGTGCAAAACATCCGTACTTTTCAGTTTTCTGTTCAAGAAAATCTGCAAGGTATCACATCGGAGTCATGAAAATCTTATTTGTTTCACTGTCTCATTAGCTCATACAGAAGAACCAAAACACAAGCAAAGCCAAAAAGAGCTCATTTTCAATTTGCTAGGACATCCCAGCTCTGGAAGGTTGGATTTCTGGGTAATACACGAGGAAGCAGCCCAAGAAAGCAGTCCTTTCACTCATGTACCTGGAAAATAAAGCACCTTCTTCTGACTGTCCCTGATCCTGTTTCTGGCCACATACTTTACGCTGCTTTTATTTGTCAAGCTTATCACAGTTCACATTTGCTATCACCTCAGCAGCAAGTGATGCTTGGAACAAACTCATTTGCTATGCAGCTTTCCCAAAGAATAAAAATTCCCTATGATTTGACAACTCTAAGGCAAGGCTAGCAGAAAGCAGGACAGCAGGAAAATAAGTCAAGTATAAAGATTGCAGTGTCGTTTTTTTCTTGTGCACACAATTTACATTCATATTCTGCCTTACTAGAAACTCTTTGACAATTTGCTTGTGCATTTGTTTAGTATTTTAAGGTAAAAAAAAAAATGAAATACTTGAGATAGTGGCTATTAAGTGGCAGTAACAACTGATCAGGGATGGAGAAACAGCTTTGCTAAAGTACATTCTCTACTGCCAGGCTGTATAGATGTGGTGGATACAACATCTTCTGACAGATTTGAGGGGGTGGGAAGCTTTCTTCATATAGGCTCAGTGGGAAGACTCAGAAAACCGAGTTACTCTGGAAAGTAACATGTTTGATTTTCTTCCCTGAGAATTTTCAGACTGAAAAATCACAGGCAACTTTCACTGCTGCAGATGGAGGAGGATGCAGCTTGTATCCCTCAGGTTAGTGGCCTAGGGAATGTGATTTAGGGTTTCCTGTCTGGTGATAAAAAAGCCTCGGGACCTCCCTCTAGCAGCTTGCCCTCCTTCCCACTCCACGGAGCATTATCCCACCGAGTCTGTGGACTGGGGTAGGACAACTGGTCATGCCACTTCCCCCTTGTTGGGTCTCCTCCTGCAAGCCAATGAGCAGGCTCTCAGCTTGGATCCAACACGAGAGGTGGCTGCTATGTGTTCGGAATCCCAAAGAGCAAACATCCTCCACTAGACAGCGCATCCTGCTTGTGGTAATAGCATCTAAGGCTGTTGTCATTTCTTCTTTTCTTTCTGGATTTCCTGCAGTATAAGTGATGCTAATGGTACAAGTTTCCTCTTTTAGAGAAGTACACTACAGATATTTTTCGGCTATATTTTTGTTTCTACAGAAACCTCAGTTTCTCTCAGGTTTTCCTTAAAGGGGAAACAAACCCTAGCCTCTCCCCTCACCTTCCAACACGCACGCTGGCGCTTTAGAAGACCCAAAGATTTATCAGAATTGCCTTAAGTCACGCACTAGGAGAATGGGTATAGATACAGCTTATTTGATCTTCCCAAAACATCTTTGCAATGAAACACCCTGGGCTGTTCCTCCAGATCAAAGGTAACTGGATCCCTGGATCAAAGACTAGCAGTGAATTAACAATGGGATCATGTGAGTAGAGGTCTCTTCATCAATCCAGAGATTCACTAGGCAGTAACAACCACATCCAACCTACCTCCTAAATCTCACCTACAACCTGCATGTTAACTGAGCCCTGCAATATCAATTTCAGAGTCAAGATGAGTCGATTTACAATACATAATGATATGTCTTTATTTCATCAACAGAAATGGTGTCTAGACAAAATTCAGTTAACACTAGCAATTCAAATGAATGAAAAGGGTTGGGTGGTTTAATTTTTTTTGCACAATACTGTATTTACAATGAGTAAATGACATTTTAAATTCATTAGTTCATAGCAATGCTTTCTTCCAAAAAGGTAAAAATTCTTAGTAACAGAGAGTAAGCATCAACAGCCACCTCATTTATTTATACAATAAAAATCACAAGAAACCACAGTCACCTAGAAAAAAAATAAAGACAAGCTTAAGAACTAGTACAATAAAATGATGCATTGAATTAAGTTACATTAATCGCATAGAATTTGTGTAAAAAGTATGTAGAAAAAACACCTGATGTAACCTGTTACAGTCATTGACCAGTTATGAGAGGTACAGAGGGTTATACAGGTAGATATGTGTGAAAACTGTCCATACTGTTTGACCTGGGGAGGAAGAGAAGAGGGGTTGCACCCCCTTGCATACACTGATAAAACCCTGTTTTGAATATGGCCTCTGAAGTTTGTAAGGCATATATAAGAGGTGCACTTGTAACCAACTGGTTCTGGAACAAACTTTTAGGGCATCCCCACCCTTGAAATCAAAGGTGATGCTTGGAACTATGAGTAAACAACCATGCATCAAATATCACCAAAGTGTTTAGTATCATTCCTGCTGGTTTGAGGGATCCAGAGAGCTTCAGGCAGAGCAAGTGGAGTAGTAAGAGCAGGACTGAAACCATGCAGGTTTCTCCTGGGTACATCACAAATGCAGGGTAATGCTGGCCTGGGCAGGGGAAGCCAGTCACAACCCCCAGCACAGGGTAGCTGCTCCCTCCTCTGCCCACATCCCAGAGCGTGGGCTCCTCCGGCTGCAGGGATGAGCCCAGCTGGCAAATGCAGGCCCCACTTGGATCCCTCCAAAACATGGGGGTCGTTTGGGTTCATAGCCTGGGACCATCTCTGCTTCTAAGCAATCAATGAAATCAAACACTGCCAGTTGCCATTTCTATTTTGGGATACTAGTTTCTTTCTGCATGCCCTTAATTAGCCAAAAGGGATCAACAGTGGCACTGCATGAACCACACTGTGACTTTCACCTACAGAAAGGGCTCTGCCCATGGTCACTAAAGTTCATACAAGAACAAGAGTCATCTAACTGGCTTTTTAGCAGTTGTTTGTTGGGGGTAATGACCTTGTAAAAAGATATTTTTAGCATTCCTTCCTGCCAAAGAGCAATTTTCTTTGCAAAAATGGCAACATTATCTGAGTAATACCTTAAAATGCATATCAATATTTGACTTTGATATAAATAATACCTATCTTGGTGGAGTGTAGGAAAATACTGTACACTTAGTCTTTGCAAGTAATGCCATTAAAATTTTGAGAGTAAAGGAAATAATTATTCTACAGACCACCAACAATAGATCTTTTAAATATACACACAGTATTTGAACATATGCATATACACATATATTGTATTCTACAGCATCAGACCTGATGCCTGAGTCATGAAATACTCCAAGGAGTATTATAAATATACATATATGTATTATAAACAGGAAAATACACAAACACACACTCTGACTAGAATTATAGATGTATGTATACATACATACACATATTTTATATATGGATGCAAAATTAACCTGGACTGTGTTGGCAGAGACGAAACTGAAACGAAGTCAAAATCTGTTGTGAGAATTTCTAACAGAAAAGAGAGCAGAAGTTCTTTATGTTAATAGTTTTAGTTTCACCTCACTTCCGATAAAAATAAAACTGCTCTATACTTAGCAGATCCCCTCCTTATGCAAAGTTGCTGCTCACACTGAGCTAAACCTTCTCTAGGCAGCCCTAAAATAGAGACTTTTAAAATGCTGTAGCCATGGGCTACAACATTCACCTGGAGGCACCTTCAAACACATCTCAGATTAGAAAAAAAAAGGTGGAAGCAGCACTCCTTGTTGCAAAGGTAGAGGATGTGAAGTGGAAAAAAATGTGAGCCTGTGGAAACCTGGCAAATGTTCACTTTGTCTCACTGCAAAATTCACTACGGGCCTTCTATTCTTAAAATGCACCCCTTGCTCTCTCTTCACTACCACAGCAGTGTTACAAGACACAAGTGAGGATGTGGTGTTGATTCTGGAATTGCAATGCTTCACCATGCTTTCTTCTAGTGGATCAGTTCTCATTTTATTACAGGATTATAGTGATTCCAGCATGCAGATCTGTATTATTTACTAGGCAATCATAAAGTCGCATATTAAAAAAATTAGCTATATATCTAGGCATTTTAACTTCTATTGAAGCACTCTTTTAGAATACAGACTTGACAAAGTGTCGCACTCCAGATTAACAACCACACTATCATCATTAATAATTTCTCTGGCAGGAGTTAATCCACTTAGCAAAGTTACATATCTAGTTCCCACTCTCCTTTTTAAAGAGAAATAGCAGTTAGCATACTAATCACTGTGGCTTGCCTTTGCAGCACATTTTACTTCCTTGGGAAAAAAAATAGTACAAGGATTAGATCCAAAAATATAGTGCATCTTAAAAGCAGCATATACCCTTAGAAAGATATTTAATAAATTACTTGTAAAATATATAAAATAATAGTTTTATACTGCAGCATCAAACTCTGACGCCTGAGTCATCTCTTTAGGAAGTCTGTGATATAAATACTGGGATCTCCTGATAATACAACCAACATTTTTGCTTTTGTTTTGCTTGTTTTCTGTTTTGTTTTCCCTCTCTTCTTAATTTTTTTAAAATCTTTTCACTACCTTTTTGTTCCAGAATCAGCTTGCAATGAGCTTTAATTGTGTTCAAGGCACCCCTAGAGAACGCAGAGAAACAAACACATTATATAGTGTAGTACTCACCTGACAAAGCATAACAAGCCTAAATGAAATCAGGTTTCCTGGCAATACAAGTATAGCAAGGAAAAGGAGGAAAAGGAGGACTAGATACAGACTGGACAGAGCTTTGAGGACTCGCATGCCCATGAGAGCGGTGCAGTGCTCAGCAGGGAGATGGGGTCCCACCACGCCATTCCCAAGCAATGCCCGACAGGACAGATGCTGCATGTGTCCTCTGACAAATGCAAAGAGATTCCTACTGAAGATCACAGTGACCACTGGCCAAGTTCTTAAAATTCATAAATACTGCAGCCAGGTTTTTTTTCCCTCTTTATAATGATGTTTTGTGGTCAGTTGGTTTGACCTCACGAGACAAGAATGGTTGGGTATGTAAACTGGTGTCCAGGTCTGAAACTAATTCTCCTGATATCTTCCTTTAACATTAGCCCAGTAACTGCTTTGAAAGTCACATGGTATGAAATAGCAAAAAAACTCAAAACAAAATAGAAACAAAAAACAACCACCACCACCAAAAAAACCCCACTGAAAAACAAAAACTCAAAACAAAATAGAAACAAAAAACAACCACCACCACCAAAAAAACCCCACTGAAAAACCATGATACATGTAAATATAGGAAGCAATGACACAAAATCAGCCACTTCTAATGGGAAAGAATGAAATCAAACATCCAGAAAAGCTTGCAGGGGAGGGAAAGAGAGACGAGAGAAAGGTTGAGGAAGAGACACTTATTTGAGCAGTGGTTTTAAATATCAGTTCCCAAGGTAGATGAAATCAAGAGACCCAGCACCAGTATGAGGCCAGGTCAAACCTAAGAGCTGCAGCGCAATGGGTTGTGTGTGTGGGTTTTTTAAACCGTTGGAATGAGGTCAAGAGTACCAGTTGCACATGAGTTGTTAGTAGAGTAAATCTTCATGTCAGGAAGTAAGTTAAAACTTGGTTTTATACTCAGAAAACATTCTATCTATTCATATATATAGGAGGTCACTTAAAAATAAAAAAGGCAACAGAAAAACATCTTTAAAATACTGTGTCAGTTGACCCTTCCCTCCCGCCCACCCCCAGCCCCCCCCAGTAGCTATGACTCTATAATGTGATTCACATTTAGTTTTAAATTCTAGCTTTCACCATGGTCTCATAGAAACAAAACTTCTCTGCGAAGCACAGAACTGCTTTGCAACGTCAACAAATTCAAAGGAAAATCAAATCCTGCCCCCCCGCCAAAGAGCTTCTCAGTCAGTTACCTGCAAAAGATGGCTGGGGGGGGGGTTCAGGTATTTTTAGATTAAGTTCTTTTAAAAAGAAAAGGACAACTCCTCCCCCTTTTTCAACTGTGTGAACTAGGAGTTTATGGCATTTGTATATTTTTTAACATTTAAAGGTAAGGATTTTGTACAGTAAAGATTAATACTTAAACATAAATATTCTCCTACATTATATACTAGTTTTTCTTTGTACATGCGGGGAAAAAAACTATTTTCAACAAACATGGCACATGCTATACGCATTTCCTCCTCAGTAGCTTGGCTACAATAGTTTGGATGAAGAGGATAAAAGCAAGACTTTGTGGCGAGTGGGTGATGGTCCATGAGCACAGTCTGAAGATGGAAGAAGTGGAGAGAGGGAGCTGATTCCTCCTCCGGGGTTCAAGATGCTGATCTACTGAGTGCCTCAAAAAACCACCAGCGCACACCTCTAGTGTAAACGTTAGCACAGAAGACCACATTATCACTTAGTGCTTCTGAGAAGCTGCTTCCCCACACTTTTTTTTTTTTTAACAGGTGTGAACAGCTGGTCATTTTTTTTTCAGCGAGAACAAACAATATCAGCCAGTAAAGCACATGACAGTTGTCACTTGATAAAGCCACGCAACCTGGCACACGTAGGGCAAAGAACCACAAAATAAAAACTCAGTACACTTAGAATAATAATAATAATAATTATTAAAAAAGCATTAGGAGGTTGTTTTTCTGTCTACACTGTACATACAGATGTTATGTTTGGAAAGCTGCTGTCTCAAACAGTCATAACATGAGTCAACATTGCGTAAGATACAAATCCAATACAGTTACAACTAAGCCAATTCACTGAGTAGCCTCTTTTGAGACAGCGCTCTTTTAGCTGCAGTTTGTGCTGAGGGCAATGCTGCAGGACGAGAGGATCCTGAAACACAAGAATTTGATGGGTAAGCAACCAAATCAGGTGTTGGCAAATGTAGGTTTTACTCTTAGAGGATACAGTGCTAGCTGGACTTCTGTAAGGAAACCAAAGTCAACAACTAGGGATCTGATCCTGCAACTCCACCTACCTGGGCAGGATCACTGATTTCACCAGACCCATCTCTGCAACTTGGGTCTGGTGGGGAAAACAGGTAATGTCTGAGGACAGCTGAGGTCAGGCTCTGGGGACTAGCCAGAGCAGCAGTTGCTTCCATGAGTAAAGGATGCAGAGTGGGGCTGGAGAAAAAGCCCCCACATGTATTGATGTGATTTCCGTTCGCTTTACTTCGTGGAACATATGATGAACCGATCCAGTTGTCAAAAACACTTTTCTCTAAAAAGTGAAATATACTTTCCCCTGTAAAACTCCAAAAGCATCATTAACAGCACTTAAACTTGGTTTGTGAAACAGAAAGAAGTCTAAATATAAAAATAATTCAAGCAGATTCTCTTTACAAATTGTATAGTGAATTCAGTATTTGGCAAGACCATTTTTACTACATAATGAGCTCCTGAGTGTTTGTCTATCAGCTAAAAATTTTCTATTTCCTTTAAGCAATAAAGCAAAGAAAACCATATACTCAAGTTATACTGAAGTCATGACTTCATTTATGAAAAGAGGTTTGACCAGAAACTCAGTGCAAGTGGCAAAGTTGACCATTACTGTACAGTATCTGCAAGAAAATAAAATAACTCCACATTGCCCAAGTGGCACAAAATGGCTGTGCCAAAAAAAATTGTCTATAATAATATCTCAAATAAGTTTCCAACATTAAAATTTTATAAATAAGTACAAATTGAATGATATTGCTGAACTGCGAACTGAGAAAAAAATTATCGTGTAACAAGTTACCAAACTAGTTCTAGCATCGAAGACAAAAAGGAATGTTGGAACTTGTTTATACAATAGAAATGAAAGCTTCCAGTTTGTAGGATGAGAAAAATTGAGGCATGCAGGGATTCTTGCATATGGATATATATATTTTATATATATTATATATAATATGTACAGTTTAGCTATAAAACTTTGATGTGTAAAGAAGCTGTCTTCAATGAAAAATTGAACATTCAGAGGAAATTCCTGAGTTAGGGTTTTGTGACATGGGCCACTGAGAAAAAAGCTGCGGTTGGGTCCTCAGAGGTGTTATGTCCATCCCTGTTAAGATTGAAATCAACATACAAAAACAGACAGTGTTGCCACTGCTTCGTTCCCTGCCTGAGCAAGGGATAGCACCATTGTGAAGAGAACTCCTGCTTGTAGAGAGGAGGGAATACTTAAAAACAGTATTGCTGCTAAGACCACTGTAGTGTGCACCAAATACGTTCTTCTAGACAACAAATGAACCCTGCCACTGGCTGACTGAAGAACACCTGACTAGGTGTAATGTTAAGGTTACAAGTCACTAGGTGTAATCTTTCCTAGGTTGTTCATCTGTTGTACATTTATCAGTCATCTCCTGACAGAAGTCTACCGTGACCGTTTGGCTGCTCTGCTCTGGTGGAAGCTCTCTCTCGGGGTAAGTACCTGTGTCGGCTCCATCCAACCCCCCGCCGGCCGAACAATTTTCTGAGATGTTGTTAGGCAGCCAGGGTGCTCCCAGTTGCACTGAGCCTTGCTCCGAGCAGCACTGCATGCTTTCCCCGATGCACTGGGAGGTCACCAGGCTCTGCTCCACACCAGCTGGGGTGGGGCTGATGGTGGTGACTGGCTGTAGATCCATGGGTCTCAGAACGGGGCAGTATCGGTGGAGAGCTTGGATCTGTTCCGGGCTCTGCA